>NC_034184.2:51659913-51979913 GCF_002021735.2 Oncorhynchus kisutch | reverse complement strand
GAAATGGACGATGAAGAATTCCTGGACACTGTTGTGAGAACGGAAAGGTCCTTCAAACAACGGATGTGCTGTCTCTCTCTCTCTCTCACACACACACACACACACACACACACACACACACACACACACACACACACACACACACACACACACACACACACACACACACACACACACACACACACACACACACACACACACACACACACACACACACACACAAATGTTTTGGGCTTTACGGATGTATGCAAGTTTTGGGCTTTACGGATGTATGCAAGTTTTGGGCTTTACGGATGATGTATGCCACCGCTTTTGGTCATTGTGGTGACCTATGTTTGATTTCTGCCAAGGAGTGGAAATTGTGGGAGTGTTATTTTGAGTGGAAGGCTGAGGCAACTGGTAGTGTGTGTGTGTGTGTGTGCGTGCCTGGCTACTGTGTTACATGATAACCTGTTAGTGATCAGGACCAGGCCATCTCTGCGAAAGGCTGAGGCTTTGGAAGGAAAGAGTAAGACTCTCATGTCAATAGGAAATATACACAGTGGTTTAAAATACATCAAGTCAAACACACTTAGAATCCTGCACTAAAACTACACACATACAGCTAACCAATGTGAGAATGGACCATACTTTCCTTTCCGAGACACAGGAGACATTTAGAAGACGATGGGTCTGTCCCAAATAGCACTCTGTTCACTACATAGTGCACTATTTTTGACCGTCGCTCTTTAGACATGTTATAAAGTAGTACAATACAAAGGGAACAGGGTGCCATTTAGGATTCGAACCGTTTTGACATTTAGAAACCCCCAGATACAGGGCAATAACCCCAGACTTACTGCTACAGTTAACCCTTGATTATTTTAATTATTATTTTAATTACAATCTTTTTAAATACAAAACATAGACATACAAACGACAGCATACAGAAGCACACAAACATTAACGACATCACCGCTACCCAGACCCACCTGCTCACACCCACATCGCCAGCTCCCACATCACTCTCCGCCACATGGCTTTAAACCTTTCTATTGTATTAACGATGGAGGTTTGGTTGATTTCCAGTTTTTAAGCATACTGTTTTTGAAGATGATTGACAAGAAAAGTATCGTCACTGCACCCTCATATGCCATGTCTTGAAATATGCAGACGGACAGATTAAAATGAAATATACACTGCTTTTCAAAAGTTTAGGGTCACTTAGAACTGTCCTTGTTTTTGAAAGAAAATACAATTTCTTGCCCATTAAGATAACATCAAATTGATCAGAAATAGAGTGTAGACATTGTTAACCTCACTAGGGTAGGGGGCACTATTTTCACCGGATGAAAAGTGTGCCCAAAGTAAACTGTCTGTTACTCAGGCCCAGAAGCTAGGATATGCCTTCCAGGCATATCGCCTCTTCACTGTTGACATTGAGACTGGTGTTTTGCAGGTACTATTTAATGAAGCTGCCAGTTGAGGACTTATGAGGCATCTGTTTCTCAAACTAGACGCTCTAATGCACTTGTACTCTTGCTCAGTTGTGCACTGGGGCCTCCCACTCCTCTTTCTATTCTGGTTAGAGACAGTTTGTGCTGTTCTGTGAAGGGAGTTGTACACAGCATTGTAAGAGATCTTGGCAATTTCTCGCATGGAATAGCCTTCATTTCTCTAAACAAGAATAGACGGACGAGTTTCAGAAGAAAGTCCTTTGTTTCTGGCCATTTTGAGCCTGTAATTGAACCCACAAGTGCTGATGCTCCAGATACTCAACTAGTCTTAAGAAGGCCAGTTTTATTGCTTCTTTAATCAGCACAACAGATTTCAGCTGTGCTAACATAATTGCAAAAGTGTTTTCTAATGATCCATTAGCCTTTTATAATGATAAACTTGGATTAGCTAACACAACGTACCATTGGAATGCAGGAGTGATGGTTGCTGATAATGGGCCTCTGTAAGCCTACTGTATGTAGATATTCCATAAAAAATCTGCAGTTTCCAGCTGCAATAGTCATTACAATATTAATACAGTTTACACTGTATTTCTGCTCAATTTTATGTTATTTTAATGGAAAAATTAGCTTTTCTTTCAAAAACAAGGACATTTGCAAGTGACCCCAAACTTTTGAATGGTAGTGTACATTGTATTACTTCTGACAGTTTCCCTTATTCTGTGTTTATGAGTGAACAATATTGGACTCCACGCAGTTTGGTTTTAACAAAGCAGTCCCTCGTGGAAATCTAATTAGCATAATAAAACATGCGCCATTGAAGGCCTTATGTTTAAGCTAGAGACTGCGTCTTAATTCACCACATCCATCGATGTCGGCCTTCCTCATCTGCGGTGGAAGGTGGCAGAGCTACAGCGATGTTTGTCAGACCAGGAGACTTCCTGAAAATTGGTCTTCTCACGAAAACGTCGGTATCGTCTGAACGGTTTGGACTACTTCTAGAAACTACCCTGTTCTATAAAGCTCACAAACACGTGTTCTCAGTTTTGCTCTACGACACCCACAAGCTTTATGGGACTCATCTCAAGGTAACCCTGTACCGACCGGTGAAAAATGTTATGAAAACGAATAGGCTTTTTTAGGACCAGGGTTACACATGTAACTATTTTTATTGCTTGTTTTTCAGGTCCTGGTGCTTTTCTTTCTCGCAGATGCATTTCAGAGACCTCAAACCATACATCCCATAGGTTTTGGGGGGGGACAATCTGTTTTGCCATGTGTTATTCAATGTGTTTCTGTGGGCTAATAGCAGTAAGGTCAAATTCAATTTTTCATCACACTAAAGATGACTCTTTTAAATAGTGTAGGAACACACCCGCACGCATTACATGCACACACTCAAGCACACACACACACTCACGGACACACACTACAAGCTCAATAGTGGAGAACATGTTTTCCACTGTGCTAGGCCCAAGTCTTAAACACAGCACCAATCTGTTTGTCATCCAGCCCCAAGTGTTTATACACTTGTGTTGATCACTTAGTGAGACAGACAGGGTTTTTAATCAGACATCATCTAATAGATGTTTTACACAACTGTACAATTATTGTGCATAAGAACGAATCATTTACAAACTAAACACATCTGAATTATTAAACATTAATTGCACATCAGTAATGGATACAATTTCATTCACTTTCACTAGAATTAAATCGTGTCCTATTTGGAGCCTTGGCTACACTGGGCTGGGTTGGGTTGAGGCAGGGTTGGCCAAATGCAGACCAGCCCCAGCCTCACCCCCAATGTCAGATCCTAAACGAGACAGGAGTTAACACAGTGCTTCCTGTCTGACTGCAGGCCCTTTTAGGTTCCACCACTCCACAGACCTCTGGTCTGAATTATGCCTGTCTGTCCCCCTCCATACCACCCCCCTGTCCCCCTACCCTTGTCCCCCCTTCGCCCCCTCTCAGACTTCAGTGGTCTGCCCAATGTTCACTCTTAACTCTTAATGTTGTACAGATGAGGGCTGCCACCACTGCCTAAACCACACAGGACGAGGGGAGAGAAGAGGAGAGGAGATGAGAGGAGTGCTGTAAATGTGTTTCCCTATAAGCCCCACAGGGGAATCAAAGGAGAGGGGAAAAGCAGGGAATTATTGCAAATATCTCTTTAAAAAATACAAGAACAAAGAGGCCACATAACCTCCCACACTCAAATGGAGAAATAAGAAACCTCTGCCTTAAGTATATTATTCTAGCGTAATGTATCTGTAATTCATTAAGCATTCAGAAGGGAAATAATGTATGAATTTTAATAAAGCATGATTGATTTTGAGGAACATTAATTAGCGAGAGAGAGAGCAAACAAACAAACAAACAGAGGCAGGGGGCTGTTAGGATCGTAATGTGGCCATAGCATGCACTGGGTGAAGTTGAACAACAATGGCTCTTATGAGAGCAGCAGTAAATATGTGCCTGGGACCTTGACCCCAGTAGTAAACAGGCTTAACCCACTGTGATGATTAGCTGAGCTAGGAGCTGTGTAGAGCAGGAGGAAACAGAAAACGGAAAGGAAGAACATTGCAAGAACATTCATGTGTCCAGTTTTTCCTGAGGTTTAGGAGAATATTCCATCAACGTCACACCAAACATACACAGAACATGGTTTCCATGTTCTCAGAATAAAATATATTAATGTTCTTGACATGTTTCATGGGAGCGTTGCAAGAAAATTCATGTTTCTAGTTTTCTGAGGCTTAGAAGAACATTCAATCAACATAACACCTAACAGACACATGATGTCATTGGACACAGGAATGTTTTTGCAACTCTGAGACCATGGCAACCATGTTCTGTGTATGTTTGTTGTGATGTTGATGGAGTATTCTCCTATCCCTCAGAAAACTGGACACATGAATGCTCTTGCAACGTTCCAATGATACATGCCTAGAACATTAATATTGAATATTCTGAGAACATGGTAACCACGTTCTGTTTAACATTAAGGGAATGGTCTCTTGGAAACAGTTCTTGCACATCACTGGAACATTCCTATGAAAACATTAGGTAATGACCTAATGAGAGTCTCAGTGGAATGTTCTTTAAAGAAGTATGAATGTTTGTTGTTAGCTGGTCCTCTCTGGAATAAACAAAAAGAAGAAGAAATTAACTCTCTCTCTCTATTTCTCCATCTCACATACCCTCCCCCCTCCTCTTCTCCCACCATCTCTCTCTTTTACTATTTGACCATCAAACCAGGCCAGTACATTGGTAAACTGTGATTACTGTAGCTCTAGCTCCTGTTCCCCCATGCCCCAGCTCTCCCTCTACACTTCTAATTAATGGAGTATAGGATTACAGAACCCTGGGATGGGGGAACCTCCTCACCCCTCCTCACCCCTCGTCCGTCTCCACAGAAATCCACATCCCAAATGCACCCTATTCCCTACATAGTGCGTTACTTTTGACCAGTGCACTATGTAGGGAATAAGGTGCCATTTGGAACTAAAACACTACGCGCAGAGCAGAGGAAGCCTCTCGTCCTGTTTATTTTCCATTGCCCTGCTCTCAGTGACCCAAGGGGACTGTCCTACATTTAAACATATTTATGTTTGGAAGTGAACTTCACTCTTCTTCTCAAGAGCCACATCCTCCTAGCAGTGCAGAGCCAGACCACATGGATAACTATTTCGTATTTTTTCTGAGGAGATGGTGGTATTTTTCCCCAAACTTGGACGATTTATGAGATTGAGAGGTAGTGAATTCAATATGGAGCCTCAGACTCACAATAGTAACTACCTGGACTGGGTAAGTCTTAGATGGAAAATCACCATAGGTAGTTGTGAGATGACTGGAGGCTCCTCAGGAGGATCATCTTCCTTTGTGAATTTCATTTTTTTATTTTTATAATGAAACATTTAAAAAGTTATCCTTTAGATAAAAGTATACTAAATATTTTCACATCACCAAATAATTGAATAAAACACTGTTCTGCAATGAAGTTCTACAGTACCCTCAACAGCACTCTGTAGGGCAGCACCATAGTGTAGCTGGAGGACAGCGAGCTTCCATCCTCCTCTTGATAAATTGACTTCAATACAAAACCTAGGAGGCTCATTGTTCGAACCCTCTTCCGTAGACTTACACAGTAAATATGACAACTTCCCCAACCTAATAGGACATCCCTGTCAGAGTCGTGTGTATAGGTGGCAGGGAAGTCAGGCACAAGAGAATCAAACTGAGTGTAATGGAGTTATTTAATAACGATAAACGAAACATACTCCAAACACTAAATGTAAACAATAAACAAAGTGGGTACAAGGACCGGTCGCACAACAATACAAAAAACAACACAACACTGAAATAACAAACAATCTCTGAGGTCGGGTGATTGTGGAGTCCAAGTCATCTGATGTAGCACTCCATCACTTTCCTTCTTGGTCAAATAGCCCTTACACAGCCTGGAGGTGTGTTGGGTCATTGTCCTGTTGAAACACAAATGATAGTCCCACTAAGCGCAAACCACCCTTCCCAATAACCGCAATACTCAAGTCAGCTCTGACCTGGCTATGGGCCTGCCTATGAGCCGTGGGCTTTAGCCAGGAGGCAGGCGGCTTCACCATTACACCGGATGCACCAGGACACCAGGGAGGGAGAGGCAGCCTGTCTGGTCTGGCAAAGTGAAGCACTGTTTACTCCTGCACTCTAGAGTTTCCAAACAGTCATTAAGACTGAGAGGTCTGGAGGGCAGTGAATCATGTTTACAACAAACTAAACTCTCCGGGACTGAGCTATGGGGACTCAGAGGGACTGTGGCTTTGTCCTAAATGGCACCCTATTCCCTATGTTGTGCACTACGTTTGACCAGAGTTAGTTATAGGGCATGGGGTATTCATCACTTACACTATGAGGTCCGGAGCCTGCTGGTTTTCTGTTCTACCTGATAATTAATTGCACACACCTGGTGTCCAAGGTTTAAATCAGTCCCTGACAAGAGGGGAACAGTGAAAAAAATCAGTGGAACTGGATTCTAGGTCCAGAGTTGAGTTTGAAGGATATAGGGAATCAAATCAAATTGTATTTGTCACATGCACCGAACACAATAGGTGTAGACCTTACAGTGAAATGCTCATTTACAAGCCCTAATCCAACAATGCAGTTTTAAGAAAATACCTAAAACAAAGAGATAAGAATGACAAATAATTAAAGAGCAGCAGGAAATAACTGTAGGGCTACAAAGGGGGGTCACCGGCACAGAGTCCATGTCAATGTGTGGGGGTGCCATTTAGGACGCAGGCTGTGACTGGTAAATTGCCCTAGTGAATATGCACTTAATGTAGGATGTAGTGGAGGGTGCTAGAGGAAGCAGGGAGTGGTGACCTCTAGGTGTCTGGGTGGGTTGGATGGGGGACCTCGGGTTCAGGGAGGCTGGTTAATGACCTCATGTGCTGGATCACTGGGCATTAAGGATCCAGCCATTACCCAAGTAGACGTGGCCTGTCCCGCTAGAGAGATATGGACAGGGGAGGGGAGGTCTGAAGTTCTAGAGTATCTGCAAAGAGGTGGTGTCACGCCCTGACCTTAGAGAGCCTGTTAATTTCTCTATTTGGTTAGGTCAGGGTGTGATTTGGGTGGGCATTCTAGTTTTCTATTTCTTTGTTGGCCGGGTATGGTTCCCAATCAGAGGCAGCTGTCTATCGATGTCTCTGATTGGGAATCATACTTAGGCAGCCTGTTTTCCACCTGAGTTTGTGGGATCTTGTTTTCTGTTTAGTTACTGTTGCCTGACAGAACTGTGCGCTTTCGTTTTCGATTTGTTATTTTGTTTGAGTGTTTTTTAAATTAAAATCATGAACACTTTCCACGCTGCACCTTGGTCTACTCTTTCTACTACAAACGAGAGCTGTTACAGGTGGAGAGGAAAGGGGGAAGAGGGGGAGTGGACAGAGGGAAGAGGTAGAGAGAGGTGGAGAGGAGGACATGGAGAAGAGGTTTCATGACTGTGTGGTTGTCCTACCTACCTAAGTTGAATACACTGACTTTAAGTCGTTTTGGATAAGAGTGTCTGCTAAATGTCCAAAAGTAATGTTTTCAGTTCTATAGGCTATAATCATCAAAGAGGTGGAGAGGAGAGGTAGAGCTCTGAGGATCTACTATATACTGTAGTCTATCAGCATACAGGACTCCTGCCATTACAGTATGTACAAATCTCAACCAAGAATTGTATACTCCAAATAAATATCATGTTTGTGAAATGTATAACAAGAATCACATGTAGGCCTATATGCCAAACATGATTTTCCATGTGTGTATGTACTGTATAAAAATATATATATTTACACCTAAAGCCTTTGCATGTCTGTCCCTGATTGCATCCCAAATGGCACCCTATTCTTTATACTATCCTTTATATAGTGCATTACTTTTGACCAAGGCCCAGGCCCTGGTCAAAAGTAGTGCTCTATATCCCGTATAGGGTGCCATTTGGGATGCAACAACCTTTATTGTAAATGGTAAATAGGACACTTTCCCCAAACAAACCCTGCCGTTTGAACGTTCCCCAGAAAGTGTCGTAAAGCTCTGAGAGAGAATAATTACCCAGCGTTTACCCCAGTGTTTTGGAACATAGCAGTCTAAATGTCATACTTTGCCCTGCAGCGGTGTAGCCCTCCAACATGTGCTAGCTGTGTCAGTTAGTGATTTCTCAAACAGAAACAAACAGATAAATCTATTTTGTCAGGAGCGGTTTTATCGCTCCACTAAGTTTTATCACTTATGGACTCCTTCTTTCAGTTGTCTGTCTGTAGATGACTTAGTAGGGCCCCTCTTACTATGAAATACATTGGACACATTTTTCCGTAGCATGTTCTTGGGTGTCGCTTGACAATGGCCACTCACCCAAACTGAAATGGAACAATTTGATTTTGATCCAGGCTGCACACACCCATCCACCGGAGAGAAAAATAAAAAATAACCATACTTGCTTTCTAAACACCAGTGCAGCTCATGTTATCAAATCTCCCAGAGACTTAGTGAACCAGATAGCATCTGCTCTGACGTGGTCTTAAAGATTAAATCTGCAGTAGGGAAACAGCGCCACTCTCCTCCCCATGGCCATTGTTATGCTTTTGTTTTGTTGACTGATACACCATATAGGGAATAGAGTGCCCTTTGGGAGGCAGTTCCACAGTCTTACCTGTTACTGTGGGGCTAGATCCTGTGGGCATATCAATGCCTGCCATCCTTTTAAATGTTCCATACAGTAGGGAATAGTGTCAGGGAGATGCACTGAAACACAGTCATCTCTCCTTTCAATCAGGTAATCCCTAGGATGTAAGACTCACAATGCACACACAGTATAACTTCCCTGCACAGAGCAGTGTGCCACCTGGGGCTATGGCTGCCAACACTTACTCTCACAAACACACACACACACACACACACACACACACACACACACACACACACACACACACACACACACACACACACACACACACACACACACACTCCGAGGGCTATGGCTGCCAACTCAAGGTGCTGACGCTGCTCACCGTCCCTGCTCTGTACTCTTCAAGAGAGTAGCCTGGCTCTGGCCAGCTGCCAATAAGCTTTGTGAAAGCCATTATTATTAGTCCTTAGTATGCACGCAACCTTTTAGCTTTTCTCCCTCTCTTTTTTCTTGTGTGTGTGGGGGGAGGCTTATTTAACAGTTATGTTCAGGTTCTGCCTCCATTGTCACACTCTGTGTTCATTAAATGTGCTCACGGTTGGCACCTGATAATGTACTTAATCTCTCCTCGACTACAGAAGTCTGTTTGGATGTACGGGGATTACGTTAACAGCAGGATGTGGCATAAAGGTGGAAGGTGGTCCTCTAGCAAGATGAAAAGCAATCAAACTGTTGCACATTGTGCTGTCCCACTATAAACATGTCCCTTCCGTATGCCTACATCTATGACTAGGCCCATCTGACTTGTATAACATTGTAACTACAAAAGAGGGTTTTTAACCACAAGAAAGGCCCGTCCTTGTTATGCCATATGCGCCTATCTCTGTAATCCGTGACTGGAGAGATGTGTGGTTGTAGGAGGTGGGACTCAGTCTCTCAGGAGAGTTAAACATTGCTCTGCCAACTGTCTTTAGGTCCTGATCTTCAACTGACAGAGAAGGGCCCATAAGTGCCCTTATAGTAGCACGGATGATGAGGGTGTCACGTGCACAGAGTGCTGAATGGAGAAAAGTGTCTGTCTAAGGGGCACAGTCCCAGAGGCCCAGGGCTGGGTTCATCTCAGTTCAGTTAAGGTCTGGTGGGGACAGGTCACTACTGGGCCTAGTCTGGATCCTTAGGGGGGGCTCTCTGAATGTCAGTAAGTTAATAGCCAGAGTCTCAACACATCTCATGAGGACTGGCTTGGTCGCTTCCAGACCCCTCTTCCTTCCTCTTGTCATCGTCCTCCTCCTCTCCTCCTCCTCACTAGCACGACTTCTCAGCCTTGCCTCAGTGACACAAAACAAACCAGCAGGACTCTTGACTAGCAGCACGGGTTGTTAGTAGAGGTCGACCGATTAATCGGAATGGCCGATTTAATTAGGGCCGATTTCAAGTTTTCGTTAACAATTTACATAACACTTTATTTCATCTTTATTTAACTAGGCAAGTCAGTTAAAAACACATTCTTATTTTCAATTACGGACTAGGAACGGTGGGTTAACTGCCTCGTTCAGGGCCAGAACGACAGATTTTCACCTTGTCAGCACGGGGGATTCAATCTTGCAACCTTACAGTTAACGAGTCCGACGCTGTAACCACCTGCCTCTCATTGCACTCCACGAGGAGACTGCCTGTTACGCGAATGTAGCAAGCCAAGGTAAGTTTCTAGCTAGCATTAAACTTATCTTATAAAAAACAATCAATCAATCATAAT
Organism: Oncorhynchus kisutch; assembly: GCF_002021735.2. Taxonomy (NCBI): domain Eukaryota; kingdom Metazoa; phylum Chordata; class Actinopteri; order Salmoniformes; family Salmonidae; genus Oncorhynchus; species Oncorhynchus kisutch. The sequence continues at coordinate 51,969,547 of NC_034184.2, read as the reverse complement.
CACTAGTTAACTACACATGGTTGATGATATTACTAGTTTATCTAGCGTGTCCTGCGTTGCATATAATCGATGCGGTGTGTATCGTTGCTCCAATGTGTACCTAACCATGAACATCAATGCCTTTTTTAAAATCAATACACAGAAGTATATATTTTTAAACCTGCATATTTAGATAAAAGAAATCCAGGTTAGGAGGCAATATTAACCAGGTGAAATTGTGTCACTTCTCTTGCGTTCATTGCACGCAGAGTCAGCATATATGCAACAGTTTGGGCCGCCTAATTTGCCAGAATGTTACGTAATTATGACATAACATTGAAGGTTGTGCAATGTAACAGGAATATTTAGACTAATGGATGCCACCCCTTAGATAAAATACGGAACGGTTCCGTATTTCACTGAAAGAATAAACGTCTTGTTTTCGAGATGATAGTTTCCGGATTCGACCATATTAATGACCTAAGGCTCGTATTTCTGTGTGTCATTATGTTATAACTAAGTCTATGATTTGATAGAGCAGTCTGACTGAGCAGTGGTAGGCAGCAGCAGGCTCGTAAGCATTCATTCAAACAGCAATTTTGTTTGTTTACCAGCAGCTCTTCATTGTGCGTCAAGCATTGCGCTGTTTATGACTTCAAGCCCATCAACTCCCGAGATTAGGCTGGTGTAACCGATGTGAAATGGCTAGCTAGTTAGCGGGGTGCACACTAATAGCGTTTGAAACGTCACTCGCTCTGAGACTTGGAGACCAGACCTTGCTCTGCATGGGTATGCTGCTTCGAGGGTGGCTGTTGTTGTTGTGTTTGTTCCTGGTTGAGCCCAGGTAGAAGCGAGGAGAGAGACTGAAGCTATACTGTTACACTGACAATACTAAAGTGCCTATAAGAACATCCAATAGTCAAAGGTTAATGAAATACAAATCGTATAGAGATAAATAGTCCTATAATTCCTATAATAACTACAACCTAAAACTTCTTGGGAATATTGAAGACTCATGTTAAAAGGAACCACCAGCTTTCATATGTTCTCATGTTTTGAGCAAGGAACTTAAAAGTTAGCTTTCTTACATGGCACATATTGCACTTTTACTTTCTTCTCCAACACTTTGTTTTTGCATTATTTAAACCAAATTGAAAATGTTTCATTATTTATTTGAGGCTAAATTGATTTTGATGTATTATATTAAGTTAAAATAAGTGTTCATTCAGTATTGTTGTAATTGTCATTATTACAAAAAAAAAAATATATATATATATATATATATATATATATATATTTTTTTTTTTTTTAAATCGTCCGATTAATCGGTAGCGTTTTTTTTTGGTCCTCCAATAATCTGTATCGGTATCAGCCTTGAAAAATCATAAATCGGTCGACCTCTAGTTGTTAGCTACACCGATATACAAAGTCAGACATTGGAATATCTATTTGGAACTTGTAATTTAATCATTATCATCTCTGTCACCGTCTTTTAATGAATTATCTTTCATTTGGAGAGATATTGTGCTGATTTAACCGTGGTTGAAATGCAACTGAAAAGCCCTCTTTAAAATAAAATAAAAATCCCAGTCAGATCTCGTAAACATTCCCAACCAAATTATTTTTCTCTTGAGGAAGATTTATATCTAAATGTTAACACACAGGGATAAATATTTAGATGGGTAAATTAGGACAGGGACCAACACATGTTTTTATCCATTCAAAGGAAATTAATTTGCTTTGTGTGGAATAAATATTTATTCCATGTCTTGTTTTAAAGAATGTCCATTCGTCACAGGGCAGAATGACACTAATGTACTGTACTGTGCATTAAGAGTAATGTACCTTTGTAGTTAATGCTGAGAGAAGATAAATAATAACCTGTAACCTTCACTAAGGATAAATCCTGAGTAATAAACTACTCATGATCAATAGTTAACATGGATAACATAATTTTTTGTTGTTGTTGTACATAAGACTGTAAAAACACCAACAAATCAACTCCAAGTGATTTTAATTTTGGAAATCTGTAGCAAAGTATTCCCATACATAATAGAGATATACACAAAACTATGAGGACACCCCTTCAAATTAGTGGAATCGGCTATTTGTCACACCTGTTGGTGACAGGTGTATAAAATCGAGCACACAGTCAATCAATCTCGGGGCGGCAGGGGCGGCTAACCACTCTAGCCTAGTGGTTAGAGCGTTGGACTAGTAACCGAAAGGTTGCAAGTTCGAATCCCCGAGCTGACAAGGTACAAATCTGTCATTCTGCCCCTGAACAGGCAATTAACCCACTGTTCATAGGCCGTCATTGAAAATAAGAATTTGTTCTTAACTGACTTGCCTAGTAAAATAAAGGTAAAATAAAAAAATACATCTCCATTGAAAAACATTGGCAGTAGAATGGCTTTACTGAAGAGGCTTAGGGACTTTCAACGTGACACCGTCATAGGATGCCACCTTTCCAACAAGTCAGTTTGTCAAATTTCTGCCATGCTAGAGCTGCCCCGGTCAACTGTAAGTGCTGCTATTGTGAAGTGGAAACGTCGAGAAGCAACAATGCTTTACCATCTGGCAGTATGACGGACGAATCTGTGTTTGGCGGATGCCAGGAGAATGTTAGTTCCAGTGAAGGGAAATCTTAACACTACAGCATAGAAAGAATGAAATTCTAGACGATTCTGTGCTTCCAACTTTATGGCAACAGTTTGGGGAAGGTCCTTTCCTGTTTCAGCATTACAAATCCCTCGCGCACAAAGCGAGGTCCATACAGAAATGGTTTGTTGAGATCGGTGTGGAAGAACTTGACTGGCCTGCACAGAGCCCTGACCTCAACCCCATCAAACACCTTTGAGATGAATTGGAACGCTGACTGCGAGCCAGGCCTTATGCCCAAGATCAGTGCCCGTCCTCACTAATGCATATGGCTGTATGAAAGCTAGTCCCTGCAGCAATGATCCAACATCTAATGGAAGGCCTTCTGAAAAGAAGGCTTACCTTGGGCTCCCAAGTGGCGCAGCGGTCTAAGGCACTGCATCTCAGTGCTAGAGGCGTCACTACAGACAACCTGGTTAGATTCCAGGCTGTATCACAACCGGCCGTAATTGGGAGTCCCATAGGGCGGTCGCACAATTGGCCCAGCATCGTCCGGGTTTGGCCGGTGTAGGACGCCATTGTAAATAAGAATTTGTTCTTAACTGACTCGCCTAATTAAATAAAGATTCCATTAAAATAAAAAATAAAAGAGTGGAGGCTCTTATAGCAGGAAAGTCGGATCAACTCCATATTAATGCCCATGAATTTGGAATGAGACATTTGACGAGCAAGTGTCCACATACTTTTGTGGTGCCATGTATGCATACTTTTATGTGATCGTAAACAAATGAAAGCACGGATTTAAATTATTATGTTTTAGTCAAATAGTATATCTGTTTGGGCTTCTTGTGGTCAATTTGCAGTCTACAAATGATATGTAATTATGTTTGACGAGCAAGTGTCCACATACTTTTGTGGTGCCATGTATGCATACTTTTATGTGATCGTAAACAAATGTAAGCACGGATTTAAATTATTATGTTTTAGTCAAATAGTATATCTGTTTGGGCTTCTTGTGGTCAATTTGCAGTCTACAAATGATATGTAATTATGTTCCGGCACCCTGACCATCCCCTCACGAAAAAAAAATTGCCCACGGCTGAATCTAGTTGATGATCCCTGCTATAGAGTCTGCTGAAGAGGAGAAAACAAGAATAATATAGAAGGTTATAAAAAGCTGTGTAACAGTATGTGTGCATCCACTACCATGTGCAGGTGTTAACAGGTTCCATGTGTGTTTTCACTTTCACTTCATATCGTTTAACTCGGCCACAACATAGTCCATGAGAGCCCTTTACATACACACACACCCAGCACCGACTGCATGAATGTTTATCGTCAGTGAGGTGGAGAGAAAAAAATAAAAACACCTCTGATTTAAATCACGCTAGTTAACCTTCCCCGCTATGAGGTTGAAAAATGTCACATACCAATAAAAGCTATACATCTCACCCTCATAGCTGCTAGTGGGAAAACATGAGAATGGAGTAGATAAGCCTATGATTCTTGACAAGTCTACGCGAGAGCGAGAGTTCCCCCCCCAAATAGCAACCTATTCCCTATATAGTGCACAACTTTTAACCAGGGTCCGACGCAACCAGAATGTACAGCACCAGTCAAAAGTTTGGACATCCTTTGCCACCCTTTGCCTTGAGAGCAAAGAGCTTTGCACACTCTTGGAATTCTCTCAACCAGCTTCATGAGGTAGTCACCTGGAATGCATTTCAATTAAACAGGTGTGCCTTGTTAAAAGTTAATTTGGGGAATTTCTTTCTTAATGCGTTTGAGCCAATCAGTTGTGTTGTGACCATGTAGGGGTGGTATACAGAAAATAGCCCTATTTGGGACGAGACCAAGTCCATATTATGGCAAGAACAGCTCAAATAAGACATGAAGGTCAGTCAATATGGAACATTTCAAGAACTTTTAAGTTTTCTTCAAGCACAGTTGCAAAAACCATCAAGCGCTAAGATAAAACTGACTCTCATGAGGACCACCACAGGAAAGGATGACCCAGAGTTACCACTGCTGCAGAGGATAAGTTCATTAGTTACCAGCCTCAGAAATTTCAGCCCAAATAAATGCTTCACAGAGTTTAAGAAACAGACACATCTCAACATCAACTGTTCAGAGGAGACTACGTGAAGCAGGCCTTCATGGTCAAATTGCTACAAAGAAACCACTACTAAAGGATACCAATAAGAAGAAAATACTTTCTTAGGCCAAGAAACACGAGCAATGGACATTAGACCGGTGGAAATCTGTCAAATTTGAGACTATTGGTTCCAACCCCCATGTTTTTGTGAGATGCAGTGCAGGTGAGCAGATTATCTCCACATGTGTAGTTCCCACCGTGAAGCATGGAGGAGGAGGTGTGATGGTGTCGGGTGCTTTGCTGGTGACACTGTCAGTGATTTATTTAGAATTCAAGGCACATTTAACCAGCATAGCCATCCCATCTGGATTGTGCTTAGTGGGACTATCATTTGTTTTACAACAGGACAATGACCCAACACACCTCCAGGCTGGGTAAGGGCTATTTGACCAAGAAGGAGAGTGATGGAGTGCTGCATCAGATGACCTAGCCTCCACAATCACCTGACCTCAACCCAATTGAGATGGTATGGGATGAGTTGGACCAGAGTGAAGGAAAATCAGCCAACAAGTATGAACTCCTACCAGACTGTTGGAAAAGCATTCCAGGTCAAGCTGGTTGAGAGAATGCCAAGATTGTGCAAAGCTGTCATCAAGTCCAAGTGTGGCTACTTTGAAGAATCTAAAATATATTTTGATTCGTTTAACACCTTTTTGGTTACTACATTATTCTACATGTGCTATTTCATAGTTTTTATGTCTTCACTATTATTCCACAATGTAGAAAATAAAGAAAAACCTTTGAATGAGTAGGTGTGTCAACTTTTGACTGGTACTGTATATCAATACAAATTCACTGGCAAGTTAGAAAGGGAGGAGTTTGAAGTCACTTCAAAACAAATTGGGCTTTTGAAGGAAACCAGTTGACCACCTCATTACATGTGCATGTCAATACAAACAGCATGACCGCCTGCCTCTCAGCAAAATGGTAGCCTATCGTAATGGGCCTGGAGAATACTTTTATTGTAGGCCACTGTAGACCGGTGCATCCGGTCTGTATGTGCATGAAGATGCTCTACTAGTCTCCCTGAGAGTGTGTGTGTGTGTGCTTGCATGCATGGGTGAGTGCATACTGTGTGTGTTTGTGCTCCTACATGTTCATCCCTCCCCTCTCAGACATCATCAGGGAAGTATTACTATGTAATAAAGTAGAAGGCCAAATCGATGGGAGAGGAACACATACTGGGAAAAGAAGTGATGGGGGTTTTCAACAACAATAAAAAAAAATACAGGCTTCACATTATTAAACCCATAAGTCTGTAGGTTCCATATTAACTATCTTAATAGCTCATCAATAACTCTCTTAATAAAACAAATCCCACCATCACACTTGAGATCAATTTCTAAGTGGTGTAATAAGATATTTGGCATAATCGCTAGCTTAGTTGCTTGGCAGGGAAAAAAGCCCTCTTCATCAACATGAGGTTGGATACAGGAGGGTTAGTGTGTCGGCAGAAACACATCCAGAAAAGCTGAATGGGGAGGGATTATACAGGCCTTCGATTGAGTATAACATAAATATCCACAGAAATCCAGCATGTGCAATGAAATAAACAACATTTGTTTGAAGCTGAGATCCTAACCTTTGGAGGAAGTTCAAGAATGACTGAGTCATGTGGAGCACTACTGTGAAACATGGCCTCACTATGAAGTCAGACCCACACACACACACACACACACACACACACTGCCTGATCCAACACACATCACAGAGGCAGCGTGTTCCTCTCTCACCACACATCCTCTCACATAGTACTGTATAGACACACAACCCAGAAAGAAACAGATAGATAAAAGGCCTCTCTGACATGAGCCACAGCTCTCATCTCTCTTTCTCGCTCTCTCACACACACGTAGCAGGAAGAACACACAGAACAGGGTGTTTCTTTCAGACAAAAATATATATATTTTCACTCTTTACAATAAGCTTGGATCAAGAAACATACAGAGGAGTGTACACACCTTAAGTCACCTATACTCCCCAAAAAGAACTTTTTTGTACCCTGGTGTCAGTGTAAAATTCTTCTCCTATTTAGCTTTTCTTTAAGCAAAACAACGTTTTTTGTTTTTACAAATGTGCAAATAAGACCAATTTGGAATCTTTCAGCAGTCTGTGTAAAGTCCAGGATGCACAGGCAGACAGGGTCTTGACAGAGCTCTTTCAATCCGTCAGCTCAGCCCTGCCCGCTCAGCTCCTCATTGGTTTGCCATTAATTTTCAAGTAAAGTGCTCCTTTAGCAAAAACCACAAGGCTTGCGTTCAATTCTGTCCTTTTTTTCTTCCATTGAAGAAAACAGATAAGTACAATGGACAAAAAAGGGGATTCATTTTTTAAGTTAAAAGAGAAACCCCAACGAGTGGAAGAGGCAGTCTTGGCTGTTTTTTGGGGGGTGGGTGGGGAAGGGTGTGGTGGGACATAAAGTGAAGTCAAACGATCTTAGAAAAGTAAGTTATACGAACTCCAGCTTCCCGTGCCCACTGTACATCCCCCAGTGTACCAGTGACAGTATCTTGTCATTTCCCAGGTCTGCCTGTCTCATCTTGTCACAGGTGAGGCAGCAGTTCTCGTGGCCCGTCACAGGCACCATACACTCCAAGTCTAGCTTTGCCACGTGGCCCTTCTTAGTGTGGTGGCCATGGAAGCTGTAGTGGAGCCGTGACAACATCTGCTGCCTCTGGTCCTGCAGCCGCTTGTTCTCGCTGCGGAGCATCCTTAACGCCAGCATGATGAGAAGAACCAGGATGAGGCCTCCCGCGATAGGCACCGCAATCACCGCCGCCCTGAACCACACCTCTTTGGCAGAGGCCAGCTCCTGTACCCGCGTGACCAGGTTATGGTTGTTGCTCTCAGGCTGGTACCTGCCGTGGTCTGGAGGTGGAGGGAAAATACGATTATTTTATTGTGCAATGTACACCGATGTTCAATGGAAACTTGTCTTCTGCTTTCAGAAGGTGAATGCAATGAGTTGCCTTTCTAAAATAAGAGCCCCTCCAAAAAATTATTCAGCTACTAAACGAGTTAAACTCCCTTGGACTGAGTCATAACAGAAATCCCTACTTGAGAGCTCTTCCTCTCTGTAAGGCTGTATGCACCTTTCCATAACTCAATGAAGCTAGTATTTCGGCACCGCTACATACAGTCTGAGAAGGGATATTCTACAAGGCACCCCCCCCGCTGGCTTCCGATTAAAAGTCAAACAGAAGTTTTGTTAAAGACGGAATTGTTAAAGACAAAAGTGTATGGACAGCATATCCTTACAGTAGGCCGTTGTCGATAGAGTTCCAGCATAGGACTATGACACATGTAAACAGTAGGCTACACAACAAATCGTCACTTTGGTTGCTCTGTCTATCACACATTATGAACCTTGTCAAAAGAGTAGAATAACTTCAATATCCATACAGTTTACAGAGCCACAGTAGGGCAATTGAAAGTGTCCATTCTCTCTCCTTCCTTACCTGTAGATTCTCTGGTGTGCGCCAGGTCGTGTAGTCCTCTGTAGTTACACATGTCGTCGTGACAACATTCTAGTGTGGACAAGCCCCCGCTCAGGGCATCTGTGTTCTTAGCGCTGCACACGTCGGCAGCGTTTGCTATGGGATCTAGACACCCGTGTGTGAGAGGCGAGTTCGTGTTCATAGGGTCCAACACCTTGGTGAAACAGGCGTTTAGTTCCGATTTGCACATGTAGCCTGTGGCCACGCAGTGGGGGGCATCACAGTAACACCGTATTTCTCCTAAAATAAAAAATTTGGAAATGCATGTAAGTCTTTGTTTATGAAGTCTTGTAGGCTAAATATTAGGCTATAGCCTACCCACCACCAACATGTCAGACCACACATTCTACATATTATTATCTAGTAATAATAACAGATTTGAAATGTATGCACAGACTATGCCTATGTTTTCTAACAGGGTAACGTTAGCAGTTTGGGAAATCAAACGTATTCTGTTTCATAGTAAAATAAGTGAAATGTTATAAACTTGTCAGCTGGATGTAGGCTATATGAGTTAGTCACACACAACGCTGTAATTATCCCAGAATAAAATAAGGTCAAAAGCCTTGCATATAGTCTACCTACTTTGCTTTTAAAATCAAATCATGATGTCACCTCGCTATTTCAAGACCCAGAAACCAGACTACTTATCTTTTTAAGTAAGACTCACAAATTAGGACTGAGTGACATTGGCAACATTGTCAAAATACATGTAAATGACAAGGTAAACCCTGAAATACTTTGAGAAGTATTTCTCTGTTTAAATTACAGCAAATAAGCCGAGTTTAAGAGCTTTCCGTGCAAAATGGTCCTTTTAGTCCGTATTATAAAACAGGAACCGTGTAGCTTATAATTAGTGGTTTGTGTGCCAAAGTTTTCAAAAATTCAACCCAAGTGGAAACTTGTAAAGGGGGGTGAGAGTGGTGCAGGAGACTCCCTTTTCAGCTTGCACGCAAGCTTTAGTGTGGTCAGGATGGGCTGGGTGTTCCCCTGGCTTCTCATCTCACAAGCTTTCACCAAACAACCTTATCATTATTCTTTTTTGCACCTTTTCTTTATTGAAATAAAAATAGTGATAAAAACGCGTTGCAAATGTTATGAGTAGCTTTTCACTTATAATCAGATGTTTTAGTTTACTCTTAGGCTGTGGTTTTAAAACGGTTAAATATGGCACAGGCTATTTGTATCGAGTTGTTATACTTTTCAATAGAAATCCTTATCTTTATTAACACTGTGTTACAAGACAGCAACAAACAAAAAAACACAGAGATGCACCCAGGTAAATACGGGCCTTTATATGTTGTTACAAGCTGTATGTAGGCTACTTTCAGAGTCTCAGTTACATGCTGTCATTTTATTAAAACATCATGAGCTGACCATTGACATGGACCTGCATTACATTGGGCCCTAACAACACATTATAGAAGCATTATGGCACTCTAATACACTACTGTCTTATAAATGCCATGCTGTATATACCAGACAATCACCAGTATACTATAGTAGCCTAGGCCTACCTATTTGAAGTTATTTGGAGACTCGAGTTAATTTCTTTACATCAACCGCTATAGCCTATAGGCTTACATAATATCACACGTATCAAATAGTGCGTGTGCACAAACGCGAGAACTATGATAACCATTTGAGTCATTCAGTCTGTTTAGTGCCAATTTTACCATAATGGAAGGCCTTGCTATATGAACTCATGGGGGACACACAGAACACCTACTGGATAGAAAGTTGCGTTTTCTTAGTTATAACAATTAAGACACCTCTCGTGTTGGAATATCTGGTAGAATATAAAACGTATTGTTGATTGAGAGACATTTAGAAACATATCCAAAAAACCTAACTTAAAAGCAAGTTTTTAGGGCTCAAGGTTTACCTTTAGTAAGAAGAACAGCCATGGCACACAGTTCCAGTTGTAGCCAAATGCAAATGAAACTGGAATGGCGATCCATTTATGACAAGTCACTTTTTAGTCCCCTTATCCCAGTAGCAAAACCCGTAGGGCTGAGCTCGAAGACAAGGTTACATGAACGCTGCAGAAGATAGCGGTGGACCGCGAACAAATGTTGCCACAATCACAATCGGTTGGAAGACGTAAGAAAATAACAACAAAAAAACGAATGGCTTGTCCCTGCATCGAGAAAACTAGGTTACAAGAGAAATAGCCCTAAAATCCGACTTTTACCTTACTTGGATAGCTCTGCAGAAAAAAAAACGGAATGTTTATAGCTGCTGAAAAAATAAGAAAAAAAATACATTCCATGAGTTGAAGTGATACTTGTAACTACTTGTCCACTCCGACTTCACAGACACCCGCGATGATGGTTGTGCATAACATTTATAATCCCAAACCAACGAAATGTGAATAAATGGTTGCTCACTCTCGCATCAACACTTCACTAGTCGACTTCGGGGAGAGGCTCTTGAGTTGAAGAAATATCTGAGCCAGACTTCGATACTTAACCTAAGTCCGCCCACTGAGTGCTCATTGGGTCATCCCGAGCGTAATTTGCATACTTTAGATTTCCATTGATTTCCATTGCATTCACACAATTTAACATTCCTCCTACTCTATGTAAGTGCCATACACTCTCTTATACTGACTAGTCAATGCAATGTAACAGTGCTACAGTTTGGGTCAATCAATGTAGCCGTGAGTGTTGGCTACATTGTTTTAATAAAAAGCAGCATAAAATAGGTCTATACATGCCTTAGGCTATTCAGGTAGAATATAAACAAATTATGAAAACATATTCTAATCTATTTAGAAGTTAGGCTATGACCTCATCTTTACCTACCTGTCTGTATGTAGCCTATCCAAATTGCCTCGTTAGGCGGACGCCACCACGAGCAGGTTCCCCAGCCTATGCCAGCCCAGAGATCTATTACGCAACATGTAAAGTGTTGGTCCCATGTTTCATGAGCTGAAATAAAACATCCTGGAAAATTTCCATAAGCACAAGGAGCTTATTTCTCTCAAATGTTGTGCACAAATTTGTTTACATCCCTGTTAGTGAGCATTTCTCCTTTGCCAAAATAATCCATCCACCTGACAGGTGTGGCATATCAAGAAGCTGAATAAACAGCATGATCATTACATAGGTGCACCATGTGCTGTGGACAATTAAAGGCCACAGATTTTGAGGGAGTGTGCAATTGGCATGCTGACTGCAGGAATTTCCACCAGAGCTTTTGCCAGATAATTTAATGTTAATTTCTCTACCATAAGCCACCTCCAACATATTGCAGTACGTCCAACTGGCTTTACAACGTGTAACCACACCAGCCCAGGACCTCCACATCCGGACAGATGATGAAACTCAGGAGTATTTCTGTCTGTAATAAAGCCCTTTTGTGGGTAAAAAAAATATTCTGATTGGCTTGGCCTGGCTCCCCAGTGGGTGGGCCTATGCCCTCCCAGGCCCAGCAATGGCTGTGCTTCTGCCTAGTCATGAAATACCTAGATTAGAGACTAATTGATTTATTTCAATTGACTGATTTCCTTATATGAACATTAACTCAGTAAAATCATTGAAATTGTTGCATGATGTGTTTATATTTGTGTTCAGTATAGATTGCTGCTGCCTGTGTAAATGGATGTTATGGGTGGTTAATAGGCGTTTAGAGAAATTAGCAATCCAAAAAGACACTTGGCGCCACTGAGATGACACAGACAGACACGGACACTCAATTACCCTCGAAACAATCCCATGCAAAACACACAGCAGCACTAGTCTGCGATCGATATCAAAACCAACCAGCCCAAAGCAAACCTATTCTGTTGATTCTGATTACTTTGGAAACTGTAGTCCAAGACAGTTTGACGTTTGGTTTAAAAAAATATTATAATAATGAAAAAAAATGTTTTTAAAGGTTGATTGACTGAGAGACAAGAACGAATTACAACCAAACAATCATAAATTACATTATTCAGGAAAAAGGTTAAGTGTCATTCACCAATGTCGTATGCTTATTATGTAGCAGCCTCAGCAGCCAGCCATCCCATGTCTGGGTTGTGGGCTATAGGCCTACATGGGTTAGGAATATTAGGATATTGAATACCTATTTTAGGCTAAAGTGTTCAACTTGAGAATTTGTTTATTTCAGAATTCCATGAACGAACAGGATTATGGGCTACATGGAATGTTAGCTAGGTAAGCTTTTATACTGATAGCATCAAACATTCTCGTGGTAAACTATGCAGCAGTAGTTTTCATCTCTCTATCCCCTAATTAACACCTTTGGGCGGAATCTCCGGAAAAGGAAACAATGGCAACATTCTCATGATGGTAGTTAAATGCCTAGTCACATATTCTGTGAAAATGTCAAGCCAACTAGTAGCCTAAGACATATATGAAAAATATTCATACCAAAAGAAAATGCTAGGCCTGGGCCTAAATGGAAAATAATATCTCCAGCCTACAAAGAATAGCGAGAGACAGAGAGATGCCTCTCGCTATTACATAGCCATAGCCATGATATAGGCCCAACATTTTAAATGTTTCTACTCTTTTGAAACTTTTGTGAGTGCAATGTTTACACCTCTTTTCTGATTGTTTGTTTCACTTTTGTTTATTAGCTTAATTATTTCACTTGCTTTGGCAATGTAAACATGTGTTTCCCATGCCAATAAAGTCCTTTGAATTGAATTGAGACACGTTTTTGCCAGACGATCATAGACACAATGTCAAAGGGTAAAGCTTTCCTGAGAGACGCCAGACCTACACCTGCTTTGCATCATCCACCAAAATCTGTTGAACAAACTAGGCTAAACCTAAACCTGTTTATCTGCCTCTAGAAATGACAAGTAGTTACATCATTTTAGAAATGTCCGATATAGGCCTACTCTTATCCTTGCAACTGTTTTCACACTCTGCTAATATTGCTAATCTTTATAACAAACATGACACTCCCTATGCTCCAAAATGATGCTCTCCATCTGGTAAATTAACTTTTTATATCCATTTCAGGTAACTGTCACGAAGAACTGTAACATAATAGCCTATGCAATCCTTTCCTCTAGAATAGATAAAATTCTAATAAACTTCAGAAATGAAATAGAGGTGGCGATATATAATCAGATATGGTAATAATATCCAAAAGGCCTTGAGGTGCTCTATGGATGAACCATAATGAATGGCATGTTCCCTGCATGAAAGGTAGGCCTTTTGTCTGTATCTCAGGCAACACACCATCACATCTTATTGTAACATGAACACAAATTACTTATTCGAAACTCGTGACAGGCACACAAAAAAGTCAACTTTTTCATCACAATGCATTTTGTGTGCATTACATGATTTTCTTTCTTAATAATGCATTAGGGTACATTACACTAATTCCAATTTGTTGTGGCTAACGTTAGCTAGGCTAGGGGTTAAGGTCAGAGTTAGGTTTAGGGGATAAGGTTAGGGATAGTTAACATGCTAGCTAAGTAGTTAAAGGGTTAGGTTTAGGAGTAAGGTTAAAGGGTTAAGGTTAGGGTTAAGCTTAGCTAGCATGCTAAGTAGTTGCAAAGTATCTCAAAAGTAGTAAGTAGTTGCAAGTAGCTAATTAGAGAAAATGCTAAAGTTATCCATGATGAGATTCAAACACACAACCTTTGGGTTGCTAGACATTTGTATTATATGGCCATATCTGTCTTAAGTAACCTACTGTTGTTATCTGTGGTTGAAATGCACTGTATACAAACTAGTGCACTGCACACAAAAAAATACACTTTTTTGTGTGTCTGCCACAAATTTCCCATAAGCAATTTGTGTCTATTTCACAATAATCTGTGATACTGGGTTGACCTCAGTTGTATGGTTGAATAATGCCATCTACTGGCTCAGAGTGAAATGTCCCCTACAAACTGTGGATGGTAGATAGACAGGTTTTCATTCTTTTTTCTCTCTTGCATGAAACATTTTCTGCTGAATGAATCAATCAATTAATCAAGCAATCAGTTTAACTCAAATGATCTCAAACCAATCAATTAACTCAAATCACTGTTCAGTCATTTTAATATGCCTTAAAAATCTAAATTACCTTGACTAACCAGTGCCCCCACACATTGACTCTATACAAGTAGCCCCTGTATATAGCCTCGCTATTGTTATTTTACTGATGCTCTTTAATTATTTGTTACTTTTATTTTAAAATGTATTTTTTTAAAGTATTTTTCTATAAACTGTGTTGTCGGTCGAGTGCTTGTAGATAAGCATTTCACTGTAAGGCCTACTACATCTGTAACATTTGATTTGATTTGAATATGGCAGGCTGTTTAGTTTCAAGCAGTTGGTGCAGGGTAGGACATTGAGAATGGACAAGACAAACTAGGCTATGCATCTGGCCTATGATGGTCATTCATTTCCACATTATGGGGTAGAATAGATTATGCAAACGTGAATGGTTAAGAAAACAAAATGTGTTTTTTTTTGTGTGCGGGCCTGTTCACCCCGCTACCATCTGCAAGGCGGAGACAGTACAAGAGCATCAAATCTGGGACTGAGAGACTTTTCTATATTCTATTAATATCCTGTCCATATGGTCTATACACACCATTATATATATATATATATATATATATACTACCATTCAAAAGTTTGGGGTCACTTAGAAATATCCTTGATTTTGAAAGAAAAGCACATTTTTTGTCCATTAAAATAACATCAAATTAATTGATCAGAAATATAGTGTAGACATTGTTAATGTTGTAAATTACTATTGTAGCTGGAAACGGCAGATTATTTATGGAATGTCTACATAGGTGTATAGAGGCCCATTATCAGCAACCATCACTGCTGTGTTCCAATGGCACATTGTGTTAGCTAATCCAACTTTATCATTTTAAAAGGCTAAATGATCATTAGAAAACCCTTTTGCAATTATGTTAGCACAGCTGAAAAATGTAGTGCTGTTTAAAAAAACAATAAAACTGGCCTTCTATAGACTAGTTGAGTGTCTGGAGCATCAGCACTTGTGGGTTCGGTTACAGGCTCAAAATGGCCAGAAACAAAGGACTTTCTTCTGAAACTCGTTAGTCTATTCTTGTTCTGAGAAATTAAGGCTATTCCATGCGGGAAATTGCCAAGAAACTGAAGATCTTGTACACCACTGTGTACTACTTCCTTCACAGAACAGCACAAACTGAACCTAACCAGAATAGAAAGAGGAGTGTGAAGCCCCGGTGCACAACTGAGCAAGAAGACAAGTACATTAGAATGTCTAGTCCTCAACTGGCAGCTTCATTAAATAGTTCCCGCAAAACACCAGTCTCAACATCAACAGTGAAGAGAAATATATTAAACATAGTGGCTGTTTATTGTTTGGCAGTCTTATGGCTTGGAGGTAGAAGCTTTAAGGAGCCTTTTGGTCCTAGAGAGAGAACAGTCTATGACTTAGGTGACTGGAGTTGACAATTTTTGGGCCTTCCTCTGACACAGCCTAGTATATAGGTCCTGGATGGCAGGAAGCTTGGCCCCAGTGATGTACTGGCCCGTATGTACTACCCACTGTCGCGCCTTACGGTTAGATACTGAGCAGTTGCCATACCACGTGGTGATAGAACTGGTCAGGATGCTCTCGATGGTGCAGCTGTAGTACTTTTGAGGATCTGGGGAACCATGCCTAATCTTTTCAGTCTCCTGAGGGGGAAAAGGTGTTGTCGTGCCCTCTTCACAACTGTCTTGGTGTGTTTGGAGCATGATCGTTTGTTGGTGATGTGGACACCAAGGAACTTGAAACTCTCGACTCGCTCCACTACAGTCCCGTCAATGTTAATGGAGGCCTGTTCGGCCCACATTTTCCTGTAGTCCACGATCAGCTCATTAGTCTTGCTCACATTGAGGGAGAGGTTGTTGTCCTGGCACCACACTGCCAGGTTTCTGACTTCCTCACTATAGGCTGTCTCATTGTTGTCAGGCCTGCTGCTGTTGTGTCATCAGCAAACTTAATGATGGTGTTGGAGTCATGTTTGGCCATGCAGTCGTGAGTGAACAGGGAGTACAGGAGGGAAATAAGCACGCACACGTGAGGGGCCCCAGTATAGAGGATCAGTGTGGCAAATGTGTTGTTGCCTTACCACCTGGGGGTGGCCCGTCAGGAAGTCCATTATCCAGCTGCAGCGGGAGGTGTTTCTTCCCGGGGTCCTTAGCTTAGTGATTAGCTTTGTGGGCACTATGGTGTTGAATGCTGAGCTGTAGTCAATGAACAGCATTCTCACATACAGTGGGGCAAAAAAGTATTTTGTCAGCCACCAATTGTTCTCCCACTTAAAAAGATGAGAGAGGCCTGTAATTTTCATCATAGGTACACTTCAACTATGACAGACAAAATGAGAAAAAAAATCCTGAAAATCACATTGTAGGATTTTTCATGGATTTATTTGCATATTATGGTGGAAAATAAGTATTTGGTCACCTACAAACAAGCAAGATTTCTGTCTCTCACAGACCTGTAACTTTTTCTTTAAGAGGCTCCTCTGTCCTCCACTCGTTACCTGTATTAATGGCACCTGTCCACAACCTCAAATAGTCACACTCCAAACTCCACTATGGCCAAGACCAAAGAGCTGTCAAAGGACACCAGAAACAAAATTGTAGACCTGCACCAGGCTGGGAAGACTGAATCTGCAATAGGTAAGCAGCTTGGTTTGAAGAAATCAACTGTGGGAGCAATTATTAGGAAATGTAAGACATACAAGACCACTGATAATCTCCCTCGGTCTGGGGCTCCATGCAAGATCTCACCCCGTAGGGTCAAAATGATCACAAGAACGGTGAGCAAAAATCCCAGAACCACACCTAGTGAATGACCTGCAGAGAGTTGGGACCAAAGTAACAAAGCCTACCATCAGTAACACACTACGCCACCAGGGACTCAAATCCTGCAGTGCCAGACGTGTCCCCCTGCTTATTAAGCCAGTACATGTCCAGGCCCGTCTGAAGTTTGCTGGAGAGCATTTGGAGGATCTAGAAGAAGATTGGGAGAATGTCATATGGTCAGATGAAACCAAAATATAACTTTTTGGTAAAAACTCAACTCGTCGTGTTTGGAGGACAAAGAATTCTGAGTTGCATCCAAAGAACACCATACCTACTGTGAAGCATGGGGGTGGAAACATCATGCTTTGGGGCTGTTTTTCTGCAAAGGGACTAGGACGACTGATCAGTGTAAAGGAAAGAATGAATGGGGCCATGTATCGTGAGATTTTGAGTGAAAACCTCCTTCCATCAGCAAGGTCATTGAAGATGAAACGTGGCTGGGTCTTTCAGCATGACAATGATCCCAAACACACCGCCCGGGCAACGAAGGAGTGGCTTCGTAAGAAGCATTTCAAGGTCATGGAGTGGCCTAGCCAGTCTCCAGATCTCAACCCCATAGAAAATCTTTGGAGGGAGTTGAAAGTCCGTGTTGCCCAGCAACAGCCCCAAAACATCACTGCTCTAGAGGAGATCTGCATGGAGGAATGGGCCAAAATACCAGCAACAGTGTGTGAAAACCTTGTGAAGACTTACAGAAAATGTTTGACCTCTGTCATTGCCAACAAAGGGTATATAACAAAGTATTGAGCTAAACTTTTGTTATTGACCAAATACTTATTTTCCACCATAATTTGCAAATAAATTCATAAAAATTCCTACAATGTGATTTTCTGGATTTTTTTTCCTCCATTTTGTCTGTCATAGTTGAAAATTACAGGCCTTTCTCATATTTTAAGTGGGAGAACTTGCACAATTGGTGGCTGACTAAATACTTTTTTGCCCCACTGTAGGTGCTCCTTTTGTCCAGGTGGGAAAGGGCCATGTGGAGTGCGATTGAGATTGCGTCGTCTGTGGATCTGTTGGGAGAGTATGCGAATTGGAGTCTAGAGTTTCCGGGATGATGGGATTGATGTGAGCCATGACCAGCTATTCAAAGCACTTCATGGCTACTGACATGAATTCTACGGGGCGGTAATCATTCATGCAGGTTACCTTCGCTTCCTTGGGCACAGGGACTATGGTGATCTGCTTGAAACATGTATGTATTACAGACTAAGTCAGGGAGAGGTTGAAAATGTCAGTGTAGACACTTACCAGTTGGTCCGCGCATGCTTTGAGTAAACGTCCTGGTAATCAGTCTCGCCCCGCGGATTTGTGAATGTTGACCTGTTTAAAAGTCTTGCTCACATTGGCTACAGAGAGCGTGATCACACAGTTGTCTGGAACAGCTGGTGCTCTCATGCATGCTTCAGTGTTGCTTGCCTGCTCTGGTAGGCTTGCGTCACTGGACAGCTCGTGGCTGGGTTTCCCTTTGTAGTAAGTAATAGTTTTCAAGCCCTGCCACATCTGACGAGTGTCAGAGTCGGTGTAGTAGGATTCAATCTTAATCCTGTATTGACGCTTTGCCTGTTTGATGGTTTGTCTGAGATCATAGTGGGATTTCTTACAAGCGTCCGGATTAGTGTCCCGCTCCTTGAAATTGGCAGCTCTAGCCTTTAGCTCGATGTGGATGTTGAGTGTAATCCATGGCTTCTGGTTGGGATATGTACGTACGGTCACTGAGGGAATGACGTCGTTGATGCATTTATTGATGAAGCCGGTGACTGAGGTGGTAACCTCCTCAATGCCATTTGAAGAATTCCTGAACATATTCCAGTCTGTGCTAGCAAAACAGTCCTGTAGTGTAGCATCCGCGTCATCTGAACACTTACTTATTGAGCGAGTCACGGGTACTTCCTGCTTTAGTTTTTGCTTGTAAGCAGGAATCAAGAGGGTAGATTTATGGTCAGATTTGCCAAATGGAGAGTGAGGGAGAGCTTTGTATGTGTCTCTGTGTGTGGAGTAAAGGTGGTCTAGAGTTTTTTTCCCCTCTGGTTGCACATGTAACATGCTGGTAGAAATGAGGTAAAACAGATGTAAGTTTTCCTGCATTAAAGTCCCCGGCCACTAGGAGCGCTGCTTCTGGATGAGCATTTTCTTGTTTGCTTATGGCCTTACACAGCTCGTTGAGTGCGGTCTTAGTGCCAGCATCGGTTTTTGGTGGTAAATAGACAGCTACATATAATATAGATGAGAACTCTCCTGGTAGATTGTGTGGTCTACAGCTTATCATGAGGTATTCTACCTCAGGCGAGCAATACCTCGAGACTTCTTTAATATTAGACATCGCGCACCAGCTGTTATTGACAAATAGACCCCCCCCGCCTTAGACATAGCTTCTCTGTCCTGCCGATGCACAGTAAACCCAGCCAGTTCTATATTATCTGTGTTGTCGTTCAGCCACGACTCAGTGAAACATAATATTTTACAGTTTTTAATGCCATCCCCTCCGGTGTCATTATTAGATGTACCAAGTTTGTAGCATCATACCTAAGAAGACTCGAGGCTGTAATCGCTACCAAAGGTGCTTCAACAAAGTACTGAGTAAAGGGTCTGAATACTTATGTAAATGTGATATTTCTGTCATGAATACTTTCCAAACGCACAGTATGGAGGTGCAATTCCAGGGGAAAGACAACAGTGCCATTTAGTGATGAGTGGAATCTGTGACGCTACAGTAGCCAGACTCATTCAAGGTTCAACACTTCTTGACATTGTTGTTGAGGTCTGCATATTTATTCATCCATTGCATTCAGAGCCCTTCTTAGTAGACCTACTGATTTTCATGGGGGTTTCTCCGTCCTGCATAGGAGAAAGAAATCTAAAGTAGCAACTGGGAAAAGGGAAGAAAAACAGGAATCTTAAATGAAGAAAGAATCATTGGGTAGAGGAAAGAGTGACAACTCGTGGAGACATGAGGGGAGAAAGGAGAAAGTGAGGACTGGCAAGCATTGCCAGATACCTAATGGCAGCAGTCCACTTATAGTGCATTCAGAAAATATTCAGACCCCTTGATTTTTCTAAATTTTGTTACAATATAGCCTTATTCTAAAATTGATTAAATTGTTTTTTTTCTCTCATCAATCTACACACTACACGCTTCAACAAAGTACTGAGTATAGGGTCTGAATACTTTTGTACATTATACATTTGCAAAAATGTCTAAAAACCTGTATGCTTTGTCATTGTGTGTATTACACAATGACAAAGCATACAGGTTTTTAGACATTTTTGCAAATGTATAATGTACAAAAGTATTCAGACCCTATACTCAGTACTTTGTTGAAGCACCATTAGCAGCAATTACAGTCTCAATTCTTCTTGGGTATGACTCAACAAGCTTGGCACACCTGTATTCTGGGAAATTCTCCATTCTCCTGAGTTTCTCCTGTCGTTGTTCTGTTGGAAGGTGAACCTTCACCCAGTCTGAGGTCCTGAGCAGGTTTACATCAAGGATCTCTCTGTACTTTGCTCCGTTCATCTTTCCTTCGATCATGACTAGTCTCTCAGTCCATGCCACTGAAAACCATCCACACAGTATAATGCTGCCACCAAATTGCTTCACCATAGGGATGGTGCCAGGTTCAGGCCAAAGACTTCAATCTTGGTTTCATCAGACCAGAGAATGTTTCTCATGGTTTGAGAGTCCTTAGGTGCCTGTTGGCAAACTCCAAGCGGGCTGTTACATGCCTTTTACTGAGGAAAGGCTTCCATCTGTCCATGAAGGCCTGATTAGTGGAGTGCTGCAGAGATGGTTGTCATTCTGGAAGGTTCTCTGCAGCTCTGTCAGAGTGACCATCAGAACCTTGGTCACCTCCCTAAACAAGGCCCTTCTCCCCCAATTGCTCAGTTTGGCCGGGCAGCCAGCTCTAGGAAGAGTCTTGGTGGTTCCAAACTTCTGTTTTGGTACCAGTCCCCAGATCTGTGCCTTGTCTCTGAGCTCTACAGACAATACATTCAACCTCATGGCTTGGTTTTTGCTCTGAGATGCAATGTCAACTGTGGGACCTTATAGACAGGTGTGTGCCTTTCTAAATCATGTCAGATCAAATAAATTTACCACAGGACACCAAAGGAAACAGGATGCACTGGAGCTCAATTTCAAGCATCTTAACCTGAATACTTATATAAACAAGGCATTTTTAAAATTATTTTTAATACAATTTGCAAAACACTCAATCTGTTTTGGCTTTGTCATTATGGGGTATTGTGTATACGGAGGGAAAAATTACAAATCCATTTTGGATAAGGCTTAAATGTAACAAAATGTGGAAAAAGTCAAGGGGTCTGAATACTTTCCAAATGCACTGTCAACATAAAGGACTAACTTGAACTGTCGTTCTTCTGTGGTAATTTATTTTGGTTACCCTAGACATACTGAACACTTTGACATATTGGAAACATTCAACATGTTCATTGTGGGAACATTGGAACAAGTTACCCTGGTCCCAGATCTGTTTGAACTCTTGCCGAGTCCATCATCAAACCAAACATGTTGGACATGACAATGAGTAAACATGACAGCAGACACGGGCACTCAGGCTAGTTTTGAACAAATAACATTAATAAACAAAGTACTGAACTGACGAGGTCAAAACAGAGAACTTGGTTCTGTAGAGGCATATTTTATTTATTTTTTCAATATACTTCAGAGGAAAACAATATACAAAGCAATGTGGTCAGCTTTACTGAATGTGTTGGTGCATCTCAAATCAGACTGAATAGAAGATTAGAACAGTGGAGAAAAATCAGGCAGTCACAGCTCAGGACACCGTTTACTTCCCAAATCGCACCCCCATTTCCTACATAGAGCACTATTGTTATACATAGGGCACCATTTGGGACAAAGCCACTGTTTCTGTACTGACTCGGAGTGAACGGGGGGGGGGGGGGGGGATACAAAGATGCAAGTATGGACGGGAGTGCCAAAAACAACCCTATAGATCGATGCATGACAAACACTTGTTGAATATCTTTTTGTTACTGGATCAAATAGAAAAAAACATGGTATATTTATTTCCATGTCAGAGGTTGTGTGACTTAAGACTTTCAACAAGGCACTAGCATTAATAGTAATAAACAAAACACTAACAGAACTCCAATAAAATAATAACCAGTGCTCACTTGAGTTTAGCATGTTTATTACAATACGCACATATCACATTGGCTGTCATTGCTCTGCTCAACCTGACCCTGGTGTGTGAGGTTAGTGATCAGCACCTCCATGTCCACATCCCAAATGGTACCCTGTTCCCTATATAGTGCACCACTTTTAACCAGGCCCTTTAGGTAAGAAGACTTAAAAGGAGAAGAGAGACTCATAACAGAGAGCAAGAAGTACAAATGGGAGCCAGTAGTTCTAATTGTGTCATTCAGGTCAATTCACTGAGTGCCATTTGGCTTCCAGTGCACTTCCTGAAAAATCTTGAATTATGACATCTCCTTTTTAGTCTTTTTGACTATGGGCCCTGGTCAAAGGTAATGTACAAAATCAGGAATACAGTGCCATTTCAGACATACCCTATACCTTGCCAGTGCCCCCCAAACAGCTGCTTTAATAGCTCCAAGTAGCACTCATTGTGCAAAGAAAAGTGTAGCAATAATTTATTAATAACATATTCTGATATACTATCAGCACTGCAACTTATTAATAAAGCCTTTTTCTTTACTTCTTAAACTCCATTATTACTTTATCAACTGTACATAGGAATGAACTCTCGGTTGAACCAAGACTGTGCCACCTCGCTTTTAATATAAGTACCCCCCCCCCCCCCCCCCCAAAAAAAACCTTGCTGGAAAGTTTGAGAAAAAAAAACAAGAGGGTTTTTACTCTTCCCGGCTCCTCTACAATATAGGAGGAGCTAGACCACAGGGTTGGGCTCCTGCATGTAATGGGTATGACCAGGGTGGTAGTTATGGAGGGGCTAGCAGTGGGAATGGTCCTTGATCTCAAAGCAGCACACAATTGTGGCACCTTTTTTTCCCCCTTCACTCACTCACACCACCAGGCACTGGTTTGTTTGTTTTTCATTTTAGGAAATGCAGGACAGGGCCACAGGGAGCTGTGAACAAACAGATCTGAACCATTGCGACCAGACATTATGTACCTTTCAGGAGGAGGAAGGTGGGGATGGGTAGCTGTGTGCGGCCGTCTCCCAAATATCACCCTACTCCCTATATAGTGCAAATTTTAACCAAAGTTCAATACACATAGGAATACACATAGGAAATAGTGTGCCATTTGGGACACATACTGTGTGTGTAACCATTATACTTCAACCAAAGGGGGATGATAGGGAAAATAACTTTAATCCATTGAGCATTATTATTATTCAAGAGCAGAGAAAAACGTTTGTTTTACCTTGCTTGCTTGTTTTATACTAAGTTAATGTTTCAGTTATTATTGACTGTATAACACTATACTCCACCGTTTCCATGCAGGTCATAGATGTTCAAGGCAATGGTTCACCCATCTATTAAAACAAAAGCTTCAAGTCTGCAGACTGACAGTGCCGTCCCAAATAGCATCCTATTCCCAATATAGTGCACTACTTTTGACTAGGGCCTATATGGTTCTGGTTAAAAGTAGTGCACTATAGAGGAAATAGTGTGGCATTTGGGACATACCCACTGACAGACAAGTTTAATATGAAGGAGGCTATGAAATTAAGCCGTTACTTCCTCGGCATAACGTTGATTAGTTTGGATGTCAAAAGCTTTGATAAGCATGGCTTTCCATGGTTTCAATAATCTACAAAACATATTTACAACATGGATAACATCTACAAGAAATCTACATCTCCAGGGCACATACAAAACCAACCATAGGGGCATCCCAAATGGCACCCTATCCACTACATAGTGTACTATAAAGGAAATAGGGTGCCATTTGGGACAGGCCATGTCTTGTATCAACCCTTTTTCTCCCCTCTTCCCCAACCAACCAACCACTCAGACCCTCT
This sequence comes from Oncorhynchus kisutch, assembly GCF_002021735.2. Taxonomy (NCBI): domain Eukaryota; kingdom Metazoa; phylum Chordata; class Actinopteri; order Salmoniformes; family Salmonidae; genus Oncorhynchus; species Oncorhynchus kisutch. The sequence goes on along the minus strand of NC_034184.2, from coordinate 51,945,498 downwards.
CCCACAAGCCCAGCACTCTCCATGCCCAACGGTCCAAAGCCAACCCAACTGCAGCTTGTGTTAAGACTGGGCACAGAACAAGAACAGTTCTCCCAACCAACGGCTCTCTTACAACCATGTGCAATGGGTCTCTCCACCCTATCCTCTCCATTCTTCAACTCAAGTTCTCAGACCATGAAGGAATTCTGATTCTTCAACTTTTCAAGTTCTTTAATTTGTTGTCTCAAAAATAATATCCTAGACAAGAGTAGAAAAAAATATGTATTAGTTGTCATGTTAAAAGATTTATAATAATAGAACACTTGGATGTTAACACGCATATCGCAGGCAATTAGGGTCTGGACTCTTACCTCTGCTCGCGCAATGTCGCTTGAATTTCACTGACTCGAACTAAGGATCTGAGATTTTTGAGCTCCGTGCAATTTTCAGACATGTAGATGCTTCCCATGGTGTGGGCCTCCTCACGTAGTCTGGAAGCCTGGGGGGAGAGAGATCAAAAAGTTTAAAATAATCAAAGAAAATCAAAAAGAACAACAGCAATGACACTGATCATTGCATAATGAATCTGGGTTCACATCAAAATAATGAAATGAATAGGTTACCCAATACTGTAAAATCTATACACTCTCTTTACCAAATATCTTTACTGGTGAAAAAAAAAAAAAAAAATGCATACAATTCCTTAAATGCGTATCCTACCTGTTTCTCTGCGTGGTCGGCGGGCCAGCCCTGGACATGCTTGATGAGATTCTCATTGAAGTGTGCTGCTAGGGTGGGGGTGAAGGAGCAGGAGGCTGGTCGGGTGGAGGAAGAAGAGCTGGAGGGGGTGGAGGTGGTGGCACTGCTGCTGCTGGGGGGGACGTAGTTGGGACCTGGGGATGGACTCCTCTGACTGCTGTGGAATGACAGAGGGTCAGACTAATTATATGCCAATGATATTCTGCTGTAATAACACTAACACCAACTTTGTTGTTGTTTGTTGGATCTGGCTTTGTTGTTGTAACAGAGGAGACAGGAGGGTCAAACCAATATATCATACAAAACAGACCAACACAGCATAATATCAACAATTAAGGTTCTTAGAAATCAAATAACTAAACAATTGTGCATATCTTGTGAGATTCTGCTGATCAAATACAACCAGAGAAAAGGGTCCACATCAGAAAAGACTGACACATTCTGCATATTATTTTAAGCTCAAAACACCCATGAAGTCCAGTGTCTGACTACACCCTACAGGGTGGGGTAATCTACATTGTAATACTTAATTTTGCAATATTGTATTCACTCAGTGGCTTGTGAATTGTGATATTTGGTTAAATCCGCTTAACAGTTCCAATACATATCAGATGTGTTTAACTTGATGTCGTCTTGATTTCTTTGGTTAAACAATGGTGCATCCATTGTCTTTGTGTGTAGCGATACAATGCAATGACTTATGAAAAACGTGTTCTATAAACCGCCAGCAGGTGGTGCCACAACATGACATATTGACAAATTAAATTGTCTCCTACAAGGCAGGCTCATGTATGGCATTGTTCTGTTTTTGCTTCACATCAGTCAGACCAGAGTTTCTTGAAGAATCTTACTAGCAATATGTGGTTGTTTTGTCTTCTATTGATAGGAGCAGATGCTCCGTTAATTTTTTTGTATATAGATTTGCCACACTAAAAACACAAATTAACACATTCAACGCCACACAATGTTATTCAAAAATGTATTGGTTTCTTCAATGTACACAATACCCAATAATGACAGTTTTTGCTTTAAGATTTTTTTTTTGCAAATGTATATATAAACTGAAATATTACATTTACACAAGTATTCAGACCCTTTACTCAGTACTCTGCTGAAGCACCAAGTCTTCTTGGGTATGACACTACAAGTTTGACACATCTATGTGGGGAGTTTCTCCCATTCTTCTCTGCATATCCTCAAGCTGTGTCAGATTGGATGAGGAGAGTCGCTGCACAGATATTTTCATGTCTCTTCAGAGATGTTAGATCGGGTTCAAGTCCAGGATCTGGCTGAGCCACTCAAGGACATTGAGACTTGTCCTGAAGCCACTCCTGCGTGGTCAAGGTTGTGCGCTTAGGTTTGTTGGTTTTTTGGAAGGTGAACTTTTGCCCTCGTCTGAGGTCCTGAGCACTCTGGTTTTCATCAAGGATCTCTGTACTTTGTTCCGTTCAGCTTTCCCTTGATCCTGACTAGTCTTCCAGTCCCTGCAGCTGAAAAATATCCACACAGCTTGATGTTGCCACAACCATCCTTCACAGTAGGGCCATGTTTCCTCCAGACGTGACACTTGGCATTCAGGCCAAAGAGTTCAATCTTGGTTTCATCAGACCAGAGAATCTTGTTTCTCATGGTCAGAGTCGTTAGGTGCCTTTTGGATAACTCCAAGCGGGCTGTCAAGTGCCTTTTGATGAGGAGTGGCTTCCATCTGAGCACTACCATAAAGGCCTGATTGGAGTTCTGCAGAGATGGTTCTCTTTCTGGAAGGTTCTCCCATCTCCACAGAAGAACTCTGCAGCTCTGTCAGGGGGACCATCAGGACCGTGGTCACCTCCCTGACCAAGATCCTTCTTCTGCGATAGATCAGTTTGGCCGGGCGGCCAGCTCTAGGAAGAGTCTTGGTGGTTCCAAACATCTCCATTTAAGAATGATGGAGGCCACTGTGTTCTTGGGGATCTTCAATGCTGCAAAAATTGTTTTGTACCCTTTCCCAGATGTGCCGAGACACAATCCTGTCTGAGCGCTACGGACAATTCCTTCGGCCTCAAGGCTTAGTTTCTGCTCTGACATGCGCCGCCAACTGTGGGACCACATACAGTTGAAGTCGGAAGTTTACATACACTAAGGATGGAGTCATTAAAACTCGTTATTCAACCACTCCACAATTTTCTTGTTAAAAAGCAGAAAATTATGTCATGGCTTTAGAAGCTTCTGATAGGCTAATTGACATCATTTGAGTCAATTGGAGGTGTACCTGTGGATGTATTTCAAGGCCTACCTTCAAATTCACTCAGTGCCTCTTTGCATTACATCGGGGGAAAAACAAAAGAAATCAGCCAAGACCACAGAAAAACAATTGTAGACCTCCACAAGTCTGGTTCATCCTTGGGAGCAATTTCCAAACGCCTGAAGGTACCACGTTCATCTGTACAAACAATAGTATGCAAGTATAAACACCATGGGACAACGCAGCCGTCATACCGCTCAGAAAGGAGACGCGTTCTGTCTCCTAGAGATGAACGTATGTTGTGAAAAGCGCAAATCAATCCCAGAAGAACAGCAAAGGACCTTGTGAAAATGCTGGAGGAAACAGGTACAAAAGTAACTATATCCACAGTAAAACGAGTCATATGTGGACATAACTTGAAAGGCCGCTCACCAAGGAAGAAGTCAAGTCACTGCTCCAAAATCTCCATAAAAAAGCCAGACTACGGTTTGCAACTGCACATGGGGACAAAGATTGTACTTTTTGGAGGAAATGTCCTCTGGTCTGATGAAACAAAAATAGAACTGTTTGGCCATAATGACCATCGTTATGTTTGGAGTATAGGGGGAGGCTTGCAAGCCGAAGAACACCATCCTAACTGTGAAACACGGGGGTGGCGGCATCATGTTGTGGGAATGCTTTGCTGCAGGAGGGACTGGTGAACTTCACAAAATAGATGACATCATGAGGAATACAATTATGTGGATATATTGAAGCAACATCTCAAGACATGAGCCAGGAAGTTAAAGCTTGTTCGCAAATGGGGCTTCCAAATGGACAATGACCCCCAGCATACTTCCAAAGTTGTGGCAAAATTATTTAAGGACAACAAAGTCAAGCTATTGGTATTGGAGTTGCCATCACAAAGCCCTGACCTCAATCTCATAGAAAATGTGTGTGCAGAACTGAAAAAGTGTGTGTGAGGAAGGAGGCCTACAAACCTGACTCAGTTACACCGGCTCTGTCAGGAGGAATGGGCCAAAATTCACATAACTTATTGTGGGAAGCTTGTGGAAGGCTCCCGACCCCACACAATTTAAAAAGGCAATACTACCAAATACTAATTGAGTGTATGTAAAATTCTGACCCACTGGGAATGTGAAGAAATAAAAGCTGAAATAAATAATTCTCTACTATTATTCTGACATTTCACATTTTTTAAATAAAGTGGTGATCCTAACCGACCTAAGATAGGACATTTTTTACATGGATTAAATGTCAGGAATTGTGAAAAAGTATAGAAGAGTTTAAATGTCTTTGGCTAAGGTGTATGTAAACTTCCAACTTCAACTGTATAGAGAGGTGTGTGCCTTCCAAATCATGTCCAATCAATTGAATTTCCCACAGACTCCAATCAAGTCGTAGAAACATCAAGGATTATCAATGGAAACAGGATGCACCGGAGATCAATTTCGAGTCTCATAGCAAAGGGTCTGAACATTTATGTAAATAAGGTATAAGCTTTATTTTTAATACATTTGGAAAAATGTCTAAAAACCTGTTTTTTCGCTTTGTCATATGGGGTATTGTGTGAAGATTGAAGGGGGGAAAAATTATTTAATCCATTTTAGAATAAGGCTGTGGGAAAAAAACAATGTGGAAAAAAGGGAATACTTTCCGAATGTACTGTACAGTGCTCGAGCCCATAAATGAATCAAGTGTCTGCTAAATTACTAAAAATGTAAATGAAAAGCTCACCCTTGACGCTGGAGAGTCCTTGGGGAGGCTGCGATGTCGTGTCCGTGCTGTTTGTCGCTGGGGAGGGGCTGCTGGGGAGAGGGCTGAGGGGCTGATCCTTGCTGCTTCACAGCCGGCGTGTTGCTCACCTGGACCACAGCCAGAGAGCAGAGAAGGGTTAGAGAGGAAACACACCAGAACCCTTGAGGTTCACCACAACCACACAGACAGGGAGGTAGGTTAAAAGCCCAGATTAGACTGGCACTTTTACTGAAATTCACTTGCTGTTGATCGACTCGACACACAAACACAAGGGGATGGGATGTTATAGAATACAAATGGCAGTAGCTATGGTTTCCATCCAATTGGCGACAGATTTATGCAAATATTCTAAAATCCTCATAATAAAATATACAAAGACCCGTCAAGCTCATCACTATCCATTTTCGTCACGCTGTGAAGGTCATTATAACTTCATGCCTTCAGAAAGTATTCACACGCCTTGACTTTTTACACATTTTGTTATGTTACAGCCTGAATTTAAAATGGATTAAACTGGCCAACATACAAAACCCCATAAGGTCGAAGTAGAATTGTTTTTACAAAAAAAAATGAAAAGCTGAAATGTCATGAGCCAGTAAGTATTAAACCCCTTTGTCATGGGAAGCCTAAATAAGTTCAGGAGTAAAAATGTGCAAGTCTCATAAGTTGCATGACTGTGTGTAATAATAGCGTTTTACATGACTAGAATGACTACCTCATCTCCTTACCCCACACACAGATAATTGTAAGGTCTCTCAGTCGAGAAGTGAATTTCAAACAGATTCAACAACAAAGACCAGGGAGGCTTTCCAATGACTCGCAAAGACTGGCAGCTATTGGTAGATGGGTAAAATAAAAAAAAGCAGACCGTGAATATCCCTTTGAGCATGGACGGTGTTGGACAGTGTATTAATAAACCCAGCCACTACAAATATAGACGTTCTTCCTAACTCAGTTGACGGAGAGGAAGGAAACCGCTCAGGGAATTCTCCATGATGCCAATGGGGACTTTAAAACAGTTAGAGTTTAACCTCTAGTGACACCCCATCCCGTGAACAGGACCGTTTATCATCTTACACTAATTAGCATAACGCAACGGACATAAATCTTCCTAGAAAATATTCCTATTCATGAAAATCACAAGCGAAATGTATTGGAACACAGCTTAGCCTTTTGTTAATCACCCGGTCATCTCAGATTTTCAAAATATGCTTTACAGCCAACGCTAGACAAGCATTTGTGTAAGTTTATAATAGCCTAGCATAGCATTATGCCTTGCTAGCAGCAAGCAACCTTGTCACGGAAATCAGAAAAGCAATCAAATTAAATCGTTTACCTTTGATGAACTTCGGATGTTTTCACTCACGAGACTCCTAAGTAGATAGCCAAAGTTAATTTTTTCCCAAAAATATTATTTTTGTAGGCAAAAAAGCTCCGCTTGTTCTTCACGTTTGGCTGAGAAATCGCCCGGAAATTGAGGTCACCACAACGCCATTTTTTCTCTCCAAATTAGCTCCATAATATCAACAGAAACATGGCAAATGTTGTTTAGAATCCATCCTCAAGGTGTTTTTCTAATATCTATTCGATAATATATTTGTCGGGATAATTCCTTTTTCTCTAGGACCGATTGGAGTAATGGCTACCTCTGCACTTTACGCGAGTCTCTCTCTCGGAGCCACCAATGTGCCCCCATACGTCTATTCTTCAACAGAAATGCGTAAAACTACGTGACAATGCTGTAGACACCTTGGGGAATACGTAGAAAGCGTAAGCTCGTTGATGGTACATTCACAGCCATATAGGGAGTCATTGGAACGCAGCGCTTTCAAAACCTGGGGCACTTCCGGACTGGATTTTTCTCAGGCTTTCGCTTGCAACATAAGGTCTGTTAAAAAAAATTTTAACTAGGCAAGTCAGTTAAGAACAAATTCTTATTTTCAATGATGGCCTAGGAACAGTGGGTTAACTGCCCGTTCAGGGGCAGAACGACAGATTTGTACCTTGTCAGCTCGGGGGTTTGCACTTGCAACCTTCCGGTTACTAGTCCAACTCTCTAACCACTAGGCTACCCTGCCGCTTTTTATACTCACAGACAATATCTTTACAGTTTTGGAAACGTTAGAGTGTTTTCTATCGAAAGCTGTCAATTATATGCATATTCTAGCATATAATTTTCCTGACGTTTTTTTCCCTCCAAAAATGAAAATTACTGCCCCCTAACACCAACAGGTTACAGGCTGTGATGGGAGAAAACAAAGGATGGATCAACAACATTGTAGTTACTCCACAATAATCACCCAATTGACAGAGTGAAATGTAAGAAGCCTGTACAGAATTTTAAAAAACATTCCAAAACAGCCTGTTGCAACAAGGCACTAAAGTAATACTGCAAACAATATGGCAAAGCAATTTACTTTCTGTCCAGAATACAAAGTGTAGTAATGGATTTGCCCCAAACATGTGCCTCAAGCATAGAGGTGGCTGCATTATATTATGGGTATGCTTGCAATCATTAAGGACTGGGGAGATTTTCAGGATAAATTGAGCCAAGTAGACAAAATCCTGAAGGAAAACCTGGTTCAGTCTGCTTTCTACCAGTCACTGGGATATGAATTCATCTTGATCAATAACTAATTTGAGAGCTTGAAGAACTTAGTGTGGAAAGCTCTTAGATTCTTGCCCAGAAAGACTCACAGCTGTAATCACTGCCAAAGGTGATTCTAATGTACAGACTCAGGGATGTGAATATTTATGTAAATGAGATGTCTATTATATTGTCAATTAATTTGCCAACATTTCTAAAAATATATTTACACTTTCTCATTATGGGGTATTGTGTGTAGATGGGTGAGAATTTTGAATTCAGGCTGTAACACAAGGAATAAATCAAGAGGTAATTATTTTTTTACCTTTATTTAACTAGGCAAGTCAGTTAAGAACAAATTCTTATTTTCAATGATGGCCTAGGAACTGTGGGTTAACTGCCTGTTCAGGGGCAGAACGACAGATTTGTACCTTGTCAGCTTGGGATTTGAACTTGCAACCTGCCGGTTACTAGTCCAACGCTCTAACCACTAGGATACCCTACCACCCCCCTACCGTATGAATACATTCTGAAGGCACTATTTCATCAGTAGACTAATAAATGAAATGCTTTTGCGTTGTAGTGGGAGGACCACACAACATGTCATCACTTGACTCCCAAGTTTACTTTGATATAATAGTTATATCAATATATACAAAAGTGGTCAGATGACGCAGATGCAGGACTGTTTTGCTAGCAAAGACTGGAATATGTTCCGGGATTTATCCAATGGCAATGAGGAGTACACCACCTCAGTCACCGGCTTCATCAATAAGTGCATCGATGAACCAGAAGCCTCAGATTATAGGCAACATCTGCACTGAGCCAAAGCCATGAGCTGTCGCTTTTAACCTCTCTGGGATATGTGGGAAGCTAGCATCCCACCTGGCCAAAAGCCAGTGAAAATGCAGAGCGCCAAATTCAAATAAATTACTATAAAAATCAAACTTTCATAAAATCACACATGTAAGATACCAAATTAAAAGCTACACGTGTTGTGAATCCAGCCAACATGTCAGATTTCAAAAAGGCTTTTCGGCAAAAGCAAACAATGCTATTATCTGAGGATAGCACCATAGTAAACAAAGAGAGAAAACATATTTCAACCCTGCAGGCGCGACACAAACGCAGAAATAAAAATATAAAATCATGCATTACCTTTAACGAGCTTCTTTTGTTGGCACTCCAATATGTCTCATAAACATCACAAATGGTCCTTTTGTTCGATTAATTCCGTTGATATCCAAAATGTCCATTTATTTGGCGCGTTTGATCCAGAAAAACACCGGTTCCAACTTGCTACACTACAAAATACCTCAAAACTTTGCCAAAACTACAAAATATCTCAACTTTGCCAAAACATTTCAAACTACTTTTGTAATACAACTTTAGGTATTTTTAAGTAAATAATCGATCAAATTAAAGACTGGATGATCTGTGTTCAATACAGGAAGAAAACAAACTGACGCTACCTTTCTGGTCACGTGCCTCTATCTAACAGTACACTTGAAGTGACCCTCGTTTGGAACAGGGCTACTTCTTCATTACACAAAGGAAAACCCTCAACCAATTTCTAAAGACTGGTGACATTTAAGGATCTGCAAGAAGGTCCCTTAGAAATCTGGATTCCCAATGACAACCCATTGAAAAGAAACCCATTGAAATCTGAATGGTTTGCCCTATGGGTTTCGCCTGCTTCATAAGTTCTGTTATACTCAGACATGATGCAAACAGTTTTAGAAACTTCAGTGTTTTCTATCCAAATAATATGCATATCTTATCTTCTGAGGATGAGTAGCAGGCAGTTGAATATGGGCATGCATTTCATACGGACGGGAAAATACTGCCCCGTCACCAAGAAGTTAAGGAGCAGGACTAACCCGGAAGCTTATAAGAAATCCCACTCTGACCGCCGACGAACCATCAAACAGGCAAAGCGTTTAATACAGGACTAAGGAGGAATCCTACTACACCGGCTCTGATGCTCGTTGGATGTGGCAGGGCTCGCAAACTATTATGGACTACAAAAAGGAAACCCAGCCACAACCCAGTGACGCGAGCCGACCAGACGGGCTAAATGCCTTCAATTGCTTCAAGGAAAGCAACACTGAAACAAGAATGTGAGCACCAGTTGTTCCCAGACGCCAGTGTGATCACGCTCTCCGTAGCAGATGTCAGCAAGACCATTAGCCTCTTAAGGATCGGACAATTTTATTCAATTTGCTGAAAATGAGCAATACTGTCAAACAGGTCAACATTCACAAGGCCAGATGGATTACCAGGACGTGTACTCAAAGCATGCGCGGACCAACTGGCAAGTGTCTTCATTGATATTTTCCACCTCTCCCCGACCAAGTCAGTAATACCTACATGTTTCAAGCAGACCACCATAGTCCCTGTTCCCAAGAAAGCAAAGGTTACCTGCCTAAATGACTACCGCCCCATAGCACTTATGTCGGTAGCCATGAAGTGCTTTGAATGGCTGGTCACATCATCATCCAGGAAACCCTAGCCCACTAATTCACGTACCGCCCCAACAGATCCACAGACGACACAATCTCTATTAAACTACACACTGTCCTTTCCCACCTGGACAAAAGGAACACCTATGTGAGAATGCTGTTCATTGACCACATCAAGTGTTCAACACCATAGTGCCCATGAAGCCCATCACTAAGCTAAGGACCCTGGGATTAAACACCTCCCTCTGCAACTGGATCCTGGACTTCCTTACCGGCCACCACCAGGTGGAAAGGGTAGGCAACTTCCACGTTGATCCTCAACACGGGGGCACCACAGAGGTGCGTGCTTAGATCCCACCTGCACTCCCAAGCAAAACTCCAACACCATCTTTAAGTTGGCTGACGGCCTGATTACAGACAACAATGAGAGATCCTCTATGGAGGTCAGAGACCTGGCAGTGTGGTGCCAGGAGAACCTCCTCTCCCACAATTTGAGCAAGACAACTACAGGACTACAGGAAAAGGAGTGCCAAACACGCTCCAATTCACATCGATGGGGCTGTAGTGGAGCAGGTTGAGAGTTTCAAGTTGCTTGGCGTCCACGTCACCAACAAACTATCATGGTCCCAACACACCAAGAAAGTTATGAAGAGGGCATACCAACGCCTTTTCCCCCGCGGGAGACGGACAAGATTTGTCATGGGTCCCCAGATCCTCAAAAAGTTTGACACCCAAAGCCATAATAAGAGTGCTGAACAATAAATAAAATGGACAACCGACCGTTTTTTACACTGCTACGACTTTATTATCTATGCAGTCACTTTACTCCTACTTACATGTACAAATTACCTCAACTAACCTGTACTCCCGCACATTGAATACCGGTACCTAGTCAATGTATAAAGCCTCATTAATGTGTTATTTTAATTTGATTTAGTAAATAGTTGAAGTCGGGAGTTTACATACACCTTAGCCAAATACATTTAAACTGTTTTTGTTGTTGTTTTTTACCATCCCTGACATTAAATCCTAGTAAAAAAAAATCTGTCTTAGGACAGTTAAGAACACTTTATTTTAAGAATGTGAAATGCCAGAATAATATAATGACTTATTTCAGCTTTTATTTCTTTCATCACATTCCCAGTGGGTCAGAAGTCTTACACACTCAATTGGTATTTGGTAGTATTGCCTTTAAATTGTTTAACTTGGGTCAAACGTTTCAGGTGGCCTTCCACAAGCTTCCCACAATAAATTGGGTACATTTTAGCCATTTCCTCCTGACAGAGCTGGTGTAACGGAGTCAGGTTTGTAGGCCTCCTTGCTCGCACACTTTTTCTGCATACACGTTTTCTATAGGTTTGAAGTCTCTGTGGGTCTCTGTGGTGGCCACTCAAATACCTTGACTGTGTTGTCCTTAAGCCATTTTGTCACAACTTTGGAAGTATGCTTGGGGTCGTATTCCATTTGGAAGCCCCATTTGCGACCAAGCTTTAACTTCATTGGGATAGGGGGCAGAATTTTCACGTCCGGAAGAAAAGCATGCCCAAAGTAAACTGCCGGTTTCTCAGGCCCAGAAGCTAGGATATGCATATAATTGGAAGATTTAGATAGACATAATTTAAAGTTTTAGAAACGTAGTGTTTTCTGCGAGTGTAACAGAACGTATTTGAGAGGACAAACCATCCAGGAATTTTTGTTGTCGTTGTCACTGTTTTCAATTGGTTTTCTATAGGAAACCTGTGAGGAACCTGGTTGCAGTTCCTATGGCTTCCACTAGATGTCATCAGTCTTGAGAAATTGGTTGATGTTTTTCTTTTGAGAAATGAAGTAGGGCTGTTCATTGTGAGTGTCAAGCCAAGTTGACTTTCCTGTGTGACGCGCGTGAACTGGAGCTCGTTCCGTGTTGTTTTTTTAATCTACTATTGAACACCGTATATTCAATCTTAGATATCCTAAAACATAAATAATCGATCAAATTTAAGATTAGATTAGGAAAGTTGTTTGAAATGTTTGTTTACAGGTAACTTATTAGATACTTTGTAGTCATGTTGGGCGAGTTGGAACCGGTGTATTTCAGAAACAATCGCGCCAAATAAATGGACATTTTGGGGATATAAAGAAGGAATTTATCGACCAAAAGGACCATTTGTGATGTTTCTGGGACATTTTGTAGTGCCAACAGAAGATCTTTAAAGGCATGAATTATCGGTATTTCTGACTTTTGTGTCGCACCTGCCTGGTTGAAATATGTTTTTCATGTGTTGGTATGCGGGGCGCTGTCCTCAGATAAACGCATGGCTTGCTTTCGCCGTAAAGCCTTTGAAATCTGACTCGGCGGCTGGCTTTACAACAAGTAAAGCTTTATTTTGATGTATATCACTTGTGATTTTATGAAAGTTAAATATTTATAGTATTGAATTTGGCGTGCTGCAATTTCACCGGATGTTGAGGCGGGACGCTAGCGTCCTACTGATCCGAAAGAAAACTTTCTGACTGATGAGATGTTGCTTTAATATATCCACATAATTTTTCTGCCTCATGATGCCATCTATTTTGTGAAGTGCACCAGTCCCTCCTGTAGCAAAGCACCCTCACAACATGATGCTGCCACCCCCGTGCTTCACGATTGGGATGGTGTTCTTCGGCTTGCAAGCCTCCCCCTTTTTCCTCCAAACATAACAATGGTCATTATAGCCAAACGGTTCTATTTTTGTTTCATCAGACCAAAGGACATTTCTCCAAAAAGTACTTTCTTAGTCCATGTGCAGTTGCAAACCGTAGTCTGGCTTTTTTTAATGGCGGTTTTGGAGCAGTGGCTTCTTCCTTGCTTTGCGGCCTTTCAGGTTATGTCGATATTGGACTCGTTTTACTGTGGATATAGATACCGCTGTACCTGTTTCCTCCAGCATCTTCACAAGGTCCTTTGCTGTTGTTCTGGGAATGATATGCACTTTTCGCACGTTAATCTGCAGGAGACAGAACGAGTCGTAATACTAAACCTGGTATGGAACTCCTTAAACACTGAACCTGGGTATGATTTAGGCCAGTTTGTGATGCTGTGAAACACCAACAGAAAATACTCCTAGGCCCAGACCAGCTAGGTTATAAAGCCAACACAAATACTACCATTCCCTTCACTCATTTACATTACATACAGAACAAGACAGCCAATACTTGTAATGCGACACATGGATTGAACAGAGTTGCTCTGCAGGCAGAGTGAGGTAGACATGGCTTTGCCTACTTTAGACAGAGGTTCTAGGTAGGAAGTAGGCTGCTAGGCAGGCAGTAGGCTGCTAGGCAGGCAGTAGTTAGTATATTAGACTGGCAAGGCTTTTTTTTCACTACTTGGTCTTTTGACCAATCACATCAGATCCTTTTCAGAGCTGATACGATTAGTCAAAAGAACAATTAGTGAAAAAAATATTAGAATTGGGCTGCATGTCTAAAAGCAGCCAAATAGACATGGCCTACCAGAGTGAGTGGTAGTAGTAGACAGTACCTTGTTCTGTGAGGCTACAGGGGGCGTGCTGAGCAGGGCTTTGTGGTGACCAGCGTTGTTCTGCGGCGTGCTGATCCTGGGAGACACGTAGGAGCGGGGAGAGGAGGCGTCTGACGTCAACGACATGGGGGACTGGTTCGACTGCTGGGCTGTTGGGGGTAACAGAGGGTGGAGAATTATTAGACATCTATCTGGTTTAGATACTTTAAAAATCAACAGTGGCAAGTTGGAATAGGAAGGTTGCCATTGTGGATCTAAAAACAAACAAGGAAGCCAGATAAAACAACAGGGTGGCTGAAGGCCTACCTTGGTTGGAGAGCTGGGCTGCTTGGGAGAGCAGAGTAGTGATGTTGAAGGCTGACGGGCCGGCTGTGAGGATCTTATGAAGCAACGACTGTAACGACGCTTGAGTGACAGCAGCTTTGAGGACTGGAAAGAGAAGGGGAAAAAAAAAAAAAATAGTGAGGAAAGCTTAGAAATATGGGCTTTTATCTAAAACCATAACATAAGATGAACCCTAACATCACCCCTGTTTTAGAGCCATCAGATCAGCCACACTAAGTGCGCAACCAAACAAAATGTAAACAATGGAGCAAATTAAATTCTATGACTAACTACTCTAGCTAGTAAAAATGTATTTTGACGTAGGAGCAAACTGAATCAGGATGGATTGGGCAATATTACCATAGTATCGGCTGGCGTTGATGATTGACAGCCATCGTCGATGGTGATGATATCGTGATGTGACAGACAATGGTTTACCATTATTTGAACTTCACTGGTGCCGCGCATAAGGCCGCAGAACTGAGTCGGCTAGCGCCCAAGTGACATTGAGTAAACTGCCTATTTCTATTTGGTACAATCTGTTTCAATAGAGCAGAACACAAGAGAGGAATCTAGGCTAGACAGAGCGGTGAATTTCACCAAGGCAGTGCAAAATGTCCAGTCAGAAAATATTGTTTCCCTTTTTCCTCGCTCTGTCATATGCATGGGCTTTATAGCCAAAAACTATTCACTTAATTTTTTTATTTTTATAAATTGGACACTCCACTATAGTGTCTAGAGGTGTATAAAAAATACAAATTCTCTCCATTCAATATGAATATGACTTTGGGCTACTACGCTTTCATCGTTCTTTGCATGAAACACAGGCATGCATGGTTAAAAACCGAATGTCCAATATAGCCTATCATAGAAGCTTTACGACAAACTATTTCCCTAATAGCTCTTGAAGGTACTGTTGTCCTAAAGTTGCCACTTTCAGTCTTGTTCTTTTTGAAAGTCAGAGGCTATAGGCCTAGGCTATTCTCAATCACAGCTTTATGAGAACTGGAACAAACAATAGACTTAGAGAAACGAGGCAAAGCAATTAGTATCCAGTTCTTTAGACTGTAGACTATGCTTCCATCCAACCCATGATTTATTATGTAACTCACTGGGACGATAAACCGAAAATTACAGACATTTCTGAGTCATACTGAAGCAATTTTGCATGTCGGTATTTTTCGATGATTACACAATATTCCTTCATGTCGTTTCATTTGAACTAAGACTACAGCAGCCAACCAGAGCTGTGTTCTATTCCATGTTCCCACACCTGTTGGCAGTTCTGAAGTGATGTTACGTGTATAGTGTATGTAAACTTCATTAGCGGGGGAAAATGAAGAGCAATGATGAACATGCAGTCCGAGAAATCCAAGAACAAATACTGTCAAAGAAGGATGCAGTGTTCGTTGTTGGGACTTACTTTGGTTTTAAACCTAGTGACATTGAGCAGCGTGAGGCAGTGTGCTTGTACTGTCGCAAAACTATAGCAACCAATCCAGGAAACACAAGCATCTTAACCTACCATTTGAAACACAGGCATGTAATACAGCATGACGAAGAAAAATGAGGCAGAGGCCAACAAGCAACATGACAGGAGCAAAGCCCAGGCAACAATCCATTATGGAATCGTTTGCTTGCAGACACACACACACACACAACTCCCTATGCAACACAAGCATTTAGCGTCACCCGCAATAACATCTGCTAAATATATGTGACTGATAACAATTGATAATTTGATTTGAATACATTCTGACTGAAGGAATGAATGAAATAACAGATGCCATAACGTACCACATTGCAAATGACATGGCCCCAATTTAAACAATTGATCAGCGGGTTCAAGAAGATGGTTCACACTCTGGACAAGAAATACAAAATGCCACGTACAAGAAATGTCATGCCAAAATAACATCGGAGCTGAAAGCGGTGTACTATTTCGTGACAACAACTGGAGCCCTACATGTAATTGACACTGCACTACATCGATGCCGATTAGAAGCTGCGCAGCTGGTGCTTGCAGACTACCACACTGGGGAGATAATAGCCCAGGCCAGGGGCTGCAAGACTCGTTAGAAGCCTGGGAAGCATCAAACATAAAGCATCAAACATAACGTTTAAAGCCACCAACCAAAATGGATGAACGCGGTTGCTGTGTTTTGGCCATCGACTTCGCCACGCGATCGGTATGCATTGTCATCAAGTTGAATAAAACCGAGCAAAAAGTTACAGGCCTACATTTTGATTGTATTTGGGGCAAATAATATGCTGCAATTACCAAACACCAATATAGTGACAGACTTGAACTTGGTTCGAAATATTATTACATTCAAAATCAGAATTAAGAAATCAATGCATAACTAAATGAATGTTTAAAATACAGGGCTCTGTCTGTAGCAGCGTTATATCAATCGTATATATCATATGATGGATCACCTGGTAACCAAATAATGGAGAGTACCTGTAGTCTTGCTAACACCAGCCTTTACATCATTGCAGCTCGCTGTGTAGTCACGTGCGGCGCAAGTCAGCCAGGCTAGAGTAACTGTGCACTTCAACCCAAAAAATAGATTGCAATTTATCAATTACGATATAGGTTTTTGTCCATGACGCCAGCTTTAGCCCGCTCCTAATCAGCCGACTGTCACTTGGTTCCATCACACACCTGTTCCATACTAAAACTCTACCAGAAAGTAATAATAGAAAGGATTGTCCCACACTTATATTTTTGTAATGATTCATCCACTTGATGCAATAATAGCGCCAATGTATAGGGCTGCCGTGCTTCAAGCTCTTAAGAAACTTAGCCGTATTTACATTATTTGCCCAGGAAATCAGAGCGGCGGTAACTCAACAGCATTACCAGCAATAAGACTTTCCCGAACCGGATGCTTTGTTCGTATCTGAAACTGAAAGTGCAAAACACCGCATTTAACCATGCAGTGACTGGGAATATGGCCGAATACAAACAGCGTAGTTATTCCCTCCGTAATGCAATCAAACAGGTAAATCGTCAGTAAAGAGAAAGTGAAGTGGCAGGGTCTAGAGACAATGGACTAAAGGGAAAACCAGCCACGTCGGAGACACAGACTTCTTGCTTTCGGACAAACTAAACACCTTCGCCCGCTTTGAGGATAATACTGCCACCAACGCGGCCCGCAACAAAGGAATGTGCGCTCTCCTTCTCTGTGGTCAACGAGAGTAAGACATTTAAGCGTGTTAACCCTCGCAGGGCTGTCGGCCCAGACGGCTTCCCTAGCCACGTCCTCAGAACATGTGCAGACCAGCTGGCTGGAGTGTTTACGGACATATTCTAACTCTCCCTATCCCAGTCGGTTGTCCCCACATGCTTCAAGATGTACACCATTGTTCCTGTAACAAAGCAACGGTAATTTAACTAAATGACTATCGCCCTGTAGCACTTCTGAGTGCTTTGCGAGAGTAGTCAAGGATCTGCCCCAACAGAACCAAAGACGATGCCATTGCTCTGCCCTATCCCATCTGAACAACAGGATTACCTATGTAAGAATGCTGTTCATTGACTATAGCAGTCAACACCATAGTACCCTCAAAGCTCATAATTTAGCTCGAGGCCCTGAGTCCGAAACCCGTCCTGGGCAACTGGGTCCTGGACTTCCTGACGGGCCACCCCCTGGTGAACCTCTTAGAACCACCCATCCATTTACAGCGAAAGCAATAAAAGCGTTTGTGTAAGTTTATCGATCGCTCGACAAAACAATAAGTACACCTAGCATCAGGTAACTTGGTCACGAAAACCAGAAAAGCAATCAAATTAATAGTTTACCTTTGATGATCTTTGGATGTTTTCACTCACGAGACTCCCAGTCAGACAACAAATGTTCCTTTTGTTCCATAAAGATATATTTTTTTTATCCAAATACCTCTGTTAGTTTGGTGCGTTTATGCCCAGGAGTCCACCGGAAAAGAGCGGTCACGACAACGCAGACAAAAATTCCAAATTATATTCATAATGTCAACAGAAACATGTCAAAAGTTTTTTATAATCAATCCTCAGGGTGTTTTTCAAATATCTATTCGATAATATATCAACCGGGACAGTTGGCTTTTCACTAGGACCGGGAGAAACAATGGTTGCCTCTCCCTTTTGCGCACAAATCACCCTGAGAGCCCCCACCTGTCCACTTACGCAATGTGGTCGTTCACACTCATTCTTCAAAATAAAAGCCTGAAACTATGTCTAAAAGCTGTTGACACCTTAGGGAAGCCATAGAAAAAGGAATCTGGTTGATATCCCTTTCAATGGGCAATAGGGATGCATAGGGACACAGGGGTTTCAAAATAAGAGTCACTTCCTGATTGGATTTTTCTCAGGCTTTCGCCTGCAATATCAGTTCTGTTATACTCAGACAATATTTTTACAGTTTTGGAAACTTTAGTGTTTTCTATCCTAATCTGTCAATTATACGCATATTCTAGCATCTGGTCCTGAGAAATAGGCCGTTTACCTTGGGAACGTTATTTTTCCAAACATAAAATAGTGCCCCCTAGTTTCAAGAGGCTGATCCTCAACACTGTGGGCCCACAAGGATGCGTGCTCAGCCCCCTCCTGTACTCCCTGTTCACCCATGACTGTGTGGCCATGCATGCCTCCAACTTAATCATCAAGTTGGCAGACGACAACAGTAGTAGGCCTGATTATCAACAATGATAAGACAGCCTACAGGGAGGAGGTGAGGGCTCGGATTGTGGTGCCAGGAAAATAACATCTCACCCAACGTTAACAAAACAAAGGAGGAAACAGCAGAGGGAGCATCCGCATCGATGGGACCACGGTGGAGACGGCGGAATGCTTCAAGTTTCTCGGCATACACATCACTGACAAACTGAAATGGTCCACCCACACAGACAGTGTTGTGAAGGCTGAAGAAATGTAGCTTGTCACCTAAAACCCACAAACTTTTATAGATGCACAATTGAGAGTGTCCTGTTGGGCTGTATCACCGCCTGGTACGGCAACTGCAACGGCCGCAACCGTAGAGCTCTCCAGAGGGTGGTGCGGTCTGCCAAACGCATCACGGGGGCAAACTACCTGCCCTCCAGGACATCTACAGCACCTGATATCACAGGAAGGTCAAAAAGATCAAGGACAACCAACCGAGCCACTGCCTGTTCACCCCGCTATCATCCAGAAGGCGAGGTCAGTACAGGTGCTTCAAAGCTGGGACCGAGATACTGAGAAATAGCCATCTCAAGGCCATCAGACTGTTAAATTGCCATCACTAGCACATAGAATGCTGCATATATACATAGACTTGAAATTACTGGCCACTTTAAAAATGTTAAAGTATTTTACATTATTCATCTCATATTCAAGTTTATTTATATTTAACCTTTATTTAACTAGGCAAGTCAGTCGCTCTGACATTGTTCGTCTAAATATTTATATATTCTTAATTCCATTCCTTTAGATTGTGTGTATTGTTAGAAATTCCTGCAATGTTGGAGCTAGAAACATAAGCATTTCTTTACATGCGCAACATCTGCTAAAGATGTGTATGTGACAAATAAAATTTGATTTGTTGCATGCGATTTAGCCCTATAGCCCAATGGTGGTTTTAGCAGTGTCTTATTTTGTATTTTTTTTAAGGATGTAATTTTTAGGGGGTTGGCCAATATATGATATGGCGCACTATCACAATCTTTTAAGAGTACACAATCACGACAGGACAAAGGTTGACATCACCCAACTCTATAACACGCAGGACAAATGCGCCGGAGTGTAAGGGCTGACGTCTTACCGGCTCTCAACCAATCATGCTATTTCTTGGTTTTTCGTGTTGTTCATAACTTGTTTTGTACATAATGTTACTGCTACCTCTTATAACCAAAAAGAGCTTCTGGACATCAGAACTGGGATTATTCACCTCAAATTGGACGAGGAGTTACACTCAATGAGTCGGACATGAAGGATATCCCACAGACACATGACCAGGCCCAAATCCCCGTGATTCGCTGGAGAAGGAAACGGAGATTGAAGCAATCACTGGAAAAGAAATGGGACGAACTGAAAGCACGTATATCCTACCAACGGGACATTGAAAACGGTAATATCTTACCGTGTAGTGGCTGTACAGCTGGAAGGTTATAGACTATCAGCAAAATAGAACACCAGCCTCTGGTAAGACAAGAGGCAGGGGCATATGCATTTATGTAAACAGCTGGTGTGCGATATCTAAGGAAGTCAAAGTTTGGCTCGCCTGAGGTCGAGTATCTCCTGATAAGCTGAAGACCACACTATCTAGCTAGAGTTTGTATTTTTCGTAGCTGTCTACATACCACTACAGAGCAAGGTTGGAACAAAAACCGCACTCAATGAGCTGTATTCCCCCATAAGCAAACAGGAAAATGCTCTCCCAGTGGCCGGTAACTTTAATGTAGGGAAAATTAAATCAGTTTTACTGAATTTCTATCAGCATGTTAAATGAGCAAACTAGAGGGGGGAAAAAAATAAAATCTAGAGCACCTTTACTCCACACACGGAGCTCTTCCTCGACCCTTCATTCGGCAAATCTGACCATAACTCTATCCTCCTGATTCCTGCTTACACGCAAAAATGAAAGCTGGAAGCACCAGTGACTCCGTTTATTTTTAAAAAAGTGGTCAGATGAAGCCGATGTTAAACTACAGGACTGTTTTGCGTGCAGACTGGAATATGCTCTGGGACTCTTTCGATGGCATTAAGAAGTGCACCACAGTCATTGGCTTCATCAATAAGTGCATCGATGACGTCGTCCCCACAGTGACTGTACGTACATACCCCAACCAGAAGCCATGATTACAGGCAACATTCGCACTGAGCTAAAGGGTAGAGCTTTCACTTTCAAGGAGCGGGACTCTAACCCGGAAGCTTATAAGAAATCCCGCTATGCCCTCCGACGAACCATGAAACAAGCAAAGTGTCAATAAAGGACTAAGATCGAATCGTACTACACCAGCTCCGAAGCTCGTCGGATGTGGCAGGGCTGGCAAACTATTAGACTACAAAGGGAAGTACAGCCGAGAGCTGCCCAGTGACACAAGCCTACCAGATGAGTTAAATGGCTAGCTAGTAAGTGGGGTGTGCGCTAATAGCGTTTTAAACGTCACTCGCTCAGACTTGGAGTAGTTATTCCCCTTGGAATAAAAGCCGCGGCTTTTGTGGAGCGATGGGTAACGCTGCTTCGAGTGTGGCTGTTGTCGATGTGTTCCTGGTTCGAGCCCAGGTAGGGGCGAGGAGAGGGACGGAAGCTATACTATTCCACTGACTATTCAATGTTCTTATAGGCACTTTAGTATTGCCAAAGGTATATGAAATACAAATTGTATAGAGAGAAATAGTCCTATAATTCCTATAAGAGGTTTTAGGTTGTAGTTATTACCTTGGAATAGTGAAGTCTCATGTTAAAAGGAACCACCAACTTTCATATGTTCTCATGTTCTGAGCAAGGAACTTAAGTTAGCTTTTTTACATGGCACATATTGCACTTTTACTTGTCCAACACTTTGTTTTTGCATTATTTAAACCAAATTGAAAATGTTTAATTTATTTGATGTATTATATTAAGTTAAAATAAGTGTTCATTCAGTATTGTTATTGACATTATTACAAATAAATAATTGTAAAACTTGTATAAAAAAAAAGTACATTTTATTTATTTTCTTTTCAAATCGGCATCGGCTTTTTTGGTCCTCCAACAATCGGCATTGAAAAATCATAATCGGCAGACCTCTACTTTGTACCTCACTATTGTTGTCACGATACCATAATTTTGACTCCGATAGCCATACCAGGTTTAGTATCACGATATCATTGGATTAAAAAGGTATATTAGCCAAAGTTACAGAATGGCACTTGATCCAGGCAGATCTTTTGAGTTCAATATCATTATATTTTAAAATGTTTTGTCAATTTTTCAGAGAATGCTATGTATGCATTAATGAATCAATTTGCTTTTACCAAACTACATAACGGTAATAATGTATTTGAATGGTAAATCTGTTGATAAACTTGGTAAATCAAGATGTCGCCAAGACCAATTCACAATACAGACTTAATTCCATCAAGTGGAGTATGGGCATACATTGAATTATTGAGCTTGTATTGGCGGATTTCATGGGGCTACATCTATTTGCCTTCCATTTGGGACTTATTTTATTGTACTTAACATGCATAGAAGAAGCAATCTTTTTTATAACAGAGTATGCTGTCTGTTTAAGACCTAATGACTCAACCTAATGGACCCCCCCCAGAGAGACCGCACAGATGTGAGGCAAGAGAGACAAAGTGAACTAATAACATTTTTGGCAGTGACTGAAAATCTGCATTTTTTGCATTATGGTTCGCATATCATCAATGTACTAGGGGAGTGAATGGATGTTGGCTTCAGCTGTAAGTTAGCAAGAAAAATTAGCCTACAAAGCTGGAAGCTACTGGTATCTTCTTGCATTGTGTTCTAGCCTGTAATGGACTGTTTTGCGAACAATAAATAACAGTTGCAACATTTCTACATCCTGTGTTGCATTATTCAAGTGTGTTAACTTCTGTGCAGCATGAGTGGGGAGATAACATGATACAGCCTAGACTCCCAGTGAGTAAAGTGGTTCCTCAGGACAGGTTAGAGCTAGCAATGAATAAGTGTAGCATGCACGGTGCACTCGCACTATAAGGGGACATCGGCTGCGCTGATAGACAGACGACCTCTCAATTAGTAGACGACGTGAAACATGACAGAAGTA
Source organism: Oncorhynchus kisutch (assembly GCF_002021735.2). Taxonomy (NCBI): domain Eukaryota; kingdom Metazoa; phylum Chordata; class Actinopteri; order Salmoniformes; family Salmonidae; genus Oncorhynchus; species Oncorhynchus kisutch. Next base: position 51,923,143 of record NC_034184.2, on the reverse strand, counting down.
CAGAAAGTTTTATGTTCTTAGTATAGAAACATACTAAAATTGCAGTATACCGTGCAACACTACATCAATATGCGATTTTACGTGTTTATTTTTTGTTAGAGAGTGGACCTCAAAACGTAAATAGCATCTCATAGTTATGCATTGTTTCTAACAAATCTGAAATGGTCACGGCACAGAATACAATTTGAAACCTGAAGGCACACATGCTTGAAAACAAGTAATAAAAGCATTACGATGGCTTTGAGTATCTTATGTTGGCTTCAAGTAAAGATATTGCATTCTGGGCCATGCTCAGGGATCATAAAGCAGTCAGAGAGGATGACACGCTCACCCCAGACAGCCAGTTCTTTTCTGCATGGCCAGTCATCGGTGCATATTGAAGCAGGATTGGGCTGCTGCAGAGCCCCGGTCTGTGTGACAGAGGGCCCCCGCTGAGCACATTTGCTCTGGAGCACTTAAGCACCAGGCATGACACTCCAGACAGGGTCAGCCTCCAACCAACCAGACCCTGACTAATAGTAGCATTAGAACACAGGGCGGCAGGTAGCCTTGCGGTTAAGAGCTTTGGGCCAGTAACTGAAAGGTTACTGCGGTTTTGAATCCGAGCCGACTGGGAGAAAAATTTGAAGATGAGCCCTTGAGGAAGTCACTCTGGATAAGAGCATCTGCTATCTTTTGTAAACATGACAAACTACACCAAGAGAGGGAAAGACACATTGTGTCAGATCGTCGAATGAGCATTCAAATACATTTTTACATTGCCAAATTATTAGATGTCTGCAAAAAATGTACTTGTTTTTTTTGCACACTTTAAAAATCAGTGTGGACCAAACTGACGCGCTCTCCCCACTACTTATTGTTTCTGCAGTGAGTATTCACCCTCTTTAGAGAATGATGCAGTATATCTGCAGAAAAACATTGAGACCTCAAAAAAGAGGTGTGCAAATCAGGGAGACAAATGAACGTCTCTTTCACCGTTGAGATGGGAAACATTGCCCGTGCTACTTCAATGGGACGCACGGTGCAATCTGGGCGATTCTGAGTGAATGGGAGTCTATTGAGCATTATCTCAAAAACCCAACATTAGCACAAAATTCAACAAATATTTTCAGAGATGTGAGAATTAACTTGCTTACCTGTAATATTGTATAGCTTTGGAATCTTGACAATACGTACTATTGAGGAAAACAGGCACGTTTCAACATATAAACCGACTTTGAGAAGGGATCGCGTGACGAGTAGCTTAGCAACTGTGTGACGCTGCATGACAACGTGAACGTGATTGGTCGACAGTGCTGGGTCAGGCGTTACACTGACGCAAAATATGATCAATGGCTTTCGAGATCAGACATCCTGGAGTTGTGACATCATCCAGCATTGAAATCTGACATGTATGATATCTAAAAGTCGTATTCCTATTAAAATTCCAGTGTACTGAGAGCAACTTTACCACAGTTCTAAGTCATACAGGCCAGGCCGGATGTCAGCCAGCTTGAACGCCAATAACTCAGATTCACGTGAAAACATGAAATGACCCAGAAAATCAAGACAAATCAAAACAATAACACTCAAAATGGGTGACCATTTCCTTTAATGCAGACATGGCTGTCACTCATTATATATATACAGTGGGGCAAGAAAGAAAGCCACCAATTGTGCAAGTTCTCCCACTTAAAAAGATGAGGCCAGTAATTTTCATCATGGGTACACTTCAACTATGACAGACAAAATTAGAAGAACAAAAATCTAGAAAATCACATTGTAGGATTTTTAATGAATTTATTTGCAAATTATGGTGGAAAATAAGTATTTGGTCAATAACAAAAGTTTCTGAAAACTTTGTTATATACCCTTTGTTGGCAATGACAGAGGTCAAACGTTTTCTGTAAGTCTTCACAAGGTTCTCACACACTGTTGCTGGTATTTTGGCCCATTCATCCATGCAGATCTCCTCTAGAGCAGTGATGTTTTGGGGCTGTTGCTGGGCAACACGGACTTTCAACTCCCTCCCAAAGATTTTCTATGGGGTTGAGATCTGGAGACTGGCTAGGCCACTCCAGGACCTTGAAATGCTTCTTACAAAGCCACTCCTTCGTTGCCCGGGCGGTGTGTTTGGGATCATTGTCATGCTGAAAGACCCAGCCACGTTTCATGTTCTTTGGAATCAACTCAGCATTCTTTGTCCTCCAAACATGACGAGTTGAGTTTTTACCAAAAAGTTATATTTTGGTTTCATCTGAGCATATGACATTCTCCCAATCTTCTTCTGGATCATCCAAATGCTCTCTAGCAAACTTCAGACGGGCCTGGACATTTTCTGGCTTAAGCAGGGGGACACGTCTGGCAGTGCAGGATTTGAGTCCCTGGCGACGTAGTGTGTTACTGATGATAGGCTTTGTTACTTTGGTCCCAGCTCTCTGCAGGTCATTCAATAGGCCCCCCCATGTGGTTCTGGGATTTTTGCTCTCCTTTCTTGTGATTATTTTCAACCCACGGGGTGAGATCTTGCGTGGAGCCCCAGATCTAGGGAGATTATCAGTGGTCTTGTATGTCTTCCATTTCCTAATAATTGCTCCCACAGTTGATTTCTTCAAATCAAGCTGCTTACCTATTACAGATTCAGTCTTCCCAGCCTGGTGCAGGTCTACAATTTTGTTTCTGGTGTCCTTTGACAGCTCTTTGGTCTTGGCCATAGTGGAGTTTGAAAATTGAAAATCCTACAATGTGATTTTCTGGATTTTTTTCTCATTTTGTCTGTCATAGTTGAAGTGTACGTATGATGAAAATTACAGGCCTCTCATCTTTTTAAGTGGGAGAACTTGCACAATTGGTGGCTGACTAAATACTTTTTTGGCCCACTGTATATATATGTGTGTTTTAAATGCAAATGTAATGATATTGAACTCAAGACACCAAACGACTGAAGAAGTAGCTGAGTTGATCTGTCAGAATCAAGTGCCATTCTGTGACTGGCTAATATGCCTTGATATCGAGTATCATGATACTAAAATTGGTATCGAAATCAAAATTCTGGTATCATGACAACATTACCACACAGTCAGGCACCACTACCAATATGGAAGACCTCAGAAGAAAAGGCAGCTCACTCCTAGGTTGGACAACCTGTGGGTGTATGCATACACAGGTAACCTGTTAGTCAAGTGTACATACAATTGAAGTCGGAAGTTTACATACACTTAGGATGGAGTCACTAAAACTCATTTTTCAACCACTCCACAAATTTCTTGTGGCAAGTCAGTTAGGACATCTACTTTGTGTATGACAAGTCATTTTTAAAACAATTGTTTACAGAGATTATTTAACTTATAATTCACTGTATCACAATTCCAGTGGGTCAGAAGTTTACATACACTAAGTTGACTGTGCCTTTAAACAGCTTGGAAAATTCCCCAAATTATGTCATGGCTTTGGAAGCTTCTGATAGGCTAATTGACATCATTTGAGTCAATTGGAGGTGTACCTGTGGATGTATTTCAAGGCCTACCTTCAAACTCAGTGGGAAAATCAAAAGAAATCAAAAGAAAATCACCCAAGACCTCAGACAAAAAGTTGTGTGAAAAGAAGTGTGGTTCATCCTTGGGAGCAATTTCCAAACGCCTGAAGGTACCACGTTCATCTGTACAAACAATAGTAAACAAGTATAAACACCATGGGAGCACACAGCCGTCATACTGCTGAGGAAGGAGACTCATTCGGTCTCCTTGTGGTGAACGTACGTTGGTGCGAAAAGTGCAAATCAATCCCAGAACAAAAGCAAAAGACCTTGTGAAACAGGTACAGGTAACAGGTATCTATATCCACAGTAAAATGAGTCCAATATCGACATAACCTGAAAGGCCGCAAAGCAAGGAAGAAGCCACTGCTCCAAAACCGCCAAAAGAAAGCCAGACTACGGTTTGCAACTGCCCATGGAGACAAAGATCGTCCTTTTTGGAGAAATGTCCTCTTGTCTGATGAAACAAAAATTGAACTGTTTGGCCATAATGACCAAAGCTTGGTCGCAAATGGGTCTTCCAAATGGACAATGACCCCCAGCAAACTTCCAAAGTTGTGACAAAATGGCTTAAGGACAACAAAGTCAAGGTATTGGAGTGGCCATCACAAAGCTCTGACCTCAATCCCATAGAAAATGTGTGGGCAGAACTGCAAAAGCGTGTGCGGGCAAAGAGGCCTACAAACCTGACTCAATTACATAAGCTCTGTCAGGAGGAATGGGCCAATCTATTATGGGAAACTTGTGGAAGGCTCCCCGAAAAGTTTGACCCACGTTTAAAAATTTAAAGGCAATGCTACCAAATACAAATGTTGTGTATGAAAACATCTGACCCACTGTGAATGTGAAATAAATAATTCTCTACTATTATTCTGACATTTCACATTCTTAAAATAAAGTGGTGATCCTAACTGACCTAAAGACAATACATTTTTACTCGTATTAAATGCCAGGAATTGTGGAAAAACTGAGTTTAAATGTAAAGGTGTATGTAAACTTCCCGACTTCAACTGTGCCTGCCTAGTACCTGTGTAGTGTCCTCAGAGGGAGGTAAAAGAAAGGTTGAAAGACGACTGGTCTCAGTCACCATCATGACCAAAACAAACACTTCAATCTTAATTTGCTTCAGAAGCATTCAGCATACCCTCTATCGTGTTTGTGTTTCTGAGCTATTACAGTGTTGTGGATAGAAGGGTAAGAGAATACTGGGTCTAAAAGAAACAGATGGCGCTGACCCATAATTTGCTGGCAGCGAAATCATTTACCACCATAACCCTCACATGTAAGACTCTTCAGAGGACATGGTGTGTACGCACGTGACTCTCTTACCCTCGTTGATCTTGGCCATGTCGACGCTGGCATTGTTAAGCTGTAGGGCGGTCTGAAGTGCTGGGAGGAGCTGTCTGAGCAGTGAGGGGTCCTGGAGCAGAGGGGTATGGACGGGGGACTGCAGGACTGGGGACACGGGCACCGTTGTAGAGGCCGAAGAGGAACCGGGGGTAACCGATGTGGGGTTCAGACCCGAGCCTGAGGAGGACGCCAATGCTGGCTGCTTCTCCGTCTGGGCCGATTCTGTGGAGGGAGGAGAGGAGGAAGGGGAAGGAGTGAGGGAGGCAGCCTTGTCAGATCTGAAATGTGAAAAGCATTTGCACATCCGGTTATGATTCACACATCTGATCACATTTTTTTTTGCAGGTGCAGCGTGGGAAACATTTAACCTGCTGTGACTAGGGGGCAGTATTATTATATGCATATAATTGACAGCTTAGGATAGAAAACACTCTAAAGTTTCCAAAACTCTAAAAACATTGTCTGTGAGTATAACAGAACTGATGTTGCAGGCGAAAGCCTGAGAAAAATCCAATCCGGAAGTGACTCATGTTTTGAAGCTCTGCGTTCTGATGCGTCCCTATCAACCAGATTACTTTTTCTACGTATTCCCCAAGGTGTCTACAGCATTGTGACGTAGTTTCGTGCCTTTATGTTGAAGAATAAGCGTAAGCGGCTACATTGCGCAAGTGGGCACCTGATGGCTCTGAGTGATTCTTGCGTAAAATACAGAGGTAGCCATTTTTCCTCTCGCTCCTACTGAAAAACCAATTGTCCCGGTGGATATATTATCGAATAGATAAAAAACACCTTGAGGATTGATTATAAACAACGTTTGCCATGTTTCTGTCGATATTATGGAGCTAATTTGGAATATTTTTCAGCGTTGTCGTGACCGCAATTTCCGGTCGACTTCTCAGCCAAACGTGAAGAACAAAACGGAGCTATTTCGCCTACAAAAATAATATTTTGGGAAAAAATGATCATTTGCTATCTAACTGGGAGTCTCGTGAGTGAAAACATCCGAAGCTCAAAGGTAAACTATTTCATTTGATTGCTTTTCTGATTTCCGTGACCAAGTTACCTGCTGCTAGCTGGACATAATGCTATGCTAGGCTATCGATAAACTTACACAAATGCTTGTCTTGCTTTGGCTGTAAAGCATATTTTGAAAATCTGAGATGACAGGGTGATTAACAAAAGGCTAAGGCTGTGTTTCAATATATTTCACTTGCGATTTTCATGAATAGGAATATTTTCTAGTAATATTTATGTCTGTTGCGTTATGCTAATTAGTGTCAGATGACAACGATCCCGTTCACGGGATGGGAGTCACAACAAGTTAAATGCAACTTAGCGTCTCACCTACCCTAGAGAGGTTAACGTCCCACCGGGCCAACATCCGGGTGAAACTGCAGAGCGCTAACATTCTAAATACACCATTTGTTATAGTAAACATTCTTGTAAATACATGCATCTTAAATAATTTAAAAGATGAACGTCTTATTAATCTAGCCGCTGTGTCAGATTTCAAAAAGGCTTTACTGCGAAAGCAAACCATGCGATTTTCTGAGGACAGCTCCCCGTACACACAAGTATTACTAGCATTTTCCAACCAAGTATTAATTAGCGTCACAAAAGTCATAACAATAAAATAAATTGCTTACCTTTGAAGATCTTCCTCTGGTGGCAATGCCAAGTGTCCTAACTACACAGTGAATGTTCGCTTTGTTTGATAACATCCATTTTTATAGCCTAACACAAAACATTTGTAAACCGCTTGCGTCGTGATTTCCGTCTCATTCAACTTTAGACGAAGCGTTCATGGTAATTACACACACTAAACATAAGTTTATCCAGTTGTTGGTGTTGGTTTCAATCCTCAATCATCTGGTTGTTACTACCACAACCATACTTGACTGTTCTTTTCCATGGATGTATTGACCGAAACAAACCATTTTGAAGACACCAATCAACGACCTCATTGCGCACCAATGTTAGGACCGGTCTATCATTGATTGATCTAGCTTGGAAGATAGCCAATGATTTTAGGTAAACGGCAATATGTAATGGTTATACGTTTGAAGACCAGCCTTTGTCGTAAACTCGTGTAAAAGAGGTTAATTCGCCATTGCAAATCCTACTTGACGGAGCCACGAGTGTTACGCATAGCAGTACATAGTCAATAGAATTTTCAGCAAGTTTATATATTTAAATTATGGCAAATAAATCAGGAAAAGCTAAAACAAAGTCTAGGTATACAGATTTAAACCAAATTATAGAGGAAATTGAAAGAGAAAGCGAGACCGAGTAAATAGTTACCCTCATTATTTAAAAAAATATATATTTATGTATATAGTTATTTCCTTCAAAATGTATCACTGTACCAATTTGGCCACTTGGGTACATTTGGTTACATTTGTGTGGGACACTTGGGTGACTTCATGCTCAATGTCATGTAGCTCGCTCATTTTTGAAGTTCTGTCTAAACCGTTACTCAGCTATTGTTGCCATCTTTTCTTCATTCAAATCATCCCCAGCATCCTATCGGTATGTTTGGCTGTTCTTGGTCGTTTGAAAGATGATGCAGCAACAATAAAAACTGAAAATGTTTATTTCCTTGTATTTTCTTCTACCAGATCTATTGTGTTATATTCTCCTATACTCAATTCACATTTCCACAAAATTCAGTGTTTCCTTTCAAATGATACCAAGAATATGCATATCCTTGCTTCTGGGCCTGAGCTACAGGCCCAGAAGGGGGGGGGGGGGGGGGGGGGGGGTACCCCAAAGAAGTTAAGAGGCCAAGACAAAAGCTTAGCCTAATAAACAAGTGATACTGGCAAGTGCAGTGCACAATAATGCCTCTGTCTGGGCAACAGACACGTTTATTAAAGACAGGGTCCGCTCCAGTGAAAAATGCCTCAAAAGTGGAATCGCATTTTCAAATGACAACTCAGCAAGTGGGTGTGTCGAGCGAGTGACATTCATATAGTAGGGTCTGAAATGATTAACACTTGATAAAGATGAGCATACAATGTATTTTGTACAGTCATTATTGCTCAATTGGGTAACACTTAATTTGACACCCAGTGTCATAACACATTATGACATGGTCATAACAGCTGACAGAACTTGTCATGCCACATTTACACCTGTTCAGATGTTTTCCACATTTTGTTACTACAGTCTTATTCAAATATTTCTCAATCTACACACAATATTTATTTTTTATTCAGACCCTTTGCTATGAGTCCACCTGTGGTCAAGTCAATTGATTGGACATGATTTGGAAAGGCACACACCTATCTATATAAGGTTGACAGTGCATGTCAGAGCAAAAACCAAGCCATGAGGTCGAAGGATTTGTCCGTAGAGCTCCGAGATGGGAATGTGTCGAGGCACAGATCTGGGGAAAGTTATCAAAACATTTCTGCAGCATTCCCAGCGAAACTGAGCAATCGGGGGAGAAGGGCCTTGGTGAGGGAGGTGACCAAGAACCTGATGGTCACTGACAGAGCTCTAGAGTTCCTCTGCGGAGACAGAAGAACCTTCCAGAAGGACAACCATCTCTGCAGCACTCCACCAAATCAGGTCTTTATGGTAGAGATGCCAGACAGAAGCCACTCCTCAGTTCAAGGCACATGACAGCCCCCTTGGAGTTTGCCAAAAGGCACTTAAAAGGACCATGAGAAACAAGATTCTCTGGTCTGATGAAACCAAGAAATTTGGCCTGAATGCCAAGCATCATATCTGGAGGAAACCTGGAACCATCCCTACGGTGAAGCATGGTGGTGGCAGAATCATGCTATGGGGATGTTTTTTAGCTAAAGGGACTGTGAGACCAGTCAGGATCGAGGCAATGATGAACAGAGAAAAGGGAAGTTTATTTTTTTATAAACCTTTGATTCACTGTTGTGGTCATCCTGTCTGGGTTGGCGCCCCCCCCCCCCCCTTGGGTTGTGCCGTGGCGGAGATCTTTGTGGGCTATACTCAGCCTTGTCTCAGGATGGTAAGTTGGTGGTTGAAGATATCCCTCTAGTGGTGTGGGGGCTGTGCTTTGGCAAAGTGGGTGGGGTTATATCCTTCCTGTTTGGCCCTGTCCGGGGGTGTCCTCGGATGGGGCCACAGTGTCTCCTGACCCCTCCTGTCTCAGCCTCCAGTATTTATGCTGCAGTAGTTTATGTGTCGGGGGGCTGGGGTCAGTTTGTTATATCTGGAGTACTTCTCCTGTCCTATTCGGTGTCCTGTGTGAATCTAAGTGTGCGTTCTCTAATTCTCTCCTTCTCTCTTTCTTTCTCTCTCTCGGAGGACCTGAGCCCTAGGACCATGCCCCAGGACTACCTGACATGATGACTCCTTGCTGTCCCCAGTCCACCTGGCCATGCTGCTGTTCCAGTTTCAACTGACCTGAGCCCTAGGACCATGCCCCAGGACTACCTGACATGATGACTCCTTGCTGTCCCCAGTCTACCTGGCCATGCTGCTGCTCCAGTTTCAACTTCCACCTGACTGTGCTGCTGCTCTAGTTTCAACTGTTCTGCCTTATTATTATTCGACCATGCTGGTCATTTATGAACATTGAACATCTTGACCATGTTCTGTTATAATCTCCACCCGGCACAGCCAGAAGAGGACTGGCCACCCCACATAGCCTGGTTCCTCTCTAGGTTTCTTCCTAGGTATTGGCCTTTCTAGGGAGTTTTTCCTAGCCACCGTGCTTCTCCACCTGCATTGCTTGCTGTTTGGGGTTTTAGGCTGGGTTTCTGTACAGCACTTTGAGATATCAGCTGATGTACGAAGGGCTATATAAATAAATTTGATTTGATTTGATTTGATTTAACTAAGCACTCCAGCTAAGAATTTTTGGGGTATTTACAACGACGGCCTACAGGGGAACAAGTGGGTTAACTGCCTTGTTCAGGGGCAGAAGAAGAGATCAGCTCGGCGATTTGATCCAGCAACCTTTCGGTTACTGGCCCAACGCTCTAACCACTAGACTACCTGCCTCCACAGGTAGCCTAGTATAGAGAGATCCTTGATGAAAACCTGCTCCACAGCTCTCAGGATTTCAGACTGGGTGGAAGGTTCACCAACAGGCACCTGAGTGGCGCAGCGGTCTAAGGCACTGCATCGCAGTGCTAGAGGCGTCACTACAGACCCTGGTTCTATTCCAGGTTGTATCACAACCGGCCGTGATCGGGAGTCCCATAGAGTGGCGCACAATTGGCCCAACGCCGTCTGGGTTTGGCCGGGGTAGGCCATCATTGTAAATCAATGTGTTCTTAATTGACTTGCCTAGTTAAATAAAAAATACATTAAAAAAAAACAGGCAATGACCCTAAGCACTCAGCCAAGACAATGCAGGAGTGGCTCGGAATGTCCTTGAGTGGCCGAGCCAGAGCCCGGACTTAAACCCGGTCGGGTCTGAATACAATTGTAAATGTCTTATTTCATGTTATTTGTAATAAATTAGCAAACATTACTAAAAATCTATTTTTGCTTTCTCACTATGGGGTATTGTGGGTAGATTCATCCAAGTTGGTAGAGTCACAAGCGATGTAGTCACTGAATGCTAGGAATATGGGACCAAATAAACTTTTGACTGCTTTATTTATAATAATCTTCAGGGGTGTCAATTTTGACCCCCACCTAACTTTTGATGTATTTGAGCAAATTGTAAATATACTTTCCATTTTCTTGAGCATACAATATAGCTCAGTATTTTAATTATTTATTTTAGTCATTATTGCTCATCTTTATCAAGGGTGTCAATTTCAGACCCCACTGTACACATTAGTTCTAGCTTGGATAAACATCCTAATGATTCAAACCATCTCAAATCAACAGGCTTTTGAAGTCTGGTTAGAAGCCCCTGCTAGACTGTCCTCCCCATCTGGCTGTACAGCACAGGCACACACTCACCAACATGAGCCACCACCACTCCTGCAGTATCTCTAGTAAGTGACTACACTTTCACTGAGACAATGACAGCCTTAGATTAAAATGATCTGAAAACACCAAGTCACAAATACCAGAGAATTATAAGAGTGGTTTTGAACGTCAACGGTGAAGATGCGACTCTGGGATGCTGGCCTTCTAGGCAGAGTTACAAAGAAAAAGCTATATCTCAGACTGGCCAATAAAAATAAAAGATTAAGATGGGCAAAAGAACACAGACACTGGACAGAGGAGCTGTTGGAGTCACCTCTTCACGGTTGACTTTGAGACTGGGTACTATTTAATGACCCTGCTGGTTGAGTTCTTGTGAGGTGTCTGTTATTCAACTCTAATGTACTTGTCCTCTTGCCCAGTTGTGCACCGGGGCCTCCCACTCCTCTTTCTATTCTGGTTAGGGACAGTTTGTGCTGCTCTGTGAAGGGAGTAGTAAGCGTTGTACAATATCTTCAGTTTCTTGGTAATTTCTCGCATGGAATAGCCTTCATTTCTCAAAACAAGAATAGACTGACAAATTTCAGAAGAAAGGCCTTTGTTTCTGGACACTTTGAGCCTGTAATTGAACCCACAAATGCTGACGCTACAGATACTCAACTAGTCTAAAGAAGGCCAGTTGTAATTGCTTCATTAATCAGCACTACAGTTTTCACCTGTGCTAACAATTGCAAAAGGGTTTTCTAACACAACGTGCCATTGGAACACAGGAGTGACGGTTGCTGATAATGGGCCTGTTTCCAGCTACAATAGTCATTTACAACGTCTACACTGTATTTCTGATGTTATTTTAAAGGACAAAAATGTGATTTTATTTCAAAAACAAGGACATATCTAAGTGACCACAAACTTTTGAACGGTAGGGTAAGTCATAAAATATATTCACCCCTCCCAGTGTTGTAATCAAAACTTACCAGAAAGCATGTAGTCCTTGGCTCAGACAGTGTAATAGTGTGGGCACAATAGCATCTCATTAGTGTGCAAGATCTTGAGAATCAGCTGTACATGTGATGGAAGAATGCACTGTGCATGTAGAGGGTTGCAATTCCATTGAATTGGGGATAGTTTAACCAAAATATGCCACAAGACCTAGAATTGCCTAATGTATATCCCACAAAAAAAGGTTAGCTGTTATAAGGCAACCTTTTTCATGAATTTAAGCTACATTTCAAGGCTTAACTTCCCATGGAAAATGTCTGGAAATTTACCGACCCTTTGAAACCCTAGATGTAGTTACAGTATGGAATTCACAACTAAATGTTTGCCAGCAAGATAACTTAATAGTTAAGATAACTGTCTAAAATGTTGTAAATGCTCTGCAGTTGTGCATTTGGATTGATCATTTAGTAGCTAATTGGCTATCTAGCTAAGGCAGTTAGCTTCTACCAAAATCAAGTGTTGCGGCAAGGTAGCCTAGTGGTTAGAGCGTTGGACTAGTAGCCGGAAGGTTGCAAGTTCAAACCCCCGAGCTGACAAGGTACAAATCTGTCGTTCTGCCCCTGAACCCACTGTTCCTAGTCCATCATTGAAAATAAGAATTTGTTCTTAACTGACTTGCCTGGTTAAATAAAGGTAAAATAAATAAATAAATAAATAGAACCCCCTCCTGGATCAAGAGCCTTGCAGTCTAATATGTTTTGGGCATGCAGCAAACTGAGTAGCATTTTAGAGTTACTTGTATGAACTGGGATGTCTGTCGTTAAATAGTTTAGATCAGAGACCGTATAAAATATTTGCAATGCGCTCGTTACCATTTAGTTAGAATTCTCTATGGGATTTTACATGTACTTGTTAGCATTGCTAACCTTCGGATTACAGAGGCTGTGGGGTTCGAAAATAGCTCCCCTTGTGCTTAATGCAGGTATTACCGAATATCCCAGTATGGCACAAGGTCAGTATGAAGGCATGACACCGGCCAAGCCTACTTTTGTACCTCAATGGGAGACCTTGTATAAAAAATACATTTTTTAAAGACTTACTAGCAGCAGTAAAGCCAGTGGCTGATGTAGCCTGCTGCATGGCCTCCCGTCTGTAGTCCCGGTCTTTGGGGAAACTGTTGACCGGCGTCAACTTAGTGGAGGACTCCTTCTGCCTCTGCTCTCTGGGAAACAAACAAACAGTCAAGTTAGAGCTCAAGATTGCATCTCAAATGGCACCATCCATCCATCACTACTTTTGACCAGGGCCCTAAGGTAAGTAAAACACATTGTCACTCAAAGATGAAGATCTGCGTTAAGGTAGAGCCCTATATAATATGTTTGAATTTTTTTGCCCGATTCAGTTTAATCTGTATGGAAAAGCCAACTAAAATTTACTCCTGAGGTGCTGACCTGTTGCACCCTCTACAACCACTATTATTATAATTATTTGACCCTGCGGATCATCTATGAACGTTTGAACATTTTGGCCATATACTGTTATAATCTCAACCCAGCACAGCCAGAAGAGGACCAGCTACCCCTCAGAGCATGGCTTCTTCCTAGGTTCATGCCTTTCTAGGGAGTTTTTCCCTAGCCACTGTGCTTCTCCATCTGCAATGCTTGCTGTTTGGGGTTTTAGGCTGGGTTTCTATATAGCACTTTGTGACATCGGCTGATGTAAAAAGGGCTTTATAAATACATTTGATTGAGTTTAGTTTCTCCCCAAATTCCAAAATGGCCACAGGATTGATGCAAATAATGATATCATTCTGTCAGGAAGGCTACTTTGTAGTTAGTCTCACGTTGCCATACCTCAAATCACGTCGTTGTCACGCCTCACTTTGAGGTCTAGAGAATTTTGTATTGCAAAACCGTTTTGAATGGTCGACTGGGATTTTGATTGGATGTTACATTTCAAGAACCCTCCACCCACACGCCCATAGAACGGGTGCTGTGTGTTATATGAGTCACTTTTTTCCGTCCGGGTAGTTGTTGCCTATGCTAGTTTAAGTGTGGCCGATAGTCTGCTATTTATAGAAATTGAAAGTGGATTATGCTGATGACAAACACTTTTTTCCCCTAGTCTCGATTCGTCCACGTGGCCACTGGCTGTGCTACCACCAAAAACATTAAGATTGGGTCCTTGGTCAAACAGCAGAGGCAAGTAAATAAATGGTTTTCTTTATTAAACAATCTATTATTAGCTAGCTGGCTGGCTACAAGTAGGTGACTTTGAAGGCTAACAACTGAGCTGCTAGCTAGCCAACTTTCCAGCTAAGGGAATTAAATGTAATCACCCAACATCCTATTAGCTAGCTATTCTGATGCAATCATTGTAAATTAAAAATAGTCACCAAAAGCATAAATAACAGCCATGAAAGAGAGTGAAATTGCTGCTGTCATTGAAGGGAGAGTGTAGGCTAATAACCTATGCAGCAGATTGTGCAGATCTAGTGCCCATGCACTATTGGCTGCCTAGGCTAGCTATTGGTTAGGGCAGGTCATTTTGTGGGCGGACATTGGAGAATCTTTTCATAGTTCCAGTCCCTAGATGGGAAAACTGAGGAGAGAGCGATAAATGGCAACATAATATTCAGTTCTGTCTAATTTGAGTATTATGAACACGATTTCTGTGATGTTTTCTGTCTTCAGACATGGAAAGCTGTCAAAGCCTGTTTGCAGATGGAGAGGTCCCAATGAATGCCCCAACAGACTAAGGGCATATCCTATATGCCATGGGTTACATGTGCAGGCCTACCTATGTTAGCAAATGTTGTATACAAAAATAGTTATAATCGACAACAATTGGAGCAGACCAATCATGCTGGAGGTCTGCTGGATGTGCAAGCTTCTGTTTCAGACAAGCAATAACACACCCGATTCAACCTTATGAGTTGAGTCAAGTGCGCTATTGCTGGGCTGGAATTGAAGTCTGCTCACCCTGTAGATCAGGGATCAGTGGAGCAGGGTTGGCCACCACTGGTCTGGAGTTTTTGTTCACCTGACCGAGAACGCCCCCATTCTCACCGACAGGGCTGTAGTGGAGCAGGTTGAGAGCTTCAAGTTCCTTGGTGTCCACATCAACACACTAGAATGATCCAAACACACAAAAACAGTCGTGCAGAGGGCACGACAAAGCCTATTCCCCCTCAGGAAACGAAAAAGATTTGGCATGGGTCCTGAGATCCTCAAAAGGTTCTACAGCTGCAACATCGAGAGCATCCTGCCTGGTACGGCATTTGCTCAGCCTCCAACTGCAAGGCACTAGAGGATAGTGCGTATGGCCCAGTACATTACTGGGGCAAAGCTGCCTGCCATCCAGGACCTCTACACCAGGCGGTGTCAAAGGAAGGCCCTAAAACTTGTCAAAAATCCCAGCCACCCTGGTCATAGGCTGTTCTCTCTACTACCGCATGGCAAGCGGTACCGGAGTACCAAGTCTAGGACAAAAAAAAAAAAAACGTATTTTATCCATCTATTATACAGGTAATCAAAACGGCTACCCGGAGTGTTTGCATTGTGTTAAACCATTATTACAAATGAACTAGTGTCAATGTTGATGAATCACATCACAATCAAGGGGGGGTGGTGTTCTGTCTAATGTGTCTGTTGTATTCCCAAATGAACATGTCCTTTTTGTGTAGTTGTAGAACTCCAATCTGTTTTATTTGATTGTCACCCTCAGTATATTAGCTATGTGAATCCATTTGCAGCTTATCATAAGGGATGCATCGCCAATGCAGTCATAAGCCTACAGTATGATGGCATTACTGGCCTTCTGGGCATCTCATCTGAAGCAGAGAATAGCTAAACTCATACACGGTTTACATGTCGAGTTATATGTGCAGTTTAAAATGATACCAGTAGACAATGTTTAGTATGAGGCAAACCATATACCAGGTTTTGTACATGCCTTGTAAGTGCGGACATAAAATTGTTTAGTGGAAATCAAACTCTTGTCATGCAAGTACAGTATGGAAATAAGGAGACAATTAGGCTTCCTGGAGATTAGCATTAGAGGTAAAATGTATTTGATTAATTTTTGCACGGTTGCTCCTAAGGCACTAATCTGGTGAGCGCCTTTGGAGCTCCGCCAAAGCAAGGCATTTAATTGGTTTGACGTGTTGCGAGGCGTCACTGATCAAATAAAATAAAATGTTATTGGTCACATACACGTGTTCAGCAGCTGTTATTGCGGGTGTAGCGAAATTATTGTTCCTAGCTCCAACAGTGGAGTAATATCTAACAATTTCACAACATATACCCAATACACACAAATCTAAGTAAAGGAGAAAATATAAATACATGGACAAGCAATGTCAGGGCGGCATATACTAACAGTAGAATAGAATACAGTATATACAAGTTGAGAAATAGAAAATATGTAAACATTATTAGTGGCCAATAAGTAATTTCAAGTCTATGTATATAGGCAGCAGCCTCTAATGTGCTAGTGATTAACAGTCTGATGGCCTTGAGATTGAAAAACAGCTTCTGTCTCTCGGTCCCAGCTTTGATGCACCTGTACTGACCTCGCCTTCTGGATGATAGCGGGGTGAACAGGCAGTGGCTCGGGTGGTTGTCCTTGATCTTTTCGGCCTTCCTGTGACATCAGGTGATGTAGGTGTCCTGGAGGGCAGGTAGTTTGCCCCCGGTGATGCGTTGGGCAGACCACACCACCCTCTGGAGAGCCCTGCAGTTGCGGGCGGTGCAGTTGCCATACCAGGCGGTGATACAGCCCGACAGGATGCTCTCAATTGTGCCTCTGTAAAAGTTTGTTAGGGTTTTAGGTACCAAGCCAAATTTCTTCAACCTCCTGAGGTTAAAGAGGCACTGTTGCACCTTCTTCACCAGACTGTGTGGGTGGACCATTTCAGTTTGTCAGTGATGTGTACGCCAAAGAACTTGAAGCATTCCACCTTCTCCACTGCGGCCCCGTAAATGTGGATAGGTGGGGTGCTCCCTCTGCTGTTTCCCGAAGTCCACAATTATCTTGTTTTGTTGACATTGAGTGAGGATATTTCCCTGGCACCACACTCCGAGACCTCACCTCCTCCCTGTAGGCCGTCTCGTCATTGTTGGTAATAAGCCTACTACTGTTGTGTCGTCTGCAAACTTGATTGAGTTGGAGGCGTGCGTGGCCACGCATTCATGGGTGAACAGGGAATACAAGAGGGGGCTGCGCATGCACCAGGTTTCCAAACTCTCTTTAGAGGATTACTGCCATGGAACTTCCCCATGCTTCCTGTTTTAGGGAAGCCTGGTTCACGAGAAGGCTACTTTGTAGTTCAAATTTAACTGGAAAAGGTTTTCTGGAAAGCCTTTTCATTTCTACCAGAACTTTTGTAATTATTAGCATCATCGCTAACGGCTACACAAAATTAAGAAAGGGAAAGGTGGATATCTAGTCAGTGGTACAACAATGCATTCAAATGAAACGTGTCTTCCGCATTTAACCCAACCCCCCTGAATCAGAGAGGTGCGGGGGGCTGCCTTAATCATACCTGCACCACACGCCGTTTCAGAAAGTTCCAGAAATATATGAAAAACTGATGCATTTTGTTAATGTCTTATGATTAACTTAATGAATGCATTTTCTAATAATGTCAACAAATGAAGTTGATTTCATACTAAGTTCAATACATTTTTGAATATTGTTGAATGTCAGTTTTAAGTGTCTGTATTCCAAGATTCTGTCCACGTTCTCCGAAATGTGGATTTTTTAAGGCCCTGCAAATGGAATGGTAACTTACAAACAATATGGCTTATGTTACATTTCATGCAATAACAAATCAGGACCAGGGTAGAGCAAAGCAAAGCCATCTTATTCTCAGTTTTTTGGTAAGCAGTGTTTATGAATTCAGACATCAGTTTCACAGCTCATCAAGGACTTAATAAGAGACAAGCATTTTAAAAATGAATAGAAAACCAGGCCAGCCAGCACAGTTCAGCTCAACTAGGCTCAGTAGTGTGAAATCGGTATTATGTTAATGAAAATGGCGTAATGCGTACCTCTCCAGCCACTCTTTGGGTTTCTCCCACTGTGAGACCTCGGTCCTGCAGTTGTAGTAGTACTTCTTCCCAGAGGAACTGATGTGCTCTGACCAGTCATCTTTATCTTCATATGGCTGAGGAAGAGGACATTTATGTAAGGGAGAAAGGAAAAAAAGGTGAGTGAGGGAGAGGGCAGCATTTTACGTTGAGGACCTCCCGAGACAGGAATACCACGGGAGGCCAACATCTGCCGAGAGACTGGTCTCACAACGGCGGACCTACCAGGTGACATGAACCACAGAAAGTTATTTCAAGCCATCATTCTGTGCATTGTGCCACCACAAGCAAGCAAGCAGACTGAGGGCATCAACAATGTCTTCAGAAAGTATTCATACACCTTCACTTATTCAACTTTGTTGTGTTACAGCGGGAATTCAAAATGGATAACATTTATTTCTCACCCATCTACACACAATACACCATGACAAAGACAAAACATGTTTTTAGAAGTTAAAGTAAATTTATTGAAATACAGTAATATCTGATTTACATAAGTATTCACACCAGAGTCAAGAAATGTTAATCACATATGGCAGCAATTACAACTGAGTCTTTCTGGGTAAGCCTAAGAGCTTGGCACACCTGGATTGTACCATATTTACACATGAATTAAAACAATTCTTCAAGCTCTATCAAGTTGGTTGTCGCTAGACAGCCATTTAACTCTTGCCATAGATGCCACCCAGGAACATTCAGCAGTCTTGGTAAGCAGTGAATATTTGGCCTTTGGTTTAGGTTATTGTCCTGCTGAAAGGTGAATTTGTCTCCCAGTGTTTGTTGGAAAGCAGACAACCAGATTTTCCTCTAGTATTTTGCCTGTGCTTAGCTCTATTCTGTTTCTTGATATCCCCAAAATATGGAGTGTGGTACTCAGGCATGTTTTGGATTATTTATATTATGTACAGGCTTCCTTCTTTTCACTCTCATTTAGGTTAGTATTGTGGAGTAACTTGTATTGTCCTCAGCACAAGGTGCAACTGTGCAATGATCATGCTGTTTAATAAGATTCTTGATATGGCACGCCCGTCAGGTGGACAGATTATTTTTTGCAAATAATAAATAATGATTTACAGGGGTGTAAACAGATCTGTGCACAAATTGAGCGAAATACTATTTTTGTGCATTATATATACTCCCTCATACTGAAAAGATGTGTGTATAATATACAGTGCCTTGCGAAAGTATTCGGCCCCCTTGATCTTTGCGACCTTTTGCCACATTTCAGGCTTCAAACATAAAGATATAAAACTGTATTTTTTTGTGAAGAATCAACAAGTGGGATACAATCATGAACTACATTTATTGGATATTTCAAACTTTTTTAACAAATCAAAAACAAAAATTGGGCTTGCAAAATTATTCAGCCCCTTAAGTTAATACTTTGTAGCGCCACCTTTTGCTGCGATTACAGCTGTAAGTCGCTTGGGGTATGTCTTTATCAGTTTTGCACATCGAGAGACTGAAATTTTTTCCCATTCCTCCTTGCAAAACAGCTCGAGCTCAGTGAGGTTGGATGGAGAGCATTTGTGAACAGCAGTTTTCAGTTCTTTCCACAGATTCTCGATTGGATTCAGGTCTGGACTTTGACTTGGCCATTCTAACACCTGGATATGTTTATTTTTTAACCATTCCATTGTAGATTTTGCTTTATGTTTTGGATCATTGTCTTGTTGGAAGACAAATCTCCGTCCCAGTCTCAGGTCTTTTGCAGACTCCATCAGGTTTTGTTCCAGAATGGACCTGTATTTGGCTCCATCCATCTTCCCATCAATTTTAACCATCTTCCCTGTCCCTGCTGAAGAAAAGCAGGCCCAAACCATGAAGCTGCCACCACCATGTTTGACAGTGGGGACTGTGTTCAGGGTGATGAGCTGTGTTGCTTTTACGCCAAACATAATGTTTTGCATTGTTGCCAAAAGGTTCAATTTTGGTTTCATCTGACCAGAGCACCTTCTTCCACATGTTTGGTTTGTCTCCCAGGTGGCTTGTGGCAAACTTTAAACAACACTTTCTATGGATATCTTTAAGAAATGGCTTTCTTCTTGCCACTCTTCCATAAAGGCCAGATTTGTGCAATATACGACTGATTGTTGTCCTATGGACAGAGTCTCCCACCTCAGCTGTAGATCTCTGCAGTTCATCCAGAGTGATCATGGGCCTCTTGGCTGCATCTCTGATCAGTCTTCTCCTTGTATGAGCTGAAAGTTTAGAGGGACGGCCAGGTCTTGGTAGATTTGCAGTGGTCTGATACTCCTTCCATTTCAATATTATCGCTTGCACAGTGCTCCTTGGGATGTTTAAAGCTTGGGAAATCTTTTTGTATCCAAATCCGGCTTTAAACTTCTTCACAACAGTATCTCGGACCTGCCTGGTGTGTTCCTTGTTCTTCATGATGCTCTCTGCGCTTTTAACGGACCTCTGAGACTATCACAGTGCAGGTGCATTTATACGGAGACTTGATTACACACAGGTGGATTGTATTTATCATCATTAGTCATTTAGGTCAACATTGGATCATTCAGAGATCCTCACTGAACTTCTGGAGAGAGTTTGCTGCACTGAAAGTAAAGGGGCTAAATAATTTTGCGCGCCCAATTTTTCAGATTTTGATTTGTTAAAAAAGTTTGAAATATCCAATAAATGTCGTTCCACTTCATGATTGTGTCCCACTTGTTGATTCTTCAAACAAATACAGTTTTATATCTTTATGTTTGAAGCCTGAAATGTGGAAGAAGGTCGCAAAGTTCAAGGGGGCCGAATACTTTCGCAAGGCACTGTATGTATACACACACACACACACACACACACAGTATATCACAAAAGTGAGTACACCACTCACATTTCTGTAAATATTTGAGTATATCTTTTCAGTATGAGGGAGTGTGGTTAACAGAGATTCTGGGATCATCAGTAGGTGGGGGAAATTAACTATATTCTGGTAATCAGAACAATTGAACATATGCAGTGGTACTTAATGAATATGATGTCAGTTCGGTTGTCATCTGAGACATTCTAATCAATGATAAGATGACAAACTCTACAGTGGAAAGTCTACACAGAGTTATCGGATTCACATGGAATTGTTGTTCAATTTAAAATGTTTGAATATGAAATTATTTGTGACGGGATGAAATGTGATATTAGCTTCTAAAATGTGAGATGTGGGTTTTCATAAGTTAGGGCTGCTCAAATCAGGGGCCCGCCCTGTGAAGGGACATGGGCTATAAAACTTTTCAAACACGCCCTCCTCTCCCTTCCTATATAAAGCCTTGACGACAACAGAAATTCCTGTTCCGAGGATGTGAGGACGACGGTCCGATGTCAGAATGGTTCAGATAATAACTACAGAACGAAGCCAACATCAGCATGAGCTTTGGTTGCGAATGGTATGAACTTTGAACTCTTATTCACGACAGAAGTGATATCTCCTAGCCGCTGAGTTAGCGACCGCAGCTGCAAACGCAGGTTAGGAAGGAACAGACAGAGTATCCCATCTACCACACAACAACATTACCACAACGTATCCAATTGACCACCAGAGACATTCTTCAAAGGACAAAGGACTCGGTTTGGCAACACGGTCTTCCATCTACGACCAACCTACTGAAGCGTAGCTCAGAGTAAATATGTATTGCATTTTCCTTTTCCAAATGGGCGGTAATTTAGAATGCATAAGATACTGTAATTACGATAGGAACAAAGTCGAAGCTGTGCTGTCTTCCCGCTCTTTCACTCAACCCAGCCCCTTTTCCTTTGTGTAACAAGCGGCCATATCTGTTCCGCCCGCTAGGGATGTTTTCCGTTACGAAGTAATTTGTTATGATTTAATTATGTGATGATTAATTATGTGCATGTGTGATTAGTTAGGTATTTATTAAATAAATTAAACCCAATTTTGTATTGCTGTTTCAAATTGTTAGCCAGGGTTCTTGCAGAAATTTACAACTTTCAGATGAGACTGAAGTAAGATGACGATTAATGTTGACTGCTATTGAGGTAAAATATTACTAGGTCTTTAAGAGTTTATTCGGAAGATAACAGCTCTATAAATATTATTTTGTGGTGCCCGACTCTAGTTAATTACATTTACATGATAATTAATATCACCTGATTGAGCTTAGAGAAATTATTTTATAGAATAGCATGTCATATCACTTAATCCGGCATAGCCAAAGAAAGACAAGATATACTTGTGATATATTCAAGTCATGTCAAATATTTAAAGGGCAATATAAATGTTCTGGATTTTTTCCCTCATTTTGTCTGTCATAGTTGAAGTTTACCTATGATGAAAATTACAGGCCTCATCTTTTTAAGTGGAAGAACTTGCACAATTGGTGGCAGACTAAATACTTTTTTTCCCCACTGTATGTGTGTGTATAAACATTTCTCTTTTTTTTGTGCATATGGTGTTGTGTTTAGGCCGTGACAAAGTCTCAATGGAAACCATTTTAAATTCAGAGTAACAAAATGTGGGAAAAGTCTGAATACTTTATGAAGGCCCTGTAGAGGGAGAAAGAGAGAGAAAGAGAGAGAAAGAGAGAGAAAGAGAGAGAGAAAGAGAGAGAGAGAAAGAGAGAAAGAGAGAAAGAGAGAAAGAGAGAGAGAGACAGAGAGAGAGAGAGACAGAGAGAGAGAGAGACAGAGAGAGACAGAGAGAGAGACAGAGAGAGAGAGAGACAGAGAGAGAGAGAGACAGAGAGAGAGACAGAGACAGAGAGAGAGACAGAGAGAGAGACAGAGAGAGAGACAGAGAGAGAGACAGAGAGAGAGACAGAGAGAGAGACAGAGACAGAGACAGAGACAGAGAGAGAGACAGAGAGAGACAGAGAGAGAGACAGAGAGAGAGACAGAGAGAGAGACAGACAGAGAGAGAGACAGACAGAGAGAGAGACAGACAGAGAGAGAGACAGACAGAGAGAGAGACAGACAGAGAGAGAGACAGACAGAGAGAGAGACAGACAGAGAGAGAGACAGACAGAGAGAGAGACAGACAGAGAGAGAGACAGACAGAGAGAGAGACAGACAGAGAGAGAGACAGACAGAGAGACAGAGAGAGAGACAGAGAGACAGAGAGGAGAGACAGAGAGACAGAGAGACAGAGAGACAGAGAGACAGAGAGACAGAGAGACAGAGAGACAGAGAGACAGAGAGACAGAGAGACAGAGAGACAGAGAGACAGAGAGACAGAGAGACAGAGAGACAGAGAGAGAGAGAGAGAGAGAGAGAGAGAGAGAGAGAGACAGAGACAGAGAGACAGAGAGACAGAGAGACAGAGAGACAGAGAGACAGAGAGACAGAGAGACAGAGAGACAGAGAGACAGAGACATTTGGCATGAAGACATTCGGGAAAGGAAAGAGCATGAGAAGGGACAATTAAGTAAGGATAGGAGAAAATACAACGCTGCATTTTATCCCACCAAGAGTTGAGGCAAAAAATATATACCGCAGCAAGAGAGGGATTAGATCTGATGCAAGAGCTTGCAATGTGAGATGTAAAAGATGTGTGGGTCTATCTGGGCATGAAGGTTTGGCTCCGATACCAGGGCTGGTTGGGAGATGAGACGGAGGGACAGATGCTGGCTAACCCAACTGACAACTAGGAAGGCTTCAAGATTTCAAAATATTGCTGTTTTTGTGATTGTTGAGGTGGATGCTTCCATGTACAAAACCCAAGACAAATTCCTAGCAACATTGGTAGCATTGCAATAATGTTTCCTGATTCGGAAAACCACCTGCCCAGGGACTACAGATACAAATGTGTTGTATTAACAGGCCTGTTGAGTAATGGTGTGCATGGTACCAGTCAGCTAAATATAATAAAAGTTAAATAAAATACATTTTGCTGATCTTTACTTTTGACAAGTGACAAACACTTGAATTATGTTCAATGTCATCCAATAATTAGGGACTAGGGTCTATGGACAACAATAAAGAAAGGCAAGGCCGTGTTCAGGCTCCGTTCTTTGGGAAACCAATGTTCATGAACTCATCCAAGACAGCAGCTTCACAGCTCATTACTGACTGAAGAGGCCAGCCACTTGACACACACACTTAACATCTTTTAAATGAAAACGAAAGTAGGAGAGGAATTAGCCTAGCAGCTGATAGAAGCATAAGACTGTTTCCCCCTGTAGGTTTTCACTTGATATCGGTGTTACCTTGGTCCTGCTTGCTATCAAAGACCTACTTTTTGAGAAGACAAAAGGACAATTTATCTATCCGTTCGACAATCATTCTGGACCTCTGAAAGAGTATTTTCTCGTTTACCAAGGCAAATGTACTGTGACAATGTACCCGACACGTATGAATGGAAAACTGAAGCCTGCCCTTATTTTATTTGTTTACAATTTAAATCAATCAAATACAAGACTTTAAAATAATTGTCTGACGAGGTCATTTTTATCAAGATCGGGGGAAAAATATCCCTGGACTGTCCATATTTGAAATGTGTTACGAAATCAAGTCAATTGTTAGATTTAAATAATCTATATTTATTTATCAAATGAAAATGTAGGCTAACAAAGTTATCAAATGGCATATAAACTATATATAAAGAAATGTTCCTTTTTCAGGACCCTGTCTTTCAAAGATAATTCGTAAAAGTCCAGATAACTTCACAGATCACCATTGTAAAGGCTTTAAACATCATACTAGGACTTCTAGTAGGCCTGTTGTAAGGCAGGTCCTCATGGGCAACCGCGTCGCCTATGGGCACAAACCAATTGTCGCTGGACCAGGCATGACTGGCAAAAAGTGCTCTTCACTGACGAGTCACGGTTTTGCCTCACCAGGGGTGATGGTCAGATTCACATTTATCGTCAAAGGAATGAGTGTTACACCGAGGCCTGTACTCTGGATCGGGATCGATTTGGAGGGTCCATCATGGTCTGGGGCGGTGTGTCACAGCATCATCGGACTGAGATTTGCAGGCAATCTCAACGCTTTGCATTACATGGAAGACATCCTCCTCCTTCATGTGGTACCCTTCGTGCAGGCTCATCCTGACATGACCCTCCAGCATGACAATGCCACCAGCCTACTGCTCGTTCTGTGAGTGATTTCCTGCAAGGCAGGTATGTCAGTGGTCTGCCGTGGCCAGCGAAGAGCCCGGATCTCAATCCCATTGAGCACATCTAGGACCTGTTGGATCGGAGGGTGAGGGCTAGGGCCATTCCACCCAGAAATGTCCGGGAACTTGAAGGGACCTTGGTGGAAGAGTGGGGTAACATCTCACAGCAAGAACTGGAAAATCTGGTGCAGTCCATGAGGAGGAGATGCACTGCAGTACTTAACGCAGCTGGTGGCCACACCAGACCCCAACTTACTTTTGATTTTGACCCCTTTGTTCAGGGACACATTATTCCATTTGTTAGTCACATGTCGGTGGAACTTGTTCAGTTTGTCTCAGTTGTTGAATCTTATGTTTATACAAATATTTACTCATGTTAAGTTTGCTGAACATAAAACGCAGTTGACAGAGAGAGGAAGTTTCTTTTTTTTCTGAGTTTATAATATTTTGCCATTTAAAGATGGAATCTGCATTAAGGGAAATGGCGCAACCATCCGCCCCAGTACTTTTATTTATTGTCCTTGTTTTGTGGACAAAACGGAGGCGAGGTGCTTAGATCAAGTTGTTGAAATATCCCCAAAAGACGTGGCAGTTACAACATTAAGGTGAAATGTTTTAACGAAATATATAAGCCAACTATATTGTTGTACCCTAATAAGTATGTTTACATTGAAGCAGCTTTATGGTTTCTGATGCACCTGATCAATATTTCAATGGGGGTGGTAGTGGAGAACATAGACGCGCAGCTGTCTGTATCAAACTCGCTTGACACAGTAACAAGAGATCAACTGATCAGGGCATGGTTTCCTAAAAGTATTTTATGACCATGTTCATCGTTAGAACCTTCTTAAGGGCATCGTTATCGCTGAGCTGTTTCCCAAAACCACCGTTACTAAAGTTGCACTTGAAAACGCTCGTTATTTACCGACTGCCTCAGACCACTCGTAGCAGGTAAGTGCTTCGTTAGATGCTTTTTTTTGCCATCTTGTGCTACTATTGAAAGATCTCTGCTAAAACCATGATGTTTATCTGTCTGACTACCAATAACTTCAGAACGAAGTAGACTACAAATACAGAGTCGTTGCAATTGTTACGAATAAGCAAAGGATAAAAAGATGCTTCAAATTAACACAGATGACTGCATTAAAAGATTGGAAAATGTAGGCCCATGTAGCCTATCATATTTAAATCAATTGAGTTCCATTTTGTCAATTGAGTTCCTCAATATATTTGATTTGTAACAACGTGCGCAATAACGTGCCCAATCTGTGTTTCAGTGCATTATTATTGGGTAAACCTAATAAGCCCTACTTTTCTTTCGATCCCATCACTGACACGTGGTGGTCTAACGACGTACTTAGCAAAAGTTCTCCGCGTGGTGTTTTTGGGAAACGCACGTTACATCTTCGGCCATCGTAGGAACAATTATTAAAACATTTAATTATTTATTTCTGGAAGAAGAAAAAAAATACAGTATGACAAAATGTAAGAAAAACTTACATTCCAGAAGGGCACCAGAACATCCAATTGTAGTGAACGATGCATTGTTAAAAAATACTCGTAAGCCTAAGTTCCATCGCTATATGGAAACCGGACCCTGGTGGTTTTTTCTTGTGCGTTTTTGGTTGCAAGCAAGATTGCTTTAACAAGCAGGTTCATGTAATCTCCAATTACTAGAATTATGGAATTCAGCAGTAATGGGTAAGACTAAAATCTGCCTGTTGGTTGCGATGAACCCTCAATGTTTGTGCCTGGCGGGGGTGGGGGTGGGGTGTCAAGGGATGTAAGTACGTAAGCGGAAGTCGAAGTTCACATACACGTTAGCCAAATACATCTCAACTCAGTTTTTCACAATTCCTGACATTTATTCCAAGTAAAAATTCCCTGTCTTGGGTCAGTTAGGATCACCACTTTATTTTAAGAACTTGAAATGTCAGAATAATAGTAGAGAATTATTTATTTCAGCTTTTATTTCTTTCATCACATTCCCAGTTGGTCAGAAGTTTACATACTCAATTAGTATTTGGTAGTATTGGCTTTAAATTGTTTAACTTGGGTCAAATGCTTGTGGAAGGCTAACCAAAACTTCCCACAATAAATTGGATGAATTTTGTCCCATTCCTCCTGACAGAGCTGGTGTAACCGAGTCAGGTTTGTAGGCCTCCTTGCTTCCACACGCTTTTTAAGTTCTGCCTACAGATTTGCTATAGGATTGAGGTCAGGGCATTGTGATGGCCACTCCAATACCTTGACTGTGTTGTCCTTAAGCCATTTTCCAAGCTGTTTAAAAGGCACAGTTAACTTAGTGTAGACTTCTAACCCACTGGATATGTGATAACGAATTATAACTAATCTGCCTGTAAACAATTGTTGGAAAAATTACTTGTCATGCACAAAGTAGAAGTCCTAACAGGCTTACCAAAACTATAGTTTGTTACCTTCTTATGGCTGCAGGGGCAGTATTGAGTAGCTTGGATGAAAGGTGCCCAGAGTAAACGGCCTGCTCCTCGGTCCCAGTTGCTAATATATGCATATTATTAATAATATTGGATAGAAAACCTCTGAAGTTTCTAAAACGGTTTGAATGATGTCTGTGAGTATAACAGAACTCATATGGCAGGCAAACTGGAGAAAAAAATCTAAACAGGAAGTGGGAAATTTGAGGTTTGCAGTTTTTCAAGTCATTGCCTATCGAATATACAGTGTCTATGGGGTTATATTGGACTTCCTAAGACTTCCACTAGATGTCAACAGTCGTTAGAACCTTGTTTCAGGCTTCTACTGTGAAGGGGGAGAGAATGAGAGCTGTTTGAGTCATGTGTCTGGCAGAATGCCATGAGCTAAATCATGCGCGTGGCCGTGAGAGGTAACTCTTCATTTCTAAAGAAAAAGGAATTGTCCGATTGAAGATTTTTGATGAAAACATCCTAAAGATTGATTCTATACATCGTTTGACATGTTTCTATGAACTGTAATAACCTTTTGGACTTTGTCTGAACTTTCGCCTGGACTTGCCCTCGCCTCGTAAGTTTGGATTTGTGAACTAAACGCGCTAACAAAAAGGAGGTATTTGGACTTTATCGAACAAAACAAACATTTGTGGAACTGGGATTCCTGGGAGTGACTATTTATAACGCCATTTCTGACACTTCTTTGGGAAATCGCTGGGAAGTTTTTCTGTGGCTAGGTGCTGACCTAACATAATCGCAAGGTGTGCTTTCGCCGTAAAGCCTTTTTGAAATCTGACACAGCGGTTGCATTAAGGAGAGGTTTACCTATAATTCCATGCATAACACTTGTATCTTTTATCAATGTTTATTATGAGTATTTCTGTAATTTGATGTGGTTTTCTGCACTTTCACCGGATGTTTGTTCGAGACAATGCATATCTGAACATAACACAATTTCAAATGAGGTTTTTGGACATCAAGATTAACTTTATCGAACAAAAGCTTTACACCCAACCATCTCTCTTCAAGGGTTGAGCCGAGCGTTCTGTCCTAACAGTCAAGCAATTCAAGCAAACTGGCTAACATGAGAGAACCGTTCACTGACCATTTTACTTGCCCTCGCAGTGCTGGTTAGGCTGTTATGTTATCCAGAGCATTGGTGATTGCAACCATGCTGCTGGCAACAATTTGCGCTTTCTTGCCAACGTTTACGGACACTGGCCATATTCAACGGGTGTTGACCGTCTATAAATTCGTCAGTTATTCTGCGCTCTGGCACACAGACGAGAGTGCTCTGAAATCAGAGTAGATAGCTGGTAAATTCGCTCTGGCTATGTCTAGCAACAGTTGACGTATTGACATTCTATTGAAATGGTTACTTTCAAATTGGAGTCTTATGTTGAAACATGTAGCTAGCTAGGTAAAGAATGAACCATAATCCCAACTCATAACATTACTATCCTGCATGAATCTGCAGGCAGCTAACCAACCAGGTTCAATGTTAGCTAGCTAGCATCAGGCTATATCTAGCAAAGCAAATGGCTCTGAGATACGAATAATATCATACACGTAACGTTAGCTGGCTCGCAAGCTAACAGTATACCAACTTGAAATTAAAACGACTGTCAAAATTAGAAACGTATAATATCGGAAAAAAATGCCGATAGCTAGACTATCATGGATGGACGCCTCTGCCTGTCACAGATGCCATGTGAAGTAGTGACACGCAACATGTGCCTAGTTTCCTGAAACGAGTCACATTAAGAATAAGATGTTGCCCCTTTAAAGAGACATCTGCATTTCAAAAGAGATATCAATATGCGTTTTGCATAAAATGAACAGTAGACAGACTATTGCAAGTATGTTCACCTAAAATAAATAAAATAAGATCAGCGGGTGGATTGATGAATGCTTATTTTTGCTCTGCACGGCTCATGGGCGTGTCACCTAGTAATGTACTGCTTGAGAACAAGAAGTGTGGTGCTTTACCACCCAATCATATTGCTCAAATACAAATAGTATGACTTTTCAGCATGTGGTCTTCAATGGTTTTCAGATGGCAGACTGACAGAGCAGGTAAATGTCAAACTGGAATGCAAAATGTGCTGAGAAGTTACTGGCCTGGACAAGTCAGTGACTGACAAGATCCACTGGCCCAACATCTTATTCCCAGGCCACAGGACAATAGTTTATGTTGGACCCTGTCTGGAATGCTTGATACATACGAACCCTGGTCTGGTCCAGTGTCTGGCTATAGAGTCCCACTCAAGAGACCGACTGACGCATTTAGCACATTGAAGATGTTCAGCAAATGATTAGGGAAACGTGTACACTTGTACACTCCTTCCCACAAATGTCAAGTCATTGGACTATTTTAGGCATCAGCAGCTTATTTCATAAAACCAATCATTTCCTTTCAAATCCACACAGGGAAGTGAATAAGTGTACACTTCAGAGGAAATGAGAGATTGGGACATTGTCCAGGCCACCATGCTTTAACATCAACAACGCAGGGGTGGTAAGCGTGTAATGTACTTACTGCGTCTGATGTCTTGCTGGGGTTCGAATGTGAATTGGAGCTGCTATGATGGGTGCTGTGGTTGTGTGAATTTTCCTGTGGAGAATAACTGGTCCCTAGAAAGAACAGAAAAGTTGTTTTTTATCCAACAGGCAAGTATCATATTGCTAGATATGGAACAATAAAGTCCTTTCACTTGTCCCATTCAGTCTGTAACAGAAACTCAGGATAATACATTGTCTCAAGGTAGCCTTACTTTTTTGGTAAGCTTAGCATGCGTCAGCCAGACATCAGCCTAATAAGTATCATCGCTGACTGATAAGTGCATCCAACTACCATCAGAAGAAGAAACCAGTACCTCAATTGGAATCAAAACTACACTGTAGTATTTATTTTGGGGTATAAATATTACGCAGATTCACATTAGAAGTAAACCACTTCTCAAAATAACAAGTTAGTAAACAAAGTTACTGATGAAACATTGTTAATGAACAACTGAATCTGGCAATCTATTTCTAGAAGAATTTTAACTAGCAGCTAGACCTCAGAGGCATCCCCAAAATCAGATAAGCATCACGGAAAGGTCACAGTTAATTACCTTTTTTAGTGGTGAATTGCAATAGTCTTGGAATGATGTAATTCATTCCATTTTTATAAACTTTTCAGATCATTTTATAAACTTTTGAGAACAAATACTGATTGCCTAGTTGTATTGACATAGGACGTTTGAAACTAAAGAGGCAGAGGTGAAGTAGTTTATAGGCTAACATCCAGAGATTGACAGAGGTACTCAGCTAATGCAAATTAGTGAAGGTAAAACACTTCTGAAGGTAAACTATTTAAATTACTAAGCTACATATTAACGTAGCCTATCAAACACAGCATTGGCTTGCAAATCCAAAACGCAGTTAGGAAAACTGACCTGCCAGAAATACACATATTTCCAATTCACAAATTCAAAAGTTAAACCTTATGTTTAACTGGAAACCAATGCCAAATAAAAAGACTTGTCTGCATCAATAGCAGATAGTGTTTGCTGTATCTCATAAGTGTTTTCCTTTTAATTCCTTGTGATGCAGATTCAATGGTGTGTTAACACTGAGTGGGCCATATTGCCTGTGGCTGCAGGCCCAGAGGGAGGAGGAAGGTTGCTGTGTGTGTGTGTGTGTGTGTGTGTGTGTGTGTGTGTGTGTGTGTGTGTGTGTGTGTGTGTGTGTGTGTGTGTGTGTGAGAGAGAGAGCTCCCTGTCCCATGCGGCAGGTTTGAGTCAGAAGCCTAAGGGAACCAGGGTATCCTAATTCCTATATTGCGCACTACTTTGACCAGACCATAGGGATCTGATCAAAGGTAGTGCACTATATAGGGAATAGCTTGCCATTTGGGACGGGGACATAGCATCACCAAACGCAGCAGGTGGAGGAAGTAGCTATGTCACGAATACTCCAATATTGATGGAAACGAAAAGACAAGCTACAGCCCAGAGGACAGATTAGCTGTGGCATCTCTGTACTGACAGCAGTATCAACAGTGGAGAGTGAGAATAATAGGGGATGCTAAAAAGCATTTAACTTGAAGGGATAACTCCTAAAGGTCAAGGGTTGTGTCCAAAATTGCACCCTATTACCTATGTGGGGCACTACTTTTGGCTAGAGCCCAATGGCTCTTAGAGGAGGAGTACTGTTTTAGGATAATTTTTGCCTTTTAGATAATGAATAAGATTAGATGGACAGGGAGGACCTGATCTTAGATGATCTCTCCTAGTTTCAGACACTAAATACAAGCCCTGATGTCTTTCGGCTCCATACCTGAACCATCCTGCTGCCATGGGCTCGAGATACATTTAGCATGTTTTTGTTTATTCTGTCCAGGCAAAATCATCATGTGAACATTCAAGGTTGGAAATTAAGAATGTATATTTCAACAACCATGTTGGCAACATAGAACACCCGGAAAATTTTTTTTTTTTTTTTTTTTATCCAAAGCCCACATGTAGAAGTTTGTCATCCCCAAAGTGACCGTACGTACCCCAACCAGAAGCCATGGATTACAGGCAACATCTGCATCGTGCTAAAGGCTAGAGCTTCCGCTTTCAAGGAGCGGGACACTAATCCGGACGCTTATAAGAAATCCTGCTATGCTCTCAGGCGAACCATCAAACAAGCAAAGTGTCAATACAGGACTAAATTTAAATTTAATTATACTACACCGGCTCTAACACTCTTTGGATGTGACAGGGCTTGACAACTATTACTGACTACAAAAGGGAAACACAGACGTGAGCTGCACAGTGATGCAAGCCTACAAGACGAGCTAAATGCCCTTTATGCTCACTGAGGCAAGCAACACCGAAGCATGCACGAGAGCACCAGCAGTTCTGGACGACTGTGATAACGCTCTCAGTAGCCAATGTGAGCAAGACCTTTAAACAGGTCAACATCCACAAAGCCACGGGGCCTGACAGATTACCAGGACATGTACTCAAAGCATGCGATGAGCAACTGGCAAGTGTCTTCACTGACATGTTCGACCTCTCCCTGACATCTGTAATAGAGGTCGACCGATTATGATTTTTCAACGCCGATACCGATTGTTTGAGGACCAAAAAAGCCGATACCGATTAAATCGGCCGATTTTTATTTATTTATTTGTAATAATGACAATTGCAACAATACTGAATGAACACTTATTTTAACTTAATATAATACTTCAAAATCAATTTAGCCCAAGTAAATAATGAAACATGTTCAATTTGGTTTAAATAATGCAAAAACAAAGTGTTGGAGAAGAAAGCAATATGTGCTATGTAAGAAAGCAAATGTTTCGGTTCCTTGCTCAGAACATGAGAACCTATGAAAGCTGGTGGTTCCTTTTAACATGAGTCTTCAATATTCCCAGGTAAGAGGTTGTAGTTATTATAGGACTATTTCCCTCTATACCATTTGTATTTCATTAACCTTTGACTATTGGATGTTCTTATAGGCACTTTAGTATTGCCAGTGGAATAGTATAGCTTCCGTGCCTCTCCTCGCTCCTCCCTGGGCTCAAACCAGGAACACAACGACAACAGCCACCCTCGAAGCAGCATACCCATGCAGAGCAAGGGAAACAACCACTGCAAGGCTCAGAGCGAGTGACGTTTGAAACGCTATTAGTGCGCGTTAACTAGCTAGCCATTTCACTTCGGTTACACCAGCCTCATCTCGGGAGTTGATAGGCTTGAAGTCATAAACAGCGCAATGCTTAACGGACAACGAAGAGCTGCTGGCAAAACGCACGAAAGTGATGTTTGAATGAATGTTTACACGCCTGCTTCTGCCTACCACCACTCAGTCAGATACTGAGATACTTGTATGCTCAGTCAGATTATATGCAACGCAGGACACGCTAGATCCTAGATCTAGTAATATCATCAACCATGTGTAGTTAACTAGTGATTATGATTGATTGATTGTTTTTATAAGATAAGTTTAATGCTAGCTAGTAACTTACCTTGGCTTACGGCATTCGCATAACAGGCAGTCTCCTTGTGGAGTGCAACGAGAGGGAGGCAGAACATTATTGCGTTGGACTAGTAAAGTTGCAAGGTTGGATCCCCCGAGCTGACAAGGTGAAAATCTGTCGTTTTGCCCCTGAACGAGGCAGTTAACCCATCGTTCCTAGGCTGTCATTGAAAATAAGAATGGTGTTCTTAAAGGACTTGCCTAGTTAAATAAAAAGGTATAATTTTTTTATTTTTTATTTACTTGTTATTCATTTTTTATTCGGCGCCCCAAAATACCGATTTCCGATTGTTATGAAAACTTGAAATAGAATTAAATCGGCCATTCCGATTAAATCGGTCGACCTCATCTGTAATACTACATGTTTCAAGCAGACCACCCATAGTCACTGTGCCCAACGAAGCGAAGGTAACCTGCCTAAATGATTACCTACCCGTAGCACTCACATCAGAAGCCATGAAGTGCTTTGAAAGGTTGGTCATGGCTCACATCAACAGCATCCCCCCAGATACCCTAGAACCACTCCAATTCGCATACCGCCCCAAAAGATCCACAGATGACGCAATCGCACTCTACACTGCCCTTTCCCACATGGACAAAATGCTGTTCATTGACTACAGCTCATCATTCAACACCATAATGCCCACGAAGCTCATCACTAAGCTAAGGACCCTGGAACTAAACACCTCCCTCTGCAAATGGATCCTGGAGTTCCTGACGTGCCGCCCCAGGTGGTAAGGGTAGGCAACAACACGTTTACCACACTGAGTGTGTACTTTGTTCCCTCCTGTACACCCACGACTCAAACAACATTAACATTGCTGACAACAGCCTGATCACCGACAATGATGAGACAGCCTATAGGCGGGTCAGAGACCTGGCAGTGTGGTGCCAAGACTACAACCTCTCCCTCAATGTGAGCAAGACAAAGGAGGTGACCTTTTCCTGGACTACAGGAAAAGGTGGGCCCGAACATTCCCCCATTAACATCAACAATGCTGTAGTGGAGAGGGTCGAGAGCTTCAAGTTCCTTGGTGTCCATATTACCAACAAACTATCATGGTCCAAACACACCAAGACAGTCGTGAAGAGGGCACAACAACTTTTCCTTCCTGGAGACGTAAAAGTTTAGGCATGGGTCCCCAGATAATCAAAAGTTTCTATAGCTGCACCACCGAGAGCAACCTGACTGGTTGCATCACCGCCTGGTATGGCAACTGCTCGGCATCTGACCGTAAGGCGCCACAGAGGGTTGTTCGTATGGCCCAGTATATCACTGGGGACAAGCTTCCTGCCATCCAGGACCTATATACTAGGCAGTGTCAGAGGAAATCCCCAAAAATTGCCAGAGACACCAGTCACCCAAGTCATAGACTGTTCTCTCTGCTGCCACACAGCAAGCGGTACCGGAGAGAGAAGTCTAGGACCAAAAGGCTCCATAACAGCTTCACCCCCAAGCCAAAAGACTGCTGAACTAGACTATTGACACTGACAACACCCCCCCCCTCCCCCCATATTTGTTTTGTACACTGCTGCTGCTCGCTGTTTATTATCTATGCATGTTCACTTCACCCCTACCTACATGTACAAATTACCTCAACTAACCTGTATCCCCCGCAGACTCGGTACCCCCTATACATAGCCTGGTTATTGTGTTACAAATATTTACCAAATAAAGTAAAAAGTAACTCTTTTTTGAAATGTACTGTTGGTTAAGGGCTTGTACGCAAGCCTTTCACGGTAAGGTCTACATTTGTATTTGGCACACGTGACAAATAGTTACATTTGATTTGAAATTGACTAGAAAGGATAGTAAAAGTATGACTTTGTCCTAATGTTTCTTGGCTAGAACATCATTTTGTTCACATGCTAAGTTGTTTTTCAACGTTACTTTGAGTTTGCTGCAACTGACTGCTGCTGGGGAGACATCGCAGTCATTGATTTGTTTCATGACAGACAAGCGAGTGCAAAAGGAAAGTCTCGGTAACATCTCGTCCCTTAAAAGGCCAGCTGAACATTTGTCTCACCTAATGATTGTGCTTGGTGGATCACTGCCAAAAACTTCTACTCATTGTTCTCCTAGATGTGTGTGCTTCTACATTTCTAATTAGGAGCACATCATGTACTCCTTATCAAAAATGTCAGCGTAGAGCCATGAACTAATAACAAATAAACAGCATTTTGTGTCAGGGCAGGCACTTTGATGATTCTTGGTAAGTTGTTTTTATTATTGGCTCTAAATGATGCATTTTAACATATTTTGGTAAAAAAAAAATATATACAATTAAGCAATATACCCCAATACTTCTTACTAGTACAACATTTGTTTTTGAAACAGAATGCACGCTCAGTTTTTTGGTGATTTTTGGCTGGTAGATTTTCTTTATCTACCGGCCACAGTGGCTGGTGGCCCAAAAAGTTCATTTCCGACCCTGAACATTATCTGAGGCGAACGAAAAGGGTATCAACAGGTGACTGAAGAGTGCCTCCAGCCACTCCACTTATCTATTCTAGTACAAGCACACATGATTAAATTAATCAACTGATCATCAAGCCCTTGATTACTTGAATCAGGTGTTCCATTACTGGAATAGATTGAACGTTCACTGTCATTGGAGACAAATCGGTGAATAAGGCGATGCATTTTTTGGGTGTGGACGTATGCTTTATCAAAAGATGTTCCACCAGATAGTTAATTTTATTAAGACAATATTAAAAAATTGTGACATTGTCAACTATTACCTTGTAAGAAATGTTGTGATAATCAAAATTGAATAGAAATATGGCAGATACTCATATTAGGAGACCAATTGAAATGGGCAGGAGCCTTATTTCAGACCACAGATGCAACTCACAGAAGGATGGTTTAATTTTTTTAATGTATTTCTTGTAATTCATTCCATTGTTCATTGATAAGGGTACGTCTAGCACAGAATACTTAACTGTACCAAAAGCTAACACTGAAAAGATTAACGAACAGCTATTTTAGACTATTGTGGCCTTTACATTAACATGGCAAAGTCTGAAAAGGTATTCAATTAAGGATTTCATTATGCTCCCCTGAAGATGGTGAAACTGCATTACAAGTCTGAAAACCTCATGGCTGACAAGAAAAACAGAACATCGAGGCTTAGTTTGTGGTCACTGTGCATGAAAGAGACTATGGGGCAATAAGTAGCTATAAGTAGCTGTAGGTCTACCAACTTTGGCACGGTTCAAATACTGCTAACATGCATCTTTCCTTCATTGAAGTGATCATTGAGCTGACATTACTAAATAGTTTTTTAGCAAGCTTGCCATTGCATTGCTTTTAACAATTATGTCATGTCAGATGAGCTATTTCAAGTATTTCTACATACTAATAGGGCCCTAGCCCTACAAGTTAACTCCTCATCCCGTGCTGTAGGTCTAGGTGCTGTGGCCAACTATTGTTTGTTATATGGCACGATGGAAAATGGTAGAAGGGTTGGCAGGCTGCGGTTCAGGGGTTGGAACCGGTTCAGGGAACAGAACCAACAAATAGGAAAATAACATTTCAAGGAACGAAAGTGATCCATACTGTCCCGGAACAGAACCGTTATTTTAAAAACATGGAAACTGGCTAACTACGTTATTTTACGTTCCAGGCATTTTTTTCTAGTTTCAAAAAATAAATCATAAACAAACAAAGCGCCTATGCAAAGCGCTCACTGTCACTCAAACTTATTCCAGCTTCTGCCTGCAAGCTGAAAATCTTTGCCAGTCCAATATCGCTCCATAGTTTACAAGAATATACTTTTGGTTGCAACTCCTGGTAACAGTATGGGGTGAACACTAGTTAGCTCCTACCAAAAGTGAGATTGCGGAAAGAATGCATGTATAATTTAAGCGGATCAAATCAGAAATTCACTGCCATTTCCTAGCACTTGTCAGAACTACTCACACCTTTAAAAAAAAATGTTTTCGCAACAAGCCTAGAGAGTTACAAGGGGCCTAAGGAGTAAAGTGAGTATATCACAAGATGAGTTTGTATGTCATGGCAAAGGCATGTTTTGCCTAGAATAAATACACTGAACATAAATAAAACAATTTCATTGATTTTACTGAGTTACAGTTCATATGAGGAAATCAGTCAATTGAAATAAATTCATACGGCCTTTATCTATGGATTTCACATGACTGGGAATACAGATATGCACCTGTTGGTCAGATACGCTTAAAGAAAATGGCCTCGGGATCACATCACAGTGTTTTTGTGCATTCAAACATGCATTGATAAAATGCAATCATGTTTGTTGTCCATAGCTTATGCCCATACCATAACCCCACCATGGGACACCTTGTTCATAAAGCTGACATCAGTAAACTGCTTGCCCACACCACGCTTTAACCCTAGAAAGCGGTTGAATGTACCGCCAAAGTCTCTAAAACGATGTTGGTAGAGAAACGAACATTCCATCCTCTGGCAACAACTCTGGGGGACATTCTTGCAGTCAGCATGCCAATTACACTCTCTCAAAGCTTGAGACATCTGTGGCATTACATTTACATTTTAGTAATTTAGCAGATGCTCTTATCCAGAGTGACGTATGCACTCACTACTACTATACATTTCCATATTTTTGTTGCACTGGTCCCCCGTGGGAATCAAACCCACAAGCCTTGCATTGCAAGTGCCATGCTCTACCAACTGAGCCACACAGGACAGTGTTGCGAGACAAAACTGCTCCTTTTCACTCTCATTTAGGTTAGTATTGTGGAGTAACTTGTATTGTCCTCAGCACAAGGTGCACCGTGTAATGATCATGCTGTTTAATCAGCTTCTTGATATGCCACACCTGGATTATCTTGGCAAAGGAGAAATGCTCACTGACACGGAACCCAAACCGGCTGCGCGTGCATAAATGTATTTTGTCCCCCCACACAAAATGCGATCACGACACACAGGTTAAAATATCAAAACAAACTCTGAACCAATTACATTAATTTGGGGGACAGGTTGAAAAGCATTAAACATGTATGGCAATTTATCTAGCTAGCTTGCACATGCTAGCTAATTTGTCCTATTTAGCTAGCTTGCTGTTGCTAGCTAATTTGTCCTGGGATATAAACATTGAGTTGTTATTTTACCCGAACTGCACAAGGTCCTCTACTCTGACAATTAATCCACGCATAAAACGGTCAACCGAATCGTTTCTAGTCATCTCTCCTCCTTCCAGGCTTTTTCATCTTTGAACTTATATGGCGATTGGCATCTAAACTTTCATAGTATTACCACGACGACCGGAAAAACAGTTCGTCTTTCAATCACCCACATGGGTATAACCAATGAGGAGATGGCACGTGGGTACCTGCTTCTATAAGCCAATGAGGAGATGGGAGAGGCAGGACTTGCAGCGCGATCTGCGTCAGAAATAGAAATGACTTCTATCTTAGCCCTTGGCAACAGATGCTCGTTGGCGCGCGCGAGCAGTGTGTGTGCAATAATTGAATAACATGGATTTTGACATTTATTTTTGCAACGCTCGTGCACGCGACGCACAATTTGAGAAATAAGCTTTTTGTGCATATGTAACATTTCTGGGATCTTTTATTTCAGCTCATGAAACATGGGACCAACAATTTAAAATGTCACATTTATAATTTTGTTCAGTGAATGATGAGCCAACCACAGTAATTAATTTAATCATATGTAATTAGGCATGCTTCCTTCTGTGTAGTATTTACATGGTATGGTACAGGGAAGAACTCACTGTGCACTAACTTAGAGTGGGGCTTAATTCAGGGCCTGTATAAAGTATCTCAGAAGAGTGATGATACACAATAAGTTTTGCCTTTTAGATCATAATGACTAAGATTACATGGACAGGAGAGACCCGATTCTAGGCCAGCACTCATAATCGCACATGCTTGATGATTACAGGCCCAGATGTCCCTTGCATATAGCGTATGTGCCACAGAAGTTCAGCATGATATTGAAGTAAACAAATCTATTTTCCCTAAAATTGCACCAACAAATACACACACAAAAATAAATGAACATGCTTAGTCATTTTTCTAAAACAATAAATGTATTACTAGTAAGAAGTAACGTGGTATATTGTTTAATTTGTGACCTGAATCTTAAACTTCTTAAGGCTAGGGGTCACTATTTTCACGTCCGGATGAAAAGTGTGCCCAGAAGCTAGGATATGCATATTATTAGTAGATTTGGATAGAAAACACAGAAGTTTCTAAAACTGTTTGAATGATGTCTGTGAGTATAACATAACTTATTTGGCAGGCGAAACCCTGAGGACAAACCATCCAGGAAAAAATATTGAGGTAACTCTCTTTTCAATGGGATTTCTATGGATACCTGGATTTCTAAGGCACTTGCTTGCAGTTCCTATCGCTTCCACTGGATGTCAGTCTTTAGAGTGTTTAGAGTGTTTTTCCTTTGAGAAAGTAAGAATTAAGGCAGTTCAGAATGAGGGTCGAGTGAAGTGTACTGTTTGTTAGAGGCTGAAAGCCTGAAAACTCACTCCACTGTTTTTATCCGCTATTGAACACAGTTTATCCCGTCTGAAATTGTATCGATTATTTACGTTAAAAAATACCTAAAGTTGTTTGAAGAGTCTGGATCAAGTTTACAGGTAACTTATTAGATACTTTGTACGCATGTTGCGCGAGTTGGAACCTGTGTATTTTCAAAATCAAACGCGCCAAATAAATTGACATTTTGGGGATATAACGACAGAATTAATCAAACAAAAGGACCATTTGTGATGGTTTAATGGACATATTGGAGTGCCAAGAAAAGAAGATCTTCAAAGGTAAGGCATGAATAATATGTTATTTCTGACTTTTGTGTTGTGCCTGGCGGGTTGAATTATGATTTTCATGTGTATATTTGATCGGGTGCTGTCCTCATAATAGCATGGTTTGCTTTGCTGTAAAGCCTTTTGAAATCTGATACAGTGGCTGGATTAACAAGAAGTTCATATTTAAACCGGTGTATAACACTTGTATGATTTATTAATTATTATGAGTATTTCAGTTTTTGAATTTGGCGGGCTGCTATTTCACTGGGTGTTAATGGGATTGGCGCATGAAGGGATCACAGAAACAAACATTTCACCTGCCCCTTTAAGGGTGGGAGGTTACCGTGGAAATGTCATGTTTGTGCCTGAGTCGTCTTCTCTTCCCTAACAGTTGAAACTCCAACATTGAAAAACCTAGCTTGTTAACAATACAATGTAAATAGCCAAGAAACACAAGGGCAGTGTCACTTCAGTAGACAAGTAAATTAGACCAACTTTTGTACCCGCTCGCAGCGCTTCTAAAAATGTATCTCACTCAGCTCTTCACATGCGCACAGACCCAAGTCAGGCAGTGTTGCAGCACCAGGTGGATAGGCTATAGTAGGATTCGTAGTTCTTTGACTTTGTGCAATTAATTTACCAGCTATGAAACAAGGCCACCGAAATACTTTGAAAACAGCTACTGCAGCATTTACTTTAATTCACAAATTAGAGTGAAATGCCGCCAACGTGGTGGGTGAAATAGACATCTTTACCCGCCAATGACCAAATCTACCCGCATTTGTACAGGTGTTCATTTTAGGCCCTGCAAGAAATAGGCAAACACACTGCCAGTAAATAGGCTTAAATAATGCACAGCTAGACTTAACCAGGTACAAAGCAGACCAGAAATACAGTATAATGGGAAATGAAGGTTGAGCACCATACTGCTGTTATCGCATGACCAAATCTCCAAAGTTGGTGTGTGAAGACTATTCTTAAAAGAATATTACAATGAAACATTAGCAGTTTGGTCAATGGTTAAAGAGGCTACATCCAAATAGAGGCTAATAGTTGACAAAACTAGTCAATGTTAATAGTGTGCATTTGCAAATGGTTGGTTATGGACATATTTAGAATTGGGATGAAAAACACAATGCTAACAGATATCACATCAAATCTGTAACAAGGTACAACTGGTAACCCTATCCAAAACACTGTTTTAGGTAAGCATATGAGTGTATCAGTGTACAATGAGCAGGTTGACTAGTGTAGACAGTGGAATGAAGTGCTAGTTCAAGAAGGAGATGCGCTTTACAGAGCTGGCTTCCGCCAGCTAGCTACTTTTCATGAATCTGACATAATTGTCTAGTTTCACCACAGCACTCAGAATATTGTCTAGTCTTACCTATCCTAGAGAGTGCCATCCGACTACTGTTTGACAATGCAGAAGGTAGAGTAACTTAAGTGTTCAATTCAAGATCAAAATACCAGGGATAATGAACCTCATTCAGAGCCCAAACTCAGAAAACAGGAGAAGCGAGAGGATACGAATATGATTCTAGGTTTAGACATAGATCATCTAACAAATCAGAAGTGTTTCTTATGATTTACACCTCTGCCATGATTTATTACATGTGTTGTCCTGGCTGATATGCTGGACTTGATTTCGTCACTGTCTTATAGATATACTAAGCAGCACATATGAGGCACTGTGCAGTCTTTCACTTCCAATAAGAGTGTCATTAAACCATCTATGTGCTATTTCTATGCTTCCTGTTCAGAAGTTTCATTTTTGTCTTTTACTTTCGGTTTTGTACACAAGCTTCAGACAGCTAAATATACAAAAAAAAATGTTTTGGAAAATATATTTCCCAGCGGTTTAGATGGTTCTATTATGCTCTACACAATGACTGCTTGTTTTGTCACAAACTGAAATTAGGCAAACTAATGGTATTTTAGCAACAAGGAAATGGTGGAGCCATTTCTGCATAGTGCATCTTTAAAGATTTAAGGCATGTGACTAGACAGAGCTGTTGCCTTGCACTTCAGATCTATAATGGCAACATCATTTGAGAGAAAGTACTGTTTACATTTCAATTTGAGTCATTTAGCAGACAGACACTCAGAGCGACTTACACGTATGCTTGATCTTAGCAACACAATATTTCTGACTCGGTCTACACCATACAGCTTAACAAATTAATGCAGAATACATGTCAGCAGTAAAATTTGCACAGGGAGAAACTAACAGAAACTGGTGGTTAGCTACTTGAAAAAAAAAAATTAAGATCTTATATGCATTTCTCACCTCCATCCCTCTCTCTGGCCCGCTGCGCGTGGACTGCCTTTGCCCTGCCATGCCCCGTGCTGTCAATGTGTTTGTTGTCAGGACTGTCAGATCGCCGAAGTATTTTACATGGTGGAGTGGCATCTGCGGTGTCTCGCATCTTGTCATGGCGGTGATCACCACCGGGGTGACTCTTCGATGAGTACTTGAGTGTCTGAAAACAAATCAAAACAAAAATAGATTCTGGAACGGCAATCGATTCAGAGCCATGATCGATTCGAAAGGCTCGAGCTGAATCTAGACGTCTGACTAAGTGTCTGTGAATGTGATATCATTACAAGTTGCATAGCACAAAAGCTTATTAGCCCCAAAAT
Source organism: Oncorhynchus kisutch (assembly GCF_002021735.2). Classification (NCBI taxonomy): domain Eukaryota; kingdom Metazoa; phylum Chordata; class Actinopteri; order Salmoniformes; family Salmonidae; genus Oncorhynchus; species Oncorhynchus kisutch. The sequence continues at coordinate 51,880,409 of NC_034184.2, read as the reverse complement.
TATGCAGCCAAATAATACGCATGCCATGAAAATGTGTTTACAAGATCTTGCAAATTCTAAAAAGTCGTGACTTAATCTTGTAGTTAGCTAGATCAGCTGTGGCTACGTCACAAGCTATTGGCTCCATGGATGGGCAATGACAATTGATTAGCTAAACCCTGCGCATGTAAGACTCAAACTAAACGTGGGGTGTAACGCCACATTTTAAAATCAATAGATGTGGGAGACAGCTAATTCAAGTGTTCTTCTGTCATATAACGTTAGCTAACATTAGTTAGCGTTAATGCCGACCATATATAGCTAGCTACTAACGTTAATTCTTAAAATTTCAAAGATATACTATAATAAATTAGGTTTTGGGTGTTACCAACATGAAGGTTATTTAGTTAACTACATTTATTTTTCTGAACTTTGCTCCTTAATCTTATATCGCGCAAACTGTGACATTACGAATAGGCCGGAATTATAGTTAACTATGGGCTCCAATAAAACTCGCTAGTAAATGTGTTCACAAAGCAAAATTCGACGTTTAAATTATGTATACAATCTACCAGTCATAATTGTAATGTTAACCAACATACAGCATTATTTTTTGTTCAAACCCAAAGGAAATTCGCTACTTTGCGATTTTCCGCACCGAGGCCTGTAGTACTCAAGAAGCCTGCACTATAGTATCCATTTTAATCTTATTTGTTGCTAGCTAACAAGTACCTGGTAGGGCTGTGAATCCCTTCGGTCGTTGCACCTAAAAATGTAAGAAACAGGTTGTAAAGATGATCTCAAACATAAATGAAAAAAACAAAACAGTTCAATAATCTGCAACAGCTGAATAGCTTCCATAAGTTTCTACTTATTTTTATTGCAATAAAAATGGCGGATTGTCAAAACTGAGAAGAAAAAACTGAATAGAAGTAACGTTAGAGCTGTTTACCCATCGCTGAGTCTCGGTTGTTTCCTTGCATACATTACCATCAATGCCGTGTTAGTGTGTGTGGATTGGATGTGAAAGATGGAGTAAGTTATGTGTTTTCTTTCAGCAACCTGTTATATTATTTTAATAGTTCTGAGTATTTCAGTTGCTAATCGGAAGAACGCTCTCGGTCCATCTCCCACTCGCGCGCACACCAACTAGCTATGCCCCTATCTACCGAAAGGTGAACCTCAGCCTGCAGGTCCCCCCTCCCAATACTACATCCGGGACACTGCGGCGCTAAACTCCGCTGCCATCATCCGGTTGTCGATTTTTTTTGAGACGCTGCAAAGTTTTTCAGAAAAACAACAACACGGATTACTTTAGAACAGCACACTTCAGTGGCATTTTCATGCACCAAAATAGGTTTATTACCTACCAGCATGTCTGTCACATTTTTTCACAAATTCACTCTCAGAGTAGTTGGTAGGTAATCTAGTAGTTCGAGTATGAACTCAAAACAATCTCCCTGGTTCTATTGTGGATCTCTTGTGCTGTCTGCTGGGTATTTGTGGAAGTGCATTAACACATATTTTGACCTATTATATTGTATGTCGTGTACTGTACTTCTATGTCAAATCTAATTTCCATTTCAATAAGAAACCCAGGTCTGATACAGATTTAGCTCATATGTGACTCCATACGCCTCACGTCCTCACTTGACTAGCTGACACAGGAGGGAGGAGGCATCACGAGAGAGCTGCACAGTGTTACCCTCTTCAAGCAACCTGTCTGATGCTGCCTGCAAAGTAAACCTTCTGAGAAATAAACATATCCTAGTCTGAACAGATTGATGGAGATATGGTCATTTACATATTGTGAGCATGGTCAGAATGAAAAAGAAAGCTGACGGGCCACAGACAAAAGAAGCTATGTCCACCAGCACTTTGGTGCACAATGGATTTCCACTATTGGTCAGGAAGTCTCAGTATGGAGCTCTCTTTGTGAATTTCGGAAACAAGCTGATTGTAGACTCTTGCAATGCTTTAATGGCTTGTAGACAATCATTATACATTTCACAGGAGTTAAAACATTCAACATGATTGCATTATTAGCTACACTTTAATAATTGAAAAGCCTAAAAGGAGAGGCAACTTTAATTATAACTATAACTATAATTATAACTATAATACACCCTACAAATAAATAGGCTACTTAGTTTGGTGACGTTTGTAAATTATAACAAATTGAGTGAAAAAATCTAAATTAATGATGATTTACAAGTGTTTATTGAGAAACTAAAGAATGTTAGTGTCATGAATAAATAAACATTGTATTGTGTAGTTGTTAATGTTGTTGTCAGCCAATCAATCAAACTGTATTTATATGGCACATTTCTTACAACAAATGCATTTCAAGATGCTTAACAAATAAAATCATTAAAGGTGAGGTATTTCCCAGGGGGTAGATCAGAAACTATCAAATCACCTTTAGAACACCTGTTCAGATGAAGGTGAAGGTTCACCTTCCAACAGGACAATGAACCTAAGCACACAGCTAAGACAACGCAGGAGTGGCTTCAAGATAAGTCAAACGTAATGATGTTGTTGGAGTCGTGCCTGGCCGTGCAGTCATGAGTGAACAGGGAGTACAGGACGGGACTGAGCACACACCCCTGAGGGGCCCCTGTGTTGAGGATCAGCGTAGCGGATGTGTTGTTACATACTCTTACCACCCGGGGTTGGCCCGTCAGGAAGTCTAGGATCCAGTTCCAGAAGGAGGTGTTTAGTGCCAGGGTCCTTAGCTTAGTGATGAGATTTGAGGGCACTATGTTGCTGAACGCTAAGCTGTAGTCAATGAATAGCTTTCTCACATAGGTGTTCCTTCCAGATGGGAAAGGGCAGTGTGGAGTGCAATAGAGATTGCATCATCTGTGGATCTGTTACGGCGGCATGCAAATTGGAGTGGGTCTAGGGTTTCTGGGATAATGGTATTGATGTGAGCCATGACCAGCCTTTCAAAGCACTCCATGGCTACAGACGTGAGTGCTACGGGTCGGCAGTCATTTAGGCAAGTTACCTGAGTGTTCTTGGGCACAGGGACTATGGTGGTCTACTTAAAACATGTTGGTATTACAGACTCAGACAGGGAGAGTTTGAAAATGTCAGTAAAGGCACTTGGCAGTTGGTCAGCGCATGCTCGCAGTACACGTCCTGGTAATCTGTCTGGCCCTGCGTCCCTGTGAATGTTGACCTTTTAAAGGTATTATTCACATCGTCTGCGGAGAGCGTGGTATTTGCTTCGAAGCGAGCATAGAAGTAGTTAACTCGTCTGGTAGGCTCGCGTAACTGGGCAGCCTTCAGCTGTGCTTCCCTTTGTAATCTGTAATGGTTTGCAAGCCCTGACGAATCCGACGAGCATCAGAGCCGGTGTAGTACCATTTGATCTTAGTCCTGCTTTGACACTTATCTTGTTTGATGGTTCGTCTGAGGGCATAGCGGGATTTCTTATAAGCTTCCGGGTTAGAGTCCCAATCCTTGAAAGCGGCAGCTCTAGCCTTTAGCTCAGTGCGGATGTTGCCTGTAATCCATGGCTTCTTGTTAGGGTATGTACGTACGGTCATTGTGGGGACGACGTCATCGATGCACTTATTGATGAAGCCAATGGCTGACGTGGTGTACTCTTCAATGCCATCAGAGGAATCCCAGAACATTTTCTAGTCTGTGCTAGCAAAACAGTCCTGTAGCTTAGCATCTGCTTCATCTGACCACTTTTTTATTGATCGAGTCACTGGTGCTTCCTGCTTTAATTTGAGCTTGTAAGCAGGAATCAGGAGGATAGAATTATGGTCAGATTTGCCAAATGCAGGGCAAGGGAGAGCTTTGTATGCATCTCTGTTGTTGGAGTAATGGTGGTCCAGAGTTTTTTCCCCTCTGGTTGCACATTTAACATGCTGATAGAAATTTGGTAAGATGGATTTAAGTTTCCCTACATTAAATTCCCCGGCCTAGGAGCGCTGCTTCTGGGTGAGTGTTTTCCTGTTTGCTTATGGAGGAATACAGCTCATTGAGTGCAGTCTTAGTGCCAGCATCAGTCTGTGGTGGTATGTAGACAGCCACGAAAAATACAGATGAAAAATCTCTAGGTAGAAAATGTGGTCTACAGCTTATCATGAGATACTCGACCTCAGGCGAGCAAAACCTCGACATTTCCTTAAATACATTGTTCCCTCGCCCCTTGTCTTACCAGACGCCGCTGTTCTATCCTGTCGATGCAGTGTATAACCAGCCAGCTGTGTGTTGATAATGTCGTCGTTCAGTCACGACTCCGTGAAACAAAAAATATTACAGGTTTGAATGTTCTATTGGTTGTATAATCTTCCGCATAGGTCATCAATTTTATTTTCCAAAGATGGCACATTTGCTAGCAGAATGGAAGGCAGTGAGGGTTTATTCAATCGCCTATGAATTCTCAGAAGGCAGCCCGCACTCCGGACCCTTTTTCTCCGCCTTCTCTTCATGCAAATGACAGGGATCTGGGCCGGTTCCCGGGAAAGCAGTATGTCATTCACGTCGATCTCGTCGGACTCATTATTAAAGGAAAAAATACTGTCAGTCCACCATCAAAACTCTAGCTTACTATAGATTGTTTCATCACTATCTATAGCTACACTGAACAAAAATAAATATGCAACATGTCAAGTGTTGGTGCCATGTTTCATGAGCTGAAATGAAAGATTCCAGAAATGTTCCATATGCACAAAGCTTCCTCCAGTACGTCTGGCAGTACGTCCAACCGGTATCACAACTGCAGACAGTGTATATGGCCTTGTGAGTAGAGGCTGGTATAGTACAACTTGTAGACTTGTTTACGTGCTGCTGTGCGGTTTGATGCTAACCTTACTTTGCTACCTGCCAACTTTACGGTTTTATTTTTAATTACGGTTTATATTTTTAGTTTTTTTCAACTTTCTTCCTTCAACTTTTTCATCCCGGACAGATTATCTGCAAGTTAGTACCTCCTCCAGCCGAAGCTAAGTAATAACATTAACATGGTGCCTTCTAATTGCAGTGGCTGTACTCATAATATCAAATCAAATCAAATTTTATTTGTCACATACACATGGTTAGCAGATGTTAATGCGAGTGTAGCGAAATGCTTGTGCTTCTAGTTCCGACAATGCAGTAATAACCAACAAGTAATCTAACTAACAATTCCAAAACTAATGTCTTATACACAGTGTAAGGGGATAAAGAATATGTACATAAGGATATATGAATGAGTGATGGTACAGAGCAGCATAGGCAAGATACAGTAGATGTTATCGAGTACAGTATATACATATGAGATGAGTATGTAAACAAAGTGGCATAGTAAAAGTGGCTAGTGATACATGTATTACATAAGGATGCAGTCGATGATATAGAGTACAGTATATACGTATGCATATGAGATGAATAATGTAGGGTAAGTAACATTATATAAGGTAGCATTGTTTAAAGTGGCTAGTGATATATTTACATAATTTCCCATCAATTCCCATTATTAAAGTGGCTGGAGTTGAGTCAGTGTCAGTGTCAGTGTGTTGGCAGCAGCCACTCAATGTTAGTGGTGGCTGTTTAACAGTCTGATGGCCTTGAGATAGAAGCTATTTTTCAGTCTCTCGGTCCCAGCTTTGATGCACCTGTACTGACCTCGCCTTCTGGATGATAGCGGGGTGAACAGGCAGTGGCTCGGGTGGTTGATGTCCTTGATGATCTTTATGGCCTTCCTGTAACATCGGGTGGTGTAGGTGTCCTGGAGGGCAGGTAGTTTGCCCCCGGTGATGCGTTGTGCAGACCTCACTACCCTCTGGAGAGCCTTACGGTTGGGGGCGGAGCAGTTGCCGTACCAGGCGGTGATACTGCGCGACAGGATGCTCTCGATTGTGCATCTGTAGAAGTTTGTGAGTGCTTTTGGTGACAAGCCGAATTTCTTCAGCCTCCTGAGGTTGAAGAGGCGCTGCTGCGCCTTCTTCACAATGCTGTCTGTGTGAGTGGACCAATTCAGTTTGTCTGTGATGTGTATGCCGAGGAACTTAAAACTTGCTACCCTCTCCACTACTGTTCCATCGATGTGGATAGGGGGGTGTTCCCTCTGCTGTTTCCTGAAGTCCACAATCATCTCCTTAGTTTTGTTGACGTTGAGTGTGAGGTTATTTTCCTGACACCACACTCCGAGGGCCCTCACCTCCTCCCTGTAGGCCGTCTCGTCGTTGTTGGTAATCAAGCCTACCACTGTTGTGTCGTCCGCAAACTTGATGATTGAGTTGGAGGCGTGCATGGCCACGCAGTCGTGGGTGAACAGGGAGTACAGGAGAGGGCTCAGAACGCACCCTTGTGGGGCCCCAGTGTTGAGGATCAGCGGGGAGGAGATGTTGTTGCCTACCCTCACCACCTGGGGGCAGCCCGTCAGGAAGTCCAGTACCCAGTTGCACAGGGCGGGGTCGAGACCCAGGGTCTCGAGCTTGACGACGAGCTTGGAGGGTACTATGGTGTTGAATGCCGAGCTGTAGTCGATGAACAGCATTCACACATAGGTATTCCTCTTGTCCAGATGGGTTAGGGCAGTGTGCAGTGTGGTTGAGATTGCATCGTCTGGTCCGTGACTGGGCTGGATTTCTTCCTGTAGTCCGTGATTGACTGTAGACCCTGCCACATGCCTCTTGTGTCTGAGCCGTTGAATTGAGATTCTACTTTGTCTCTGTACTGACGCTTAGCTTGTTTGATAGCCTTGCGGAGGGAATAGCTGCACTGTTTGTATTCGGTCATGTTACCAGACACCTTGCCCTGATTAAAAGCAGTGGTTCGCGCTTTCAGTTTCACGCGAATGCTGCCATCAATCCACGGTTTCTGGTTAGGGAATGTTTTAATCGTTGCTATGGGAACGACATCTTCAACGCACGTTCTAATGAACTCGCACACCGAATCAGAGTATTCGTCAATATTGTTATCTGACGCAATACGAAACATATCCCAGTCCACGTGATGGAAGCAGTCTTGGAGTGTGGAGTCAGCTTGGTCGGACCAGCGTTGGACAGACCTCAGCGTGGGAGCCTCTTGTTTTAGTTTCTGTCTGTAGGCAGGGATCAACAAAATGGAGTCGTGGTCAGCTTTTCCGAAAGGGGGGCGGGGCAGGGCCTTATATGCATCGCGGAAGTTAGAGTAACAATGATCCAAGGTCTTTCCACCCCTGGTTGCGCAATCGATATGCTGATAAAATTTAGGGAGTCTTGTTTTCAGATTAGCCTTGTTAAAATCCCCAGCTACAATGAATGCAGCCTCCGGATAAATGGTTTCCAGTTTGCAAAGAGTTAAATAAAGTTCGTTCAGAGCCATCGATGTGTCTGCTTGGGGGGGGATATATACGGCTGTGATTATAATTGAAGAGAATTCTCTTGGTAGATAATGCGGTCTACATTTGATTGTGAGAAATTCTAAATCAGGTGAACAGAAGGATTTGAGTTCCTGTATGTTTCTTTCATCACACCATGTCTCGTTAGCCATAAGGTATACGCCCCCGCCCCTCTTCTTACAATATACAGGAGAACGATCGCCTTACGGTGAAGATAGCTGTGCTGCAAACCCAGCTTCAGATGTAATCGTTAGGCAAGGGTAATTTAAGTGTAGGAAAGGATGAAACAGCGTCTGTGTCACCAGTAAGTACATATAGTAGTTTAAATCCCCTCGCACAGTCCCCGCAGCTGGACAATTTTCTCATGGCTTCTGGAAGGAAATGCTGTAGGAATGCTCAACCTTTGTCGCTCATTCAGCCAACAGAAACTTTCAACCGGTTCTGCCCATTTAGAAACCGGTCAGAGTCAGAGGCCTAGCCTTCTCTGGTCTCTACTCCTCCCATTACGGGGTCTGAGAGCCTCCCACCAGTAGCTCTGACAAATTGAAAACCCTAGTCATTGGCCACTCCATTACCCGCAGTATTAGACATAAAACGAATCATCCAGCGAACATACACTGTTTACCAGGGGGCAGGGCTACCGACAATAAGGCTAATCTGAAGATGGTGCTGGCTAAAGCTAAAACTGCAGAGTGTAGAGTGTATAGAGATATTGTTATCCACGTCGGCACCAACGATGTTAGAATGAAACAGTCAGAGGTCACCAAGCGCAACATTGCTTCAGCGTGTAAAACAGCTGTGTCGGCATTGAGTAATTGTCTCTGGCCCCCTCCCAGTTATGGGGAGTGATGAGGTCTACAGCAGAGTCTCACAACTCCATCACCCCTCCCAAAAGATAGAATTTGAAGATAAGTGACCCTCTTTCTGTGACTCACCCACAAACAGGACCAAGCCTGGCCTGTTGAGGAGTGACGGACTCCATCCTAGCTGGAGGAGTGCTCTCATCTTATCTACGAACATAGACAGGGCTCTAACTCCCCTAGCTCCACAATGAGATAAGGTGCAGGCCAGGCAACAGGCTGTTAGCCAGCATAACAAAAAACATTTGTCATAAGAAACTAGCTCCCTGGCATACAGAAAATACCCAAGCTCTGAAGCAAGCTTCCAGAAAATTGGAACGGAAATGGCACTATACTAAACTGGAACTCTTCCGACTAGCTTGGAAAGACAGTACCGTGCAGTATCGAAGAGCCCTCACTGCTGCTCGATCATCCTATTTTTCCAACTTAATTGAGGAAAAAAAGAACAATCCCAAATGTATTTTTGATACTGTCGCAAAGCTAACTAAAAATCAACATTCCCCAAGAGAGGATGGCTTTTACTTCAGCAGTGATAAATTCATTAACTTCTTTGAGGAAAAGATCATGATTATTAGAAAGCAAATTACGGACTCCTCTTTAAATCTGCGTATTCCTCCAAAGCTCAGTTGTCCTGAGTCTGCACAACTCTGCCAGGACCTAGGATCAAGGGAGACACTCAAGTTTTTTAATACTATATCTCTTGACACATTGATGAAAATAATCAAGGCCTCTAAACCTTCAAGCTGCATACTGGACCCTATTCCAACTAAACTGCTGAAAGAGCTGCTTCCTGTGCTTGGCCCTCTTATGTTGAACATAATAAATGGCTCTCTATCCACCGGATGTGTACCAAACTCACTAAAAGTGGCAGTAATAAAGCGTCTCTTGAAAAAGCCCAGAAAATATAAAAAACTATCAGCCTACATCGAATCTCCCATTCCTCTCAAAAAAAAAGCTGTTGCACAGCAACACACTGCCCTCCTGAAGAAAAACAATGTATACGAAACGCTTCAGTCTGGTTTTAGACCCCATCATAGCACTGAGACTGCACTTGTGAAGGTTGTAAATGACCTTTTAATGGCGTCAGACCGAGGCACTGCATCTGTCTTTGTGCTCCTAGACCTTAGTGCTGCTTTTGATACCATCGATCACCACATTCTTTTGGAGAGATTGGAAACCCAAATTGGTCTACACGGACAAGTTCTGGCCTGGTTTAGATCTTATCTGTCAGAAAGATATCAGTTTGTCCCTGTGGATGGTTTGTCCTCTGACAAATCAATTGTACATTTCTGTGTTCCTCAAGTCTCCGTTTTAGGACAACTATTGTTTTCATTATATATTTTACCTCTTGGTGATGTCATTCGGAAACATAATGTTAACGTTCACTGCTATGCGGACGACACACAACTGTACATTTAGATGAAACATGTTGAAGCCCCAAAATTGCCCTACCTGGAAGCCTTTGTTTCAGACATAAGGAAGTGGATGTCGGCAAATGTTCTACTTTAAAACTCGGACAAAACAGAGATGCTAGTTCTAGGTCCCAAGAAACAAAGAGATCTTCTGTTGAATCTGACAATTAATCTTGATGGTTGTACAGTCGTCTCAAATAAAACTGAAGGACCTCGGCGTTACTCTGGACCCTGATCTTTTTTTTGACGAACATATAGAGACTGTTTCAAGGACAGCTTTTTTTTCCATCTAAGTAACATTGCAAAAATCTGAAACTTTCTGTCCAAATATGACACATAAAAATGTATCCATGCATTTGTCACATCTAGGTTAGACTACTGCAGTGCTCTACTTTCAGGCTACCCGGATAAAGCAATAAATACACTTCAATTAGTGCTAAACACAGCTGCTAGAATCTTGACTAGAACCCCAAATGTTTTATCAATTTACTCCAGTGCTAGCCTCTACACTGGCTTCCTGTTAAGGCAAGGGCTGATTTCAAGGTTTTACTGCTAACCTACAAAGCATTACATGGGCTTGCTCCTGAGTGTAGTTGTGACCGTAGCGTACGTGTAGGTATATACGGCAGGACCAAATCAGAAAGATAGGTAGGCAGGCCTCCTTATTGTCCCTAGAATTTCTAAGCAAACAACTGGAGGCTGGACTGTCTCCTGTAGAGCTTTTTATGGAATGGTCTGCCTATCGATGTGAGAGACGCAGACTCGGTCTCGACCTTTAAGTCTTTATTGACAACTCATCTCTTCAGTAGGTTCTATGATTGAGTGTAGTCTGGCCCAGAAGTGTGAAGGTGAGACGGAAAGGCTCTGGAGCAACGAACCGCCCTTGCTGTCTCTGCCTGACCGGTTCCCCTCTCGCAACTGGGATTCTCTGTCTCAAGCCCTATTACAGGGGCTGAGTCACTGGCTTACTGGTGCTCTTCCATGCCATCCCTAGGAGGGGTGTGTCACTTAACTTGGTTGAGTCACTGATGTGATCTTTCTGTCCGGGTTGGCATCCCCCCTTGAGTTGTGCCGTGGGGGAGATCTTTGTGGGCTATACTTGGCCTTGTCTCAGGATGGTAAGTTGGTGGTTGGAGATATCCCTCTAGTGGTGTGCCTCTAGTGGCTGTGCTTTGGAAAAGTGGGTGGGGTCATATCCTGCCTGTTTGGCCCTGTCCGGGGGTATCGTCGGACAGGGCCACAGTGTCTCCCGACACCTGTCTCAGCCTCCAGTATTTATGCTGTAATAGTTTGTGTCGGGGGGCTAAGGTCAGTCTGTTATACCTGGAGTATTACTCCTGTCTTAATCGGTGTCCTGTGTGAATTTAAGAATGCTCTAATACTCTCTCTTTCTAACTATCTTTCTTTCTCTCTGAGGACCATGGCTCAGGACTACCTGCCTAATGACTCCTTGCTGTCCCCAGTCCACCTGGTCATGCTGCTGCTGCTCCAGTTTCAACTGTTCTGCCTGCGGCTATTGAACCCTGATGTCACGATCGTCGTATGGAGTAGACCAAAGCACAGCGTGAATCCATTATTTTGTTGAATGAAAAACCACGAAGAACACTTAAACAAAACCAACAAAACGACCGTGACGCTATGCCAACAGGTGCATACAAAGGCAACTACACATAGACAATAACTCACGAACCACAATATAAAACAGGTTACCTAAATATGGTTCCCAATCAGAGACAACGACAAACACCTGCCACTGATTGAGAACCATATCAGGCCAAAACACATAGAAACAGACTAACTAGACATGCAGAGAATGAACACAATTGCATTTTATCGATGGCAATTTGAATGCACAAAAATAGCGTGACAAGATATTATGGCCCATTGTGAGGCCCATTTTTTAAAAGGTATCTGTTACCAACAGGTGCATATCTGTATTCCCAGTCATGTGAAATCCATAGATTAGGGACTAAGGAATTTATTTCAATTGACTGATTTACTCATATGAACTGTAACTCAGAAAAATCTCTGAAATTGTTCCATGTTATGATTATAGCTGTTATTAAGTTGCTATTTATAAAACACCCATACAAATTACACATCAAATATCCTAACAATGATGAAAAAAGTTGTCGACTTGAGTATAAATCTAGCCACTATTTATTGTTGAATTCAGCAGGTTTAATCTGTCTAATAGGCGACACAAATGGGCTGCAATCAAGGTCAATTCAATTAAATCCAACTTGAGAGACACCCCCGGTCTTATGAAGTCCTGAGATATTGTGCTTTAGCCTATATGTCCATTGCATTGCACACAATTTAAACGTAGTCTTGAATGATGTATGCCAAGATCAGTGGTGGAAAAAGTACCCAATTGTCGTTTACTCAAGTAGTATTTGACTTAGTGACTTTCACTTAAGTGTCCAAAGTAAATGTAATTGCTAAAATATACATCGAGTAAAAGTATAAATTATTTCAAATTCCAAATTCCTTAAGCAAACCAGATGGCACGATTTTCTTTTTTTTTTTTTTACAGATAGACAGGGGCACACTCCAACACTTAGACATAATTTACAAAGAAGCATTTGTGTTTAGTGAGTCCACAAGATCGGAGGCAGTAGGGATGACCAAGGATGTTCTCTTGATAAGTGCATGAATTGCACCATTTTCCTGTCCTGCTAAGCATTCAAAATGTAACAAGTACTGTTGGGTGTGAAGGAAAATGTACAGAGTAAAAAGTACATTATTTTCTCTAGGAATGTTGTGGAGTAAAAGTAAAAGTTGTCAAAAATATAAAAATAGTAAAGTAAAGTACAGACACCCCAAAAAAACTAGCCTACTTAAAGTACTTTACACCACTGATCAAGATATACCAGAGATAAGGGACTATTGATAATGCAAACACACAACTCAAAAACCGGTTCACCAGTATGAAGAAAATAACAAAGAACTATTGTCCTCTAATGATGATCTGTTAGCATTTATTGGCTGTCCAGTATCCAAACGGTCTGTCCCAGAGATTCCTATATATACAGCTCATCTCTTTCAATAACGTGTTCAGGCTGGCAATTTCAGAAGATGGGAGAGGCTCTATTAATTAAAGATGTTGCAGGACTGCTGTATTTGAATCACCACTCCCTTCTGCCCAATTTACTTGATGTTGCTAGGGCAATAAAGCTGTTTTTAAACATCCATGTAACTGTCACTTCTAGCCTAGAATGAAATGCTTCTCGGTCTGATATGCGCTCTTGAACACTTGAGTAAGCTCCACTTTGCACTGGCGCCGTCTTAGCCCTTTGACCATGGCATTTGTTAGCCGATATACCCTTATTTGAAATAAGTTCCATTATTTATTTTTCACGGCCAGAGACACTTTCATCAGTCATATTTTTTAAACCCAAGAAACAAATGCTTAGCTTTCTAGTACATATGGAAATTATATGGTTAATGAATGACTTTTTAGAGGGTTACTGAAAAAAATATTGATTAAATGTAAAAACATTGACATACAGTAGATGACAGGCCCATGGCACCCCAGAGCTCGTGGACCCCTGGCGGGGGCTGTGGGGGTGTCCGGTACGCCAGTGCAAATTAGTCCATGCATCAGGCTATTGTAAAAAAATAAAAAATAAAAGAGGAGTCGAACATGCTGACCACACTGCTCACACGCGTGCGTCTGCATGCGCCATCAACGCATGTTGATTTTGTCCACCCACACCAGACATGATCAGGACACACAGGTTTAAATATCAAAATGAACTCTGAACCAAGTATATTAATTTGGGGACAGGTCAAAAAGAATGAACATTCATGGCAATTTAGCTAGGGTTTGTTATTTACCTGAAATGCACAGTCCTCTACTCAGTCCTCTATTTTTTTACCTAGTAATTTCTCCTCCTTCAGGGTTCTTCTTCTTCTTTGGACTTTATATGGTGGTTGGCAACCAACTTCAAGGTGCATTACCACCTCCACCTGGACTGGGAGTGTGGACCTCAGTTCATTAGCAGAGGCGGGGAAAGGAAGTCGCTCCGTGAGTGATGAGTGGTATTTCTGACTGCTCATCTCAGCTCACATACTCTGCATATGACTGACAATCCCAAAATCTCCACGGTGCCTGAAAAAAAACACCAGGGGGCGCCATAGATCAATGGTTACATGTGAAAAAAGCACTTGTAGCTTATCAGTTGGGGCTTTTCTGCACTGAGCCTGAGCCACACCCTATGTTGGCATGTCATAAACTCCTCAAGAGTATTTTATTACAGCCAGGAATTTAAAGATACAACATGTACATCCAGTGCATCAGAAGTACAGAACTAGACCGAGGACACAGAGGACTGGGTGATCGTCTTTAATCAGGTCAAATCTAGCAGGATGGTTTTCCGGAGCGCATTCTCAGAGCATGCGCAGAACAACTGGCAGGCATATTCACAATCATTTTCATCTTCTCCTTGTCCCAGTCTGTAATCCCCACGTTTTAAGATAACCAACATCATTCCTGTTCCCAAGAACTCTAAGGCTTCATTCCACATCTGTAATCATGAAGTGCTTTGAAAGGCTGGTTATGGCACACATAAACTCCATCATCCCAGACCCACTCCAATTTGCATACCACCCCAACAGATCCACAAATAACGCAATCTCAATTGCACTCACCCACCTACATAAGAGGAAAACCTATGTTTTCTACTGTGTTATTGACTTGTTAATTGTTTACTCCATGTGTAACTCTTTGTTGTCTGCTCACACTGCTATGCTTAATCTTGGCCAGGTCGCAGTTGCAAATGAGAACTTGTTCTCAACTAGCCTACCTGGTTAAATAAAGGTTAAATAAAAAAAATATATAAAAAAATGTGAGAATGCTGTATATTGACTACAGCTCAGCATTCAGCACCATTGTCCTCTCCAAGCTCGTCACCAAGGTCAGGACCCTATGAGTGAACACCTCCCTCTGCAACTGGATCCTGGACCTTCTGACGGGCCGACCACAGGAGGTGAGGGTAGGCAACATCACCTCTGCGACGCTGACCCTCAACAGGGGGGCGACACAGGGGTGTGCTTAGTCCCATCCTGTATTCCCTGTTCACCCACAACTGCATGTCCATGCATGACTCCAACACAATCATCAAATTCCAAGATGGCGTAGCAGTTCAGATGCCTTTGTCTTCGTCTTGTCGTGTCCCGTGTATATACCTTTTTCCCCCTTCGTATATATTTAGTATATATATATATATATATTTATTTTAACCTCAGTTTCAACATACTCTTCTGCAACCCGCCTCATCCAATGTGGTATGAATCTGCTATTTTCTATACTCTAGAAACAAAACCCCCAACAGAAGTTTGCCAATTAACTAGCTACTAGCTAATGGTCAGTTAGCCATGGCTAGTGGTCATCAGCTAACCTTAGCTTGGTCAAACTCTGCCATTCTGCACAGCGTGTTTCAACCCAGAGCATACCGGACTGCCAGCAAGCGCAACCTTTTCACCTGGATCATCGCAGCCAGCTAGCTGCTATCCGAGTGGCTAACCCCTGGCTAACGTCTCTGTCTCGAAGCAAGCACCAGTGATCCTGGAATTATCTGTATTATCTGGCCCACCCCCTGCAAGCTGAAGAGGTCCATCAGCCACTCCTTGGGCTACAATACATATTTTTCCAATTGGCCTGGACCCTTTTACTGCCTACACGGAGCCCTGCCAATCCAACACGACTGGTCTGCCGACATAACCGTCCGAGGGGGCTACAACAGACTTCTTCTGTCGCGACGTCCCCCCTAAGGTCCTTCTGATAGCTTGTTATCCCCGGCCCGCTAGCTGTCTGAATAGCCGTGTCTCCAGCTCGCCTAGCCTCCAACTGGTCCCTATGATCACTCAGTTACGCATGCCTCTCCATAATGTTAATATGTCTTGTCCATTGCAGTTTGGGTTAGTGATTATTGTCCTATTTGACTGTAGAAACCCTATTGTTTCATCTCCCACACATGCTGTGACCTCACCTGGTCTAAATTATGTCTCTAGAGACAAAACCTCTCTCATCGTCACTCAATGCCTAGGTTTACCTCCACTGTATTCACATCCTACCATACCTTTGTCTGTAGATTATGCCTTGAATCTATTCTTCCGCGCCAGAAACCTGTTCCTTTTACTCTCTGTTCCGAACGCACGAGACGACCAGTTCTTATAGCCTTAGCAAAATTGAAACTTAGTTGAAGGTAACAGCGCTCACTGTTATCTCTGGTGGCTAGTTTCCATGTCATCTTCCGTCATCTCAGACATGGATGGACGTCAAATACTGACTTGTATCAAAGGTGACCTGGCGGGCATCTGTGACCTCTCTGATTTTGAGTGCTGTGGGGCAGCAGGTAGCCTAGTCGTAAAGAGCGTTGAGCCAGTATCCAAAAGGCCACTGGTTAGAATCCCCGAGCCGACTAGGTGAAAAATATGTCGATGTGCCCTTGAGCAAGGAACTTAATCCTAATTACTCATGTAAGTCGTTCTGGATAATAGTGTCTTCTAAATGACTAACATGTACAGTATGTGCCAGTGGGTGAGAAAGGGAGGGTAGGCTATTCAAGAAAGAAATAGGGCTTACAGAGTTCTATGTAGGAATATGACTCCTGAGAATTTACTTGATTTCCAAAGGAAGAGAGCTTTAGAGCGTAGGGTCATTAATTCTGTCAAGAGAAATACATGGAGACAGTTTTGCTCTACAATAGGCAGTGGTACTGAGTCGGGGGATTATTGGTCTATGTGGAAGAAGATGACTGGAAGAAGCATGTCCACTCTAATTCCAGTTTTGGTTGTGGGTGAAAACCTGGCCAAAACTAACCACATTTCCATCCAACCATTTCATGCAAATTAATTACTTGATGTGTGAAAAAAGTCACGACCGGGCTAATGGAAACATGAAATGCCGGTACAATTTTATAAATGCCAATTTACAATTTGTTTGTTCGACATCTTTTATGTCTGTAAAATCAATTATGCGACAAATAATGGTGGAAACACATTTTTGCGCAAATATTGGTATAATAACCATCATATTGAAGTAAACTTGGAGTCACGCTTGATGGTTTGTCAGTTTTGTATTTTTCATTTGGTACATGGGAATTTAATGGCAAAGTAATTTTTATGTGCACTATGTCATCATGCACAGCTTTTATCCACACAAAGTCAGTTTGATGGAAGCGCATCTCTGGTGGGAAAATGCACATATTGTTTTAGGCAGATTTGAGAATATTTTCATGAAAACATCTTGCACATTGGATGAACAGAGCAAAGTACAGAGAGATCCTTGATGAAAACCTGCTCCAGAGTGCTCAGGATCTGAGACGGGGGCGAAGGTTCACCTTCCAACAGGACAACGACCCCAAGCACACACCCAAGAAAATGCAGGAATGGCTTCAAGACAAGTCTCTGAAAGTACTTGAGTGGCCCAGCCACAGCCAGGACTTGAACCCAATCAAATATCTCTGGAAAGACCTGAAAATTGCTGTGCAGCGATGCTCCTCATCCAACCTGACAGAACTTGAGAGGATCTGCAGAGAAAAATTGGAGAAACTCCCCAAATACAGGTGTGCCAAGCTTGTTGTGTCATAACCAAGAAGACTCGAGGCTGTAATCGCTGCCAACGGTGCTTCAATAAAGTACTGAGTAAGGGTCTGAATACTTATGCAAATGTGATATATCCAGGTTTCTTCATAGACAATAAAGAAGACAATGCAGTTGGAGCGGGGACCCTCGCCGCCGACCCCGGACTGGGGACCCTCGCAGCGGTCCCCGGACAGGATGGCAACTCCGGCAGCTCCGGACAGTAGGGAGACTCCGGCAGCTCCAGACAGGAGGGAGACTCCGGCAGCTCCGGACAGGAAGGAGAGTCCAGCAGCTCCGGACTGGAGGGAGACTCCGGGAGCTCCGGACAGGAAGGAGACTCAGGCAGCTCTGGCTTGGAGGGAGACTCCGGCAGCTCCGGACTGGAGAGAGACTCCGGCAGCTCCGGACTGGAGGGAAACTCTGCCAGCTCCGGGCTGGAGGGAGGGTAGTGTCCCAGTGCTTGCCGCCCCCAACTTCGACAAACCTTTTAAGTTGGAGGTAGATGCTAGTATAGTGGGGGCGGGTGCGGTTCTCTTACAGGAAGATGAAGAGGGAGTGGATCGGCCCGTCAGTTTCTTCTCCCGCAAGTTCAACTCGTGTCAGTCAAGGTACTACACAATTGAACAAGAGACACTGGCTTTATTGCTAGCCTTACAGTTCTTTGAAGTATATAGGTGCTCCAGTGCCTTGCCTATACTGGTCTTCACGGACCATAATCCTTTAGTGTTTCTGAAGCAAATGTACAATCAGAACCGCCGCCTTATGAGGTGGACTCTGATTGTACAAGGATATAATGTACAGATAGCCTATGTGAAGGGCTCGGCAAATGTGATTGCCGACGCTCTATCACGGTTTTAATAACTGGGGATGCATTGGTTTTTGTTATTGCAAACTGTTATTGCAAACTTTGCATGTTTTTTTGGTGGGCGTGTTACGTTCCCCAGTTTCTGTGTTGTGGTTTGTGTATTTTAATGTATGCATTTTAGGAAATAGCTTCCTGAAATTCGCCCCGAGCAGCTTGGTCAGCCCCATTGATGATTGGAGAGCTGACCCCGTCCCCTCGTCAGGACGCAGCTGTCTTCAACTACCAACTCCTTCTGAAGCTATATAAGCCAGAGTTCTGTTGCTCAGTAGAAAGAGGAGGCTGATGGCTATATTATATGTTGGTTGTTGCTGAGAGTGAGACATGCAGTTTTGGTATGTACTATGTTAGTTGTTGTTGGGAGCAGCTTTGGTATGTTCTGTGTTAGTTTGTTTCTTTGTCAGATATAGCTTCTTTAATGTCCTGAGTTTCTCAGCTTTGGTTGTGAAGTAGTTTGTATTATTGTGTTTCATTTGTACCCAGGGGGAAGGGGAAGGCACCTAGGGAGTGCTTAGGCAAGAGGCCCGCGGGCATACATATACCCGTAGTATATTCACTGTCTATTCACACTAGGTAAGACGTGGGCGGACCACCCCCTGTATTTTGTTTAGGGCACCAGGTGGTAAGTTAGGAAAGTAGTGGGTAGGCAGGTAAGGTAGAAGAGGGGGCTTTGATATTTACTTTCTTTGCTTTGGTTCCGTCTAGCCCATTTTCCCCAAAATTACTGTGTGATGGAATAAATTCCTAGTAAACGGTAAATTCTCTGCCTTTTGTCATCTTTACTTGCAGCTACAGTCCCATACCTCTTTCGCACCACAGGGAGTTGCGTTGTAGCAGGGTGTTGCGTTCCCTCTTCCTAGAGGCGTACGTAACACCTATATGCTAGGCAGTGTCAGAGGAAGGCCCAAAAATGGTCAACTCCAGTGACCTCCAGACTGTTCTCTCTCTAGGACCAAAGGGCTCCTTAAAGCTTCTACCCCCAAC
Source organism: Oncorhynchus kisutch (assembly GCF_002021735.2). NCBI lineage: Eukaryota > Metazoa > Chordata > Actinopteri > Salmoniformes > Salmonidae > Oncorhynchus > Oncorhynchus kisutch. The sequence continues at coordinate 51,861,398 of NC_034184.2, read as the reverse complement.
TCATAATACTGCCGAACAATAAACAGCCACTATGTTTAATATATTTTTCTTCACTGTTGACGTTGAGACAGGTGTTTTACGGGAACTATTTAACGAAGCTGCCAGTTGAGGACTTGTTAGGAGCCTGTTTCTCAAACTAGACATTCTAATGTACTTGTCCTCTTGCTCAGTTGTGCACCGGGGCCTACCACTCTTTCTATTCTGGTTAGAGCCAGTTTGCGCTGTTCTGTGAAGGGAGTAGTACACAGAGTTGTACAATATCTTCAGTTTCTTGGCAATTTCTCGCATGGAAATGCCTTCATTTCTTAGAACAAGAATAGACTCACGAGTTTCAGAAGAAAGTTCTTTGTTTCGGGCCATTTTGAGCCTGTAATCGAACCCACAAATGTTGATGCTACCGATACTCAGCTAGTCTAAAGAAGTCCAGTTTTATTGCTTCTTTAATCAGCACGACAGTTTTCACCTGTAACTTAATTGCAAAAGGGTTTTCGATTGATCAATTAGCCATTTAAAATTATTTGGATTACCTAACACAAAATGCCATTGGAACACAGGAGTGATGGTTGCTGATAATGGGCCTCTGTACGCCTATGTAGATATTCTATTTAAAAAATCTGCCGTTTCCAGCTACAATAGTAATTTACAACGTCTACACCCTTTTTCTGATCAATTTGATGTTATTTTAATGGACCAAAAAAATAGCTTTTTTCAAAAATGTGGACATTCCTAAGTGACCCCAAACTTTTAAACAGTAGTGTATATAAACTCAGCAAAAAAAGAAATGTCGTCTCACTGTCAACTGAGTTTATTTTCAGCAAACTTAACATGTGTAAATATTTGTATGAACATAACAATACTCAACAACTGAGACAGAAACTGAACAATTTCCACAGACATGTGACTAACAGAAATGGAATAATGTGTCCCTGAACAAAGGGGGGTCAAAATCAAAGGTAACAGTCAGTATCTGGTGTGGCCACCAGCAGCATTAAGTACTGCAGTGCATCTCCTCATGGGCTGTACCAGATTTGCTAGTTCTTGCTGTGAAATGTTTTTTATTTTTAACTTTTAACTAGGCAAGTCAGTTAAGAACAAATGCTTATTTTCAATGACGGCCTTGGAACAGTGGGTTAACTGCCTTGATCAGGGACAGAACGACAGATTTTTACCTTGTCAGCTCCAGCTCAGGGATTCAATCTTGCAACCTTTCGGTTACAAGTCCAACGATCAAACCACTAGGCTGCCTGCCGCCCCATGTTACCCCACTCTTCCAAGGCACCTGTAAGTTCTAGGACATTTCTGGGGGGGAAAGGTCCTATAGCCCTCACCCTCAGATCCAACAAGTCCCAGACACGCTCAATCCCATTGATTGAACACTGACATTCCTGTCTTGCAGGAAATAACGCACAGAACGAGCAGTATGGCTTGTGGCATTGTCATGCTGGAGAGTCATGTCAGGATGAGCCTGCAGGAAGGGTACCACATGAGGGAGGAGGATGTCTTCCCTGTAACGCAGAGCGTTGAGATTGCCTGCAACGACAACAAGCTCAGTCCGATGATGCTGTGATACACCACCCCAGACCATGATGGAACCTCCAAATCGATCCCGCTCCAGAGTACAGGCCTCGGTGTAATGCTCATTCCTTCGTCGATAAACCCGAATCCGACCATCACCCCTGGTGAGACAAAACCGTGACTCGTCAGGGAAAAGCACTTTTTGCCAGTCCTGTCTGGTCCAGCGATGGTGGGTTTGTGAGGTGATGTCTGGTGAGGACCTGCCTTACAACAGGCCTACAAGCCCACAGCCCTCTCTCAGCCTATTGCGGACAGTCTGAGCACTGATGTCGGGATTGTGCGTTCCTTGTGTAACTCGGGCAGTTGTTGCCATCCTGTACCTGTCCCGCAGGTGTGATGTTCGGATGTACCGATCCTGTGCAGGTGTTACACGTGGTCTGCCCCTGCAAGGACGATCTGTCTCCCTGTAGCGGCGTCTCACAGTACGGACATTGCAATTTATTGCCCTGGACACATCTGCAGTCCTCATGCCGCCCAAGGCACATTCACGCAGATGAGCAGGGACCCTGGGTATCTTTCTTTTGGTGTTTTTCAAAGTCATTAGAAAGGACCACAGTTTTCATAACTGTGACCTTAATTGCCTACTGTCTGTAAGCTATTAGTGTCTTAACGACTGTTCCACAGTTGCATGTTCCTTAATTGTTTATGGTTCATTGAACAAGCATGGGATACAGTGTAAAAACCCTTTACAATAAAGATCTGTCAAGATATTTGGATTTTTCTGAATTATCTTTGAAAGACAGGGTCCTGAAAAATGTACATTTCTTTTTTTGCTGAGTTTATATGTACATTTTAAACTGCGTGGTTCTAGTCCTGAATCCTGATTGGCTGACAGCCGTGGTATAACAGACTGCATACCACGGGTATGACAAAGCATTCATTTCGTGCCTTATTGCTTAAATATACATTACATGGCCATAAGTTTGTGGAAACCCCTTCAAATTAGTGGATTCGGCTATTTATTTAGTTGTTGACAGGTGTATAAAATCGAGCACAGAGTAATGCAATCTCCATTGACAAACATTGGCAGTAGAATGGCCCGTACTGAAGAGCTCATTGACTTTCAATGTGGCACCGTCATAGGATGCCACCTTTCCAACAAGTCAGTTCATCAAATTTCTGCTCTGCTAGAGCTGCACCAGTCAACCACACAAGCTCACAGAATCGAGTGCTGAAAAATTGTGTCCTCGGTTGCAACACTCGCTATCGATTTCCAAACTGCCTCTGGAAGCAATGTCGGCCACACACAAGCCTAAGATCACCATGCGCAATGCCAAGAGCCGGTTTGAGTGGTGTAAAGCTCAACGCCATTGGACTCTGGAGCCGTGGAAACGCGTTCTCTGGAGTGATGAATCACGCTTCACCATCTGGCAATTGCCAGGAGAATGCTACCTGCCCTAATGCATGGTGCATACTGTAAAGTTTGGGGGAGGAGGAATATTGGTCTGGGGCTATTTTTTAAGGTTTGGGCTAGGCCCAATAGTTCAAGTGAAGGGAAATCTTAACACTACAGCATACAATGACATTCTAGACGATTCTGCTCTTCCAACTTTGTGGCAACAGTTTGGAGAAGGCCCTTTCCTGTTTCAGCATTACAATTTCCTCGAGCACAAAGCGAGGTTCATACAGAAACAGTTTTTTGAGATCGGTGTCGAAGAACTTGACTGGCCTGCATAGATCCCTCTCCTCAACCCCATCTAACACCTTTGGGATGAATTGGAACGCAGACTGCGAACCAGGCCTAACCGCCCAACATCAGTGCCCGACCTCACCAATGCTCTTCTGGCTGAATGGAAGCAAGTCTATGGAGCGAGATACCTGCCAAAAGGTTGAATTTACAGTACCAGTCAAAAGTTTGGACACACCTACTCATTCCAGGGTTTTCTTTATTTTTACTATTTTCTACATTGTAGAGTAATAGTGAAGACATCAAAGCTATGAAATAACACATATGGAATCATATAGTAACCAAAAAAGTGTGAAACAAAGCTAAATATATTTTCTATTTTAGATTCTTCAAAGGAGCCACCCTTTGCCTTGACAGCTTTGCACACTCTTGGAATTCCCTCAACCAGCTTCACCTGGAATGCTTTCCCAACGGTCTTGAAGGAGTTCCCACACATGCAGAGCACTTGTTGGCTGCTTTTCCTTCTTTTCCTTACAATTCAACATTTCCCAAGAAATCTAAATTGTGTTGAGGTCGGGTGATAGTTGAGGCCAGGCCATCTGATGCCGCACTCCATCACTCTACTTCTTGGTCAAATAGCCCTTACACCAGCTGGAGGTGTGTTGGGTCATTGTCCTGTTGAAAAACAAATGATAGTCCCACTAAGCGCAAACCAGATGGAATGGCGTATCGCTGCAGAATGCTGTTTAAGTGTGCCTGCCAAACTGGTTAAGTGTGCCTTGTATTCTAAATAAATCACAGACAGTGTCACCAGCAAAGCACCCCGAAACCATCACACCTCTTCATCCATGCTTCACAGTGGGAAACACACATGCGGAGATCACCAGATCACTTACTCTGCGTTTCACAAAGACATGGCAGTTGGAACCAAAAAACTGACCAAAGGACAGATTTCCACCGGTCTAATGTCCATTGCTCATGTTTTTTAGCCCAAGCAAGTCTCTTCTTATTAGTGGTTTCTTTACAGCAATTCGACAATGAAGAGCTGATTCACACAGTCTCCTTTGAACAGTTGATGTTGAGATGCGTCTGTTACTTGAACTCTGTGAAGCATTTATTTGGGCTGCAATTTTTGAGGCTGGCAACTCTAATGAACTTATCCTCTGCAGCAGAGGTAAATCTGGGTCTTCCTTTCCTGTGGCGGTCCTTATGAGAACCAATTTCATCATAACGCTTGATGGTTTTGCGACTGCATTTCTTGACATTTTCCGCATTGACTGACCTGCATGTCTTAAAGTAATGATGGACTGTCGATTCTCTGCTTATTTGAGCTGTTCTTGCCATAAATATGGACTTGGTCTTTTACCAAATAGGGCTATCTTCTGTATAAGACCCCTACCTTATATCACAACACAACTGATTGGCTCAAACGCATTAAGAAGGAAAGAAATTCCACAAATGAACTTAACAAAGCACACCTGTTAATTGAAATGCATTCCAGGTGATTACCTCATGAAGCTGGTTGAAAGAATGCCAATAGTGTGCAAAGCTATCATTAAGGCAAAGGGTGGCTACTTTGAAGAATCTAAAATATATTTCGATTTGTTTAACCATTTTTTTGGTTACTTACATGAATTTGGGGAGTTTCTCCCATTTCTTCTCTGCAGATCCACTCAAGCTCTGTCAGGTTGGATGGGGCACGTTGCTGCACAGCTATATTAAGGCCTCTTCAGAGACTCTGGGAGCAACTAAGGATAAACTACAAGGAGATAAGTGACTAGAAATTATGCAAAAGGGATACAAAAACAAAATAAACCTAAATACAAAATAAATAAAAAAATGTAACTCTTTATTTCATAGTTTAGATGTCTTCACTATTATTCTACAGTGTAGAAAAGAGTAAAAATAAAGATAAACCATTGAATGAGTAGGTGTGTAAACTTTTGACTGGTACTGTCTGAATATTGTTTATATTTATAAAGCCTTTATAAATCGTTTTTACTATACCTTAATGTAAACATGGTGAATATCAAAAATATCTATTATTGCCATAGTCTATAAATACATTTGAATTCTGTTCTTTTTTTCAAATAATGTTACAAGAGAGGACCTATGGAAATGTGCAGATCAACAACTGGCAATACCCAAAATGGGAATACCAGCCAATCAAAGAAGAGATTTAATTGAACGAGTTTGGGACTGGGCGTTTCTTTGTGAAATTCTCGTGTCCCAGGCAGAGAAAGTAAAAGGATGCGTTTGAGATATTGAAAAAGCCAGAAATGTCTCCGTCTAGAATTGAAATATCTAGCTAGTAAGGCTGACTGCAAAGGAGTTTCTACCCCGAAGTGATCTGGCGAAGAGAACTGTGAGAGCAAATTTGCACTAATGCAACGAAGCTTGAGTGAGTAATATTGCGTTTGACGATAAACTGTTCCATGTTGCGTGGGAAACTATTGCCAGCTGTTCTGTCCTCATGGCAAGTTGGTTAATAAATTAAGTTGTTTTCTAAATCCGCTCACATCTCCTTAGCAAATTAACAAAATATATGGGAATAAATAGCTGTACTTTCCAATATGCAAGGTTAGCTGTAGTGAGCTAGCATGGTTGCGAAGGAATACAGACCCCCTTCTTGAGCTCGAGCCAAGTGTTTTGACACGGAGCTTGTCACTGACAGCGCGAGGCAACTGGGTAAATATTTGCAAACTAACCTCTTCATATTTTTGGGGCTTCTGCATTGTTTGGAATAAGGACATCAACATCAGAAACTATACATGTTATGGTAGCTAGATATTTTCTTTATTGACGTAATAGTGAAGCTAGCGAGCTAGCTCGGCTCGCTCTTAACTAAGCAACTTCAAGTTTTAGCACGCGACGTTGATAATTCAATTACTAATGATTCAGATTCTACAGATTGCAATCACCATTTCTGTATTTTGCTCCTTTGTATCATTGCTAGATTATGCCAAATGTTTATTGGTTTTGTCTCTGGCGTAGTAAGTACTGTAGCTAGGATGATGTCACCTGTAGCCGCTCTGGGTGACAGGTGTTTGAAATGTAAACACATCAGTATTTGCACCATGTTTTCAATGTATCTTTTTATTTATTTATTTTACCTTTATTTAACTAGGCAAGTCAGTTAAGAACATATTCTTATTTTCAATTACGGCATAGGAACAGTGGGTTAACTGCTTTGTTCAGGGGCAGAACGACAGATTTTTATCTTGTCATCTCTGTAATACTGTAATAGCATTGTTATTACATCATATTTTAGTCAGGTGACAGACAGGGTGAGTGTGTGTGGTCTGAGGTCTTAAGGGCCAAGGGCTACTGATGCTGATCTTCTTGCACATGTACAATCAAATAGTGGGTGGACAAACCCCCAGGCCCAGCCATCACCATGTGGTTTGTGGTCTGCTGTAGGGGGTGGAGACTAGGCCAAACCAGGGGATGCTGACAGGGCTGTGGTCTGACTGCGGCTGCTCAGATCACCTTTCCTGTCTTCACCATATGGCTCGGAAGCTAAAGCCCAGTCCGATTCCTGTGGATTCTGGTCAGTCTCCAGTATTGATATGGTGTCCCCTTCCAGTATATTTCCAACTGGATCACAGAGACTCTAAGAGTGCTTCAACCTTGGCTCATCTCAACTTCTTGGTTTTAACACTGCCAACTGAAATGCACCCAGCTCTATACCTGTGTGTAGTAGCAACACTGTGCTGACTACTGTTACATAGCTAGTACTGTAGTAATTGCATTGTAATTGCACAGTAAGGAAGTAGGGCAGCTTTTGTTATTGGAATAAAGTACTAGGCCTAAGCGACTGTACTTGCTGATTGAGACAACATTTCCTGCTGAGCTGTTGAGTAACCTAAAGCCAGGTTATGAATTTCTGTGGGTTTCCATATTTCAGGAGGAGAAGTGGAATATCTGTCTAAGTCAAATCAAAGTTTATTTGTCACGTGCGCTGAATACAACAGGTGTAGTAGACCTTACAGTGAAATGCTTACTTACAGGCTCGAACCAATAGTGCGAAAAAAGGTGTGTGTGTGTGTAAGTAAAGAAAAAACAAAGACATTTGAAAATAACAGTAGCAAGGCTATATACAGTAGAGGTCGACCGATTATGATTTTTCAACGCTGATACAGATTATTGGAGGACAAAAAAAGCCGATACCGATTAAATCGGCCAATATATATTTTATTTTTATTTGTAATAATGACAATTACAACAATACTGAATTAACACTTATTTTTATCTTAATATAAAACATCAATAAAATCAATTTAGTCTCAAATAAATAATGAAACATGTTCAATTTGGTTTAAATAATGCAAAAACAAAGTGTTGGAGAAGAAAGTAGTGTGTGCCATGTAAAATAGCTAACGTTTAAGTTCCTTGCTCAGAACATGAGAACATATGAAAGTTGGTGGTTCCTTTTAACATGAGACTTCAATATTCCAAGGTAAGAGGTTTTAGGTTGTAGTTAATATAGTATTTACAGGACTATTTCTCTCTATACCATTTGTATTTCATATACCTTTGACTAGTGGATGTTCTTATAGGCACTATAGTATTGCCAGTGTAACAGTATAGCTTCCGTCCCCCTCCTCGCCCCTACCTGGGCTCGAACCAGGAACACATCGACAACAGCCACACTCGAAGCATCGTTACCCATCGCTCCACAAAAGCCGAATAACTACTCCAAATCTAAAAGCGAGTGACGTTTGAAACAGTATTAGCGCACACCCAGCTAACTAGCTAGCCATTTCACATTGGTTACACCAGCCATTAGGCTGATAGGCTTGAAGTCATAAACAGCGCTGTGCTTGCGAAGAGCTGCTGGCAAAACGCACAAAAGTGCTGTTTGAATGACTGATGACGGGCCTGCTGCTGCTCAGTCAGACTGCTCTATCAAATCAGACTTAATTATAACATAATAACACGCAGAAATATGCGCCTTTGGTCATTAATATGATCAAATCCGGAAACTATCATTTCGAAAACAAAACGTTTATTATTTCAGTGAAATACGGAACCGTTCGGTATTTTATCTAACGGGTGGCATCCCTAAGTCTAAATATTCTTGTTACATTGCACAACCTTCAATGCATGTCATAATTACGTAAAATTCTGGCAAATTAGTTTGCAATGAGCCAGGCAGCCCAAACTGTTGTATATACAAAACAACAAATCTCATAATAAAAAAAAAATGTAAGTATCTTATACCATTTTAAAGGTCATCTTGTTGTTAATCCCACCACAGTGTCCTGATTCAAATAGGCTTTACAGCGAAAGCACCACAAACGATTATGTTAGGTCAGAGCCAAGCCACAGAAAAACACAGCCATTTTTCCAGCCAAAGAGAGGAGTCACAAAAAGCACAAATGGAGATAAAATGAATCACTAACCTTTGATGATCTTCATCAGATGACACTCAAGGGACTTCATGTTACACAATACATGTATGTTTTGTTCAATAAAGTTCATATTTATATCTCAGTATACGTTAGGCGCGTTATGTTCAGTAGTTCCAAAAACATCCGGTGATATTGCAGAGAGCCACATCAATTTACAGAAATACTCATCATAAATGTTGGTGAAAATACAAGTGTTATACATAGAATTAAAGATATACTTCTCCTTAATGCAACCGCTCTGTCAGATTTCAAATAATGTTACGGAAAAAGCAAATCATGCTATAATCTGAGAACAGCGCTTAGAGAACAAATACATATATCCGCCATGTTGGAGTCAACAGAAGTCAGAAATAACATTATAAATATTCCCTTACCTTTGATGATCTTCATCAGAATGCACTCCCAGGAATCCCAGGTCCACAATAAATGTTTGAGTTGTTTGATAATGTCAATTTTTGTCCAAATAGCTACTTTTGCTAGAGTGTTTGGTAAACAAATCAAAACTCACAAAGCGCTTTCACTAGTTGCAGACTAAATGTCAAAAGGTTCCGTTACAGCCCGTAGAAACTTGTCAAACGATGTATGGAATCAATCTCTCTTATGTTTAACATAAATCTTCAATAATGTTCCAACCGGAGAATTCCTTTGTCTTCAGAAAAGCAAAGGAACGGGAGATACCTCTCATGTGAAATCCGCGTGACCAGCGCGTGACTGCTGCCAGACCTCTGACTCAATCTGCTCTCATTCGGCCCCACTTCACAGTAGAAGCCTCAAATAAGTTTCTAAAGACGGTTGACATCTAGTGGAAGCCTTAGGAAGTGATGACCAATATCCCACTGTATAGGGGCTGAGTTGAAAATCGACCAACCTCAGATTTCCCACTTCCTGGTTGGATTTTTTCTCATGTTTTTGCCTGCCATATGAGTTCTGTTATATTCACAATCATTCAAACAGATTTAGAAATTTCAAAGTGTTTTCTATCCAATACTAATAATAATATGCATATATTAGCACCTGGGACTGAGGAGCCGGCAGTTTACTCTGGGCACCTCTGGGCACCTTTTCATCCAAGCTACTCAATACTGCCCCTGCAGCCATAAGACGTTTTTAAGCTTCCCACAATATATTGGGTGGATTTTTGCCCATTCCTCCTGACAGATCTGGTGTAACTGAGTCAGGTTTGTAGGCCTCTTTGCTCCCACACACTTTTTCAGTTCTGCCCACAAATGTTCTATAGGATTGAGGTCAGGGCTTTGTAATGGCCACTCCAATACCTTGACTTTGTTGTCCATTTGGAAGATCCATTTGCGACCAAACTTTAACTTCCTGACTGATGTCTTGAGATATTGCTTCAATATATCCACATACTTTTCCTTCGTCATGATGCTATCTATTTTGTGAAGTGCACCAGTCCCTCTTGCAGCAAAGAACCCCCACAACGTGAGGCTGCCAACCCCGTGCTTCACGGTTGGGAAGGTGTTCTTCGGCTTGCAAACCTCCCCCTTTTAACTCCAAACATAACGATGGTCATTATGACCAAACAGTTCTATTTTTGTTTTATCAGACCAGAGGACATTTCTCCAAAATCTTGGTCCCCATGTGCATTTGCAAACCGTAGTGTGGCTATTTTATGGCACTTTTGGAGCAGTGGTTTCTTCCTTGCTGAGCGGCCTCTCAGGTTATGTCGATATAGGACTTGTTTTACTGTAGATATAAATAGTTTTGAACCTGTTTCTTCCAGCATATTCACAAGGTCCTTTGCTGTTGTTTTGGGATTGATTTGCACTTTTTGCACCAAAGTATGTAAATCTCTAGGAGACAGAAAGCGTCTCCATCCTGAGCGGTATGATGGCTGCATGGTCCCATGGTGTTTATACTTGTGTACTATTGTTTGTACAGATGAACATGGTACCTTCAAGCGTTTGGAAATTGCTCCCAAGGATGAACCAGACTTGTGGAGGTCTACAACTTTTTTTCTGAGGTCTTGGCTGATTTCTTTTGATTTTCCCATGATGTCAAGCAAAGAGGCACTGGGTTTGAAGATAGGCCTTGAAATACATCCACAGGTACATTTCCAATTGACTCAAATGATGTTAATTTGCATATCAGAAGCTTCTAAAGCCTTGACATCATTTTCTGGAATTTTCCAAGCTGTTTAAAGGCACAGTCAGTTTAGTGTATGTAAACTTCTGACCCACTGTAATTGTGATACAGTGAAATAATCTGTCTGCAAACAATTGTTGGAAAAATTACTTGTCATTCACAAAGTAGATGCCAAAACTATAGTTTGTTAACAATACATTTGTGGAGTGGTTGAAAAACAAGTTTTAATGACTCCAAGTGTATGTCAACTTCCGACTTGAACTGAATATCGAATCAGGAATAGCAACACATTGTATTTTCTTAAATGATCACAAATGAATTTCAGTAACTGTGGATTGTTCATTTTCCCGCTGTACTGAAACCGAACCAAACTGCGACCCCAAAACCGTGGGTCTGGTGAACTGTTACATCCGTACTAGGAAGTAGTACAGCCTTGTGGATTCGTCAGAAGATGTCTGTCAGATGGTGGAGGTTCTCCTCCCATGTGGAACTGTAGATAATGATGTCATTATTTACGCTGCTGCGTGCGCCTCTGTACCCCTCAGAACACTGTCCATGAGCTGCTGGAAGGTCGCGGCAGCGTAATAAAGCCCAAGGGGCATATCCGAAAACTGGTAGGCCAGTGGGTGTTCTGAAAGAGGTCAACTCCTTGGACGCTTCTGTTGGAGGGACTTGCCAGTAGTGTTGAGTGATTAATGCTTTTTGAGGTCAGTTCAGTTTCGGTTTGATTATTTAAAAAATGATCACAATTTCCAATTTCAGTTTTGATAATGCATAGTGCATTTAATGTTTAAAAAAATTATGTGGCTTAAAAGCTGTAGCAACACAAAATAAAGCAATTAACCTTTTCACACGTACCAACAAACGGGTGTGATCCCGGGTGTGGTCCCTATGCAGTAATCGGAATGCGTTATTTGTCACCAGTACTTGAAAACGTGAATAAAGTTGTAAATACATTATGCTACATACATACATACATACATACATACATACATACATACATACAAGAGGTCGGCCGATTAATTAGGGACGATTTCAAGTTATTACAATCGGTAATCTGCATTTTTGGACGCCGATTATGGCCGATTACATTGCATTCCACGAGGAAACTGTGTGGCAGGCTGACCACCTGTTATGAGAGTGCAGCAAGGAGCCAAGGTAAGTTGCTAGCTAGCATTAAACTTATCTTATAAAAAACAATCTTCACATAATCACTAGTTAACTACACATGGTTGATGATATTACTAGGTTAACTAACTTGTCCTGCGTTGCATATAATCAATGTGGTGCCTGTTAATTTATCAAAAGCGCATTCGTGAAAAAAGCACAATCGTTGCACGAATGACCTAACCATAAACATCAATACCTTTCTTAAAATCAATGCACAGAAGTATATTTTTTTAAACCTGGATATTTAGTTCGAATAAATTTGTGTTAGCAGGCAATATTAACTAGGGGAAATTGTGTCAGTTCTCTTGCATTCATTGCACATAGAGTCAGGGTATATGCACAAGTTTGGGCCGACTGGCTCGTTGCGAACTCATTTTCCAGATTTTTACATAATTATGACATAACATTGAAGGTTGTGCAATGTAACAGCAATATTTAGACTTAGATTTCACTGAAAGAATAAACGTTTTGTTTTTCGAAATGATAGTTTCCGGATTTGACCATATCAGTGTCCAACGGCTCGTATTTCTGTGTTTATTATATTTTAATTAAGTCTATGATTTGATAGAGCGGTGGTAGGCGGCAGCAGGCTCGTAAGCATTCATTCAAACTTCACTGCATTTGCCAGCAGCTCTTAGCAATGCTTGCTTCACAGCGCTGTTTTTGACTTTAAGCCTATCAACTCCCGAGATTAGGCCGGCAATAATAAAGTGCCTATTAGAACATCCAATAGTCAAAGGTATATGAAATACAAATGGTATAGAGAGAAATAGTCGACGCGTCATAATTCCTATAATAACTACAACCGTAAACCTTTTAATTGGGAATATTGAAGAACTGGGAAAATTGAACCACCAGCTTTAGTATGTTCTGAGCAAGGAACTTAAACGTTATCTTTTTTACATGGCACATATTGCCAAGAGCTGCTTCTGAGCATGCAGCCGGGAGAAGAGACTTATTATTATATTCAGCCAAGGGCACAACGGCCATTGGCCGCAAAAGGCATGGATTTTTAAAATGTTTTAGTGGCCACACAAGGGTGATGCCGCCGGGAAATTCAAGGCATTATCAACATCGGCGACGTGTTATCTTATAAAAACAAGTCTGAGACTGCGTAATTGGCTGGTTTGTGTTACTGTCTGGAAGTTCTGGCTACTATGATTAAATAGAGCGCATCCTGACACGATACAGAGAGAAAGCAGGACACAGGGAGGATTGCGTTGTTTCCCCTTCTTATTTAATCGTTATTAAGACTCAGTCCCAAATGGCACCCTATTCCCCCCAATGGGTCCTGGTCAAAAGTAGTGTACTATATACAGGGTGCCTTTTCGGATGCAGGCTAAGGCAAATGCAGGCAAAGGCAGAATTGTTGGTCAGTGCTGTAGTAAAGCTTTATTCTAAAATGGATTAAATCGTTCCCCCCCCCTCATCAATCTACACACAATACCCCATAATAACAAAGCAAAAACAGGTTTTTAGAAATGTTTGCAAATATATATATATATATATATATATATAAAAAAATGTTTTACATTTCAATAAATCACATTTACACTAATTCAGACCGTTTACTCAGTACTTTGTTGAAGCACCTTTGGCAGAAATAACAGCCTTGAGTCATCTTGGGTATGATGCTACAAGCTTGACACACCTGTATATGGGGAGTTTCTCTCATTCTTCTCTGCAGATCCTCTCAAACTCCGGTCAGGTTAGATGGGGAGCGTTGCTGCACAGCTATTTTAAGGTTTCTCCAGAGATGTTCGATTGGGTTCAAGGACATTCATAGACTTGTGCTGAAGCCATTCCTGCATTGTCTTGGCTGTGTGCTTAGGGTTGTTGTCCTGTTGGAAGGTGAACCTTCACCCCAGTCTGAGGTACTGAGCATTCTGGAGCAAGTTTTCATCAAGGATCTCTCTGTACATTGCTCCGTTCATCTTTACCTTGATCCTGACTAGTCTCCCAGTCCTTGCCCCTGTAAAACATCCCCACAGTATGATGCTGCCACCACTATACTTCACCATAGGGACGTTGCCAGGTTTTCTTCAGACATGACAATTGGCATTCAGGCCAAATAGTTTAATCTTGGTTTCATCAGACCAGAGAACCTTGTTTCTCATGGTCTGAGAGTCCTTTAGGTGCCTGTTGGCAAACTCCAAGCAGGCTATCGTGTGCCTTTTACTGAGGAGTGGCATCCGTCTGGTCACTCTACCATGAAGGCCTAATTTGTGGAGTGCTGCAGATATGGTTGTCCTTCTGGAAGGTTCTCCTGTCTCTGGAGCTCTGTCAGAGTGACCATCAGGTTCTTGGTAACCTCCCTGACCAAGTCCCTTTTCCCCCGATTGCTCAGTTTGGCCGGGCGGCCAGCTCTAGGAAGAGTCTTGGTGGTTCCAAACTTCTTCCATTTAAGAATGATGGCCACTGTGTTCTTGGGGTCCTTCAATGCTGCAGAAATGTTTTGGTATCCTTCCCCAGATCTTTGCCTCAACACAATCCTGTCTTTGAGCTCCATGGACAATTCCAGTGTCAACTGTGGGACCTTATATAGACAGGTGTGTGTCATCCAAAATCATGTCCAATTAATTTAATTTACCACAGATAGACTCCAATTAAGTTGTGGCAACATCTCAAGGATGATCAATGGAAATGGGATGCACCTGAGCTCAATTTCGAGTCTAATAGCAAAGGGTCTGAATATTATTATTATTATTTTTTTTATTTTTTTTATTAGCAAATATTTCTCTAATCCCATGTTCGCTTTGTCATTATGGGGTATTGTATGTGGAGTTATGAGGACATGTTTTCCATTTTAAAATAAGGCTGTAATGTAACAAAATGTGGAAGAAGGAAGGGGTCTGAATTCTTGTATTGTATGTGATGACCCTAGCCCATGATCTTGCACTTTGACTTTCCTTGTGGATACAGAATGGATTCTGATGACTGGCAAGAAGGAAGAACAAAAACACTGAAGAAAGAAAGGGTTTGGTATGTTGCCAGACTGTGCCTTTGTGAGGGAGGGCATCCGGTCAGGGCTGGGTGTGTGGGTGGGTTTTGCCAGTCTTTGGCTGTGTCTCAAATGGCACCCTATTGCCATAGGGCTCTGTTCAAAATTAGTGCACAATATAGTGAATAGGGTGCCATTTGAACGCAACCTTCCAACCCCTCCCTCAGGTCAGAATACTGCTGACAGTGGTAGAGGGTTTACTCTCTCCTCCCCTTCTTTCTCTCCTCCCTCCGCTGCTTCGTTGGCTCCTTTCATGACTGGGGTGGGTTTGGTACTTGGATGTGCTGTTGGAGCAGCAGAAGTAGCAGCAGTGGTTTTCATGGCAGGTAAATCACTTTAGCCTATTCATTGAATGAAATACCAGTCAATGTAGCACAAGAACTTCTGATACAGCTGTTTGTTGCTGCTGGAGTGAAACATGCTTTAATAAGCCCAATCATTGTGCGACAGTTCTAAAGGCAATCGCAGTTACTATTTTTAATTCTCAACTGGTAATTGAAGTGTGTTTAGGCAACTAGACAGTCTTCAGCGCATCACACACAACTTTGCAATGAGCTGGAGGCAGTATGCATTTTGAAAACATATACTTGAACGTTTTACTACGTATTCTGAGGCATATCTTACCTTGTTTCAATGTAGCCTAATCCAACCAAACATGCAGGCTATAATTTTTTGGATAGTCATAATTTAGGCTATAATATAACTCAATCACTGTTTTCAAAAAAACTGTTCAATGCAGCTCGTAGTGGCTTAGAGTAGGCCTAGGCTATATTTAATCTCCTTTGCACAGGAAAATATTGGTCTTTTATAAATACATGTCATTCAAATCTACTACGCTTTATATGACTGGATACATCTTTTTTTTAATACGACAAAAAGTACAAGTTAGACTACTCTGCTGACACTGACAAACAGATCAATAAAAACGACGTTGTCTGATCCATATATTAGGCCTACGAAAAGGGGAGACACATACAATATGACATCCATCATCATCAACATGGAGGAAATGTATTTTCCAAAAACAAAGAAGTGTCACTAACCCAATGATAAAGACATTAAATATGCACTCTCATCGTTATCGGCTGGTGCCAATAAGACTCTTCGCTCAATTAAGTTTATCATTTTGATAACTAAAAAACTTTTATTTAACTAGGCAAGTCAGTTTTAAGAACAAATTCTTATTTTCAATGTTGGCCTAGGAACAGTGGGTTAACTGCCTGTTCAGGGGCAGAACGACAAATTTTTTCCTTGTCAGCTTGGGGATTTGAACCTTTCGGTTGCTAGTCCACCGCTCTAACACTAGGCTACCCTGCCGTCCTACTAAAATACTTATTAGTATCTTTTCATTATCCTCTCTGTACAGCAATAGCCATTTTGTTTTCCAAACAGTTTTTCTGCGATTGTATTTTTACATATTGCGATATGCCTGGCTGGGTCTCTTTTGGTTTTCACTGACAGTCTCAACAATCATCTACAGTATTTGGTATTTGCCACTCGCTCTGCCCAAATTGCAGGCCCTTCTGACTCTAGTCAATGCGATTTAAAACAATCCACTTTGTTTATTTTTGTGTTTTTATTTTTTAAGTTAATGATCCTCGCTGTATAGCCTATTTTGAATGATTGGATTTATTGCTGTATAGACAGGAGTAAGCTATTAGCCTCCCTGGGCAACATGGGACTGGGAGGCTCACAGGGATATTGGTATCCACGTAGGCCACAGTCCTTCCGTGGCCTCCAATTGCTCTTAAATACAAGTAAAACTAAATGCATGCTCTTCAACCGATCGCTACCTGCACCTACCCGCCTGTCCAACATCACTACTCTGGACGGCTCTGACTTAGAATACGTGGACAACTACAAATACTTAGGTGTCTGGTTAGACTGTAAACTCTCCTCCCAGACCCATATCAAACATCTCCAATCCAAAGTTAAATCTAGAATTGGCTTCCTATTTCGCAACAAAGCATCCTTCACTCATGCTGCCAAACATACCCTTGTAAAACTGACCATCCTACCAATCCTCGACTTTGGCGATGTCATTTACAAAATAGCCTCCAATACCCTACTGAACAAATTGGATGCAGTCTATCACAGTGCAATCCGCTGCCAATGACTGGAACGAACTACAAAAATCTCTGGAACTGGAAACACTTATCTCCCTCACTAGCTTTAAGCACCAACTGTCAGAGCAGCTCACAGATTACTGCACCTGTACATAGCCCACCTATAATTTAGCCCAAACAACTACCTCTTTCCCAACTGTATTTAATTAATTAATTAATTTTGCTCCTTTGCACCCCATTATTTTTATATCTACCTTGCACATTCTTCCATTGCAAAACTACCATTCCAGTGTTTTACTTGCTATATTGTATTTACTTTGCCACCATGGCCTTTTTTGCCTTTACCTCCCTTCTCACCTCATTTGGTCACATTGTATATAGACTTGTTTATACTGTATTATTGACTGTATGTTTGTTTTACTCCATGTGTAACTCTGTGTCGTTGTATCTGTCGAACTGCTTTGCTTTATCTTGGCCAGGTCGCAATTGTAAATGAGAACTTGTTCTCAACTTGCCTACCTGGTTAAATAAAGGTGAAATAAAAAAAAGGCCTATACTCCACCAATTAACCATTAATAAACTCAATACTACTTATTTTTACATAAATGCACTAATTTGACTTTGCCTCATGGAAAAATTTGTAGAATTGTAGGATATTAGCATCAAAGCTGCAACAACAACAAATATCTCTGCCATATGACAGTCTGTAGAATTGCATATAATTAGCTTAAACTATTTATTTTTCACTCTGATACCAAGAGGTGAGCCTTTTAAAATGTTCCTTCCTAGGTCCAGAGACTTGGTTCATCTGGCCATGCACTGCCAAAGTCATAGTACAACTCCTTGTATGCTCTTTTTATCTCACTCGAGTTGTGTTCTGATTTTATGAGGGGGTCCCTGATGAATTTGCTATAACAAAAGGGGTCCTCGACCCCAAAAAGTTTGAGAACCCCCCGGTCAAATGTTATTGGTCACATACATGTGTTTAGCAGATGTTATTGCGGGTGTAGCGAAATGCTTGTGCTTCTAGCTCAGTTTCACGACATATACCCAAAATACACGTAATGTAAGTAAGGAATAGATTAATATATATATATATATATATGTGTCAAAGCGGCAATGGCATAGTATAGAGTACAGTATATACAGTGGGGCAAAAAAGTATTTAGTCAGCCACCAATTGTGCAACTTCTCCCACTTAAAAAGATGAGAGAGACCTGTAATTTTCATCATAGGTACACTTCAACTATGACAGACAAAATGAGAAGAAAAAAAATCCAGAAAATCACATTGTAGGATTTTTTATGAATTTATTTGCAAAATATGGTGGAAAATAAGTATTTGGTCAATAACAAAAGTTTATCTCAATACTTTGTTATATACCCTTTGTTGGCAATGACAGAGGTCAAACGTTTTCTGTAAGTCTTCACAAGGTTTTCACACACTGTTGCTCTCTCATCTTTTTAAGTGGGAGAACTTGCACAATTGGTGGCTGACTAAATACTTTTTTGCCCCACTGTACATATGAGATGGGTGATGTAATATTTACAAACAATTAACGTGACTAAGATACCGTAGAATAGTATATAGTACAGTTTACACATGAGATGAGTAATCTAAGATACAGAGACATTCTTAAAGCGGCTAGTGTTTCATTTCCTTAGTGGCCAGTGATTCCTAATCTATGTCTGTAGGCAGCAGCCTATGATGTGCCGGAGATGGCTGTTTAACAGTCAGTGGTGTAGTATACAATACAGTATATACATATGAAATGGGTGATGCAATATGTAAACACAATTTAAAAGTGACTAGGATACCGTAGAATAGTATGAAGTGCTAGTGATGGCTGTTTAGCAGTCTGATGGTCTTGAGATAGAAGCTGTTTTTCAGTCCCTCGGTCCCAACTTTGATGCACATGTACCGACCTCACCTTCTGGATGTGAACAGGCAGTGCCTCGGGTGGTTGATGTCCTTGATGATCTTTTTGGCCTTCCTATGGCATCGGGTGCTGTAGGTGTCCAGGAGGGCGGGAAGTTTCCCCTGGTAATGCGTTGGGCAGACCGCTCCACCCTCTGGAGAGCTTTGCGGTTGTGGGCAGTGTGTAGTTGCCATACCGGGCGGTGATACAGCCCGATGCTCTCAATTGTGGGTCTGTAAACATTTCTTTAGCCTCCTGAGGTTGAAGAGGCACTGTTGCACCTTCTTCACCACACTGTCTCTGTTGGTGGACCATTTCAGTTTGTCAGTGATGCATTCGCCGAGGAACTTGAAGCTTTCCACCTTCTCCACTGCGGTCCCGTCGATGTGGATAGGGGGGGTGCTCCCTCTGCTGTTTCCTGAAGTCCACAATCTCCTTTGTTTTGTTGACGTTGAGTGAAAGGATATTTTCCTGGCACCACACTCCCAGAGCCCTCACCTCCTCCCTGTAGGCTGTCTCGTCGTTCTTGGTAATCAGGCCTACTACTGTTGTCGTCTGCAAACTTGATGATTTAAGTTGGAGGTGTGCTTGGCCACGCAGTTATGGGTGAACAGGGGGCTGAGCAAGCAACCTGTGGGGCCCCAGTGTTGAGGATCAGAGAAGAGGAGGTCTTGTTTCCTACCTTCACCACCTGGGGGTGACCCGTCAGGAAGTCCAGGATCCAGTTGCACAAGATGGGGTTCAGGCCCAGGGCCTCGAGCTTGATGATGAGCTTGGAGGGTCTATGGTGTTGAATGCTGAGCTATAGTCAATGAACAGCATTCTTACATATGTCTGCCTCTTGTCCAGATGGGACAGTGCAGTTTGCATTGTGGTGGCGCTTGCATTGTCTGTGGATCTATTGGGGCGGTAAGCAAATTGAAGTGTGTCTAGGGTGTCAGGTAAGGTGGTCATATGATCCTTGAATAGTCTCTCAAAGCACTTTTTGATGACAGTGGTTTGTGTTGGTCATTTAGTCCAATTACCTTTGCTTTCTTGGGTACAGGGACAATGATGGCCATCTTGAAACATGTGAGGACAACAGACGGGGATAGATTGAATATATCTGTGAACACACCAGCCAGTTGGTCTGGCATGCTCTGAGGACACAGCTAGGGATAAGGGTTAACACGTTTAAATGTCTTACCCACGTCGGCCACAGAGAAGGAGAGCGCACAGTCCTTGATAGCGGGCCACGTTGGTGGCACTGTATTATCCTCAAAGCCAGCGAAGAACGTGTTCAGCCTGTCCGGAAGGAAGACGTCGGTGTCCACGACGTGGCTGGTTTTCCTTTTATAATCTGTGACGGTCTGTTGACCCTGCCACATACAGTTGAAGTCGGAGGTTTACATATACTTAGGTTGGAGTCATTAAAACTCGTTTTTCAACCACCACAAATTTCTTGTTAACAAACTATAGTTTTGGCAAGCCGGTTAGGACACCTACTTTGGGCATTTTTCCAACAATTGTTTACAGACAGATTAATTCACTTATAATTCACTGTATCACAATTCCAGTGGGTCAAACGTTTACCTACACTAAGTTGACTGCCTTTAAACAGCTTGGAAAATTCCAGAGAATTATGTCATGGCTTTAAAAGCTTCTGATAGGCTAATTGACATAATTTGAGCCAATTGGAGGTGTACCTATGGATGTATTTCAAGGCCTACCTTCAATCTCAGTGCCTCTTTGCTTGACATCATGGGAAAATGAAAATAAATCAGCCAAGGTTCATCCTTGGGAGTAATTTCCAAACGCCTGAAGGTACCACATTCATCTGTACAAACCATTGTAGGCAAGTATAAACATCATGGGACCACGCTGCCGCCATACCGCTCAGAAAGGAAACACGTTCTGTCTCCTGGAGATTAACGTACTTTGGTGCGAAAAGTGCAAATCAATCCCAGAACAACAGCAAACGACCTTATGAAGATGCTGGAGGAAACAGGTACAAAAGTATCTATAGCCACAGTAAAATTAGTCCTATATCGACAAGCTGAGAGGCCACTCAGCAAGGAAGAAGCCACTGCTCCAAAACCGCCATAAAGCCAGACTACAGTTTATAAACTGCACATGGGGACAAAGATAGCACTTTTTTGAGAAATGTCCTCTGGTCTGATGGAACAAAAATAGAACTGTTTGGCCATAATGACCGTTGTTATGTTTGGAGGAAAAAGAGGGAGGCTTGCAAGCCGAAGAACACTATCCCAACCGTAA
Organism: Oncorhynchus kisutch; assembly: GCF_002021735.2. Taxonomy (NCBI): domain Eukaryota; kingdom Metazoa; phylum Chordata; class Actinopteri; order Salmoniformes; family Salmonidae; genus Oncorhynchus; species Oncorhynchus kisutch. Next base: position 51,840,268 of record NC_034184.2, on the reverse strand, counting down.
AGCAGGGGGTGACAGTATGATGTTGTGGGGGTGCTTTGCTGCAGGGGTGACTGGTGCATATCACAAAATAGATGGCATCATGAGGGTGGAAAATTATGTGGATATATTGAGGCAACATCTTTGTCGCAAATGGATCTTCCAAATGGACAATGACCCCAAGCATACTTCCAAAGTTGTGGCAAAATGGCTTAAGGACAACAAAGTCCATGTATTGTAGTGGCCATCACAAAGCCCTGACCTCAATCCTATAGCAAATATGTGGGCAGAACTGAAAAAGCATGTGCGAGCAAGGAGGCCTACAAACCTGACTTAGTTACATCAGCTCTGTCAGGAGGAATGGGCCAGAATTCACCCAACTTATTGTGGGAAGCTTGTGGAAGGCTTCCCGAAACGTTTGACCCAAGTTAAACAATTTAAAGGAAATGCTACCAAATACTAATGAGTGTATGTAAACTTCTGACCCACTGGGAATGTGATGGAAATTAAAGCTGAAATAAATCCTTCTCTCTACTATTACTCTGACATTTCACATTCTTAAAATAAAGTGCTGATCCATCTGACCCAAGACAGGGAATTTTTATCAGGATTAAATGTCAGGAATTGTGAAAAACTGAGTTTAAATGTGTTTGGCTCAGGTGTACGGAAATTTCCGACTTCAACTGTAAATGCAACTTCTCTTCTGTCATTACTTGATGCTCATCTAAAATACTAAACGCTTTGCTTACCAGAATAATGTCATAAATAGATAGAATGATCAATGCATCATCTACAATCTATTTGACATCGGTAAAGTTGTCTCATTTCTGCTTCTCTCCGAGTTAGGACGTTTATGGACCAGGAAAATTTCCAAATGACAGTTTGACCGGTTTTAAGTCAATTAAAAGCTGTGAAAAAGACCTAACATTTATTTCAGTTCGTCTTGGATGCATATTTTATGTGGTTGAAAATGAAATACTGTCAGCTTTTACAATGCATTCGGAATGTATTCAGACCCCTTGACTTTTTCAAAATGTCATGTTTCTAAAATGGATTAAATAAAAAAATGTCACTCATCAATCTCATCACCTCATTTACATACATTTTCAGACCCTTTACTATGAGACTCAAAATTGAGCTCAGTTGCATCCTGTTTCCATTGATCATCCTTGAGATGTTTCTACAACTTGGAGTCCGTCAGTGGTAAATTCAATTGATTGGACATGATTTGGAAAGACACACACCTGTCTATATCAGGTCCCACAGTTGACAGTGAATGTCAGAGCAAAAATCCAGCCATGGGGTCGAAGGAATTATCCATAGAGCTCCGAGACAGACAGGATTGTGTCGAGGCACAGATCTGGGGAAGGGTAGCAGCACATGTCTGCAGCATTGAAGGTCCCCAAGAACACAGTGGCCTCCATCATTCTTAAATGGAAGTTTAGAACCACCAAGACTGTTCCTAGACCTGGCCGCTCTGCCAAACTGAGCAATTGGGGGAGAAGGGCCTTGGTCAGGGAGGTGACCAAGAATCCCATGGTCACTCTGACAGAGCTCCAGAGTACCTCTGTGGAGATCGGAGAACCTTCCAGAAGGACAACCATCTCTGCAGCACTCCATCAATCAGGCCTTTATTGTAGTGGCCAGATGGAATCCACTCCTCACTAAAAGGCACATGACAGCCCGTTTGTAGTTTGCCAATAGGACTTTCAGACCATGACAAACAAGATTCTCTTGTCTGATGAAACCAAGGATGATCTCTTTGGCCTGAATGCCAAGTGTCACTTCTGGAGGAAACCTGGCACCATCCCTATGAAACCTAGTATTTGCAGCATATGCTGTGTGGATGTTTTTCAGCGGCATGGACTGGGAGACTAGTCTGGATCGAGTGAAAGTTGAACGGAGCAAAGTACAGAGAGAGCATTGATGAAAATCTGCTCCAGAATGTTCAGGACCTCAAACTGGGGCGACGGTTCACCTTCCAACAGGACAACAACCATAAGCACACAGCCAAGACAATGCAGGAGTGGCTTCGGGACAAGTCTCTGAATGTGGCCAGGAGTGGCCAGAGCCCGGACTTAATCCCGATCGAACATCGCTGGCGAGACCTGTAAATAGCTGTGCAACGACACTCCTCATCCAACCTGACAGAGCTTGAGAGGATCTGCAGAGAAGAATGGGAGAAACTCCCCAAATACAGGTGTGCCAAGCTTGTAGTGTCAGTACTGAGTAAGGGGTCTGAATTATTTTGAACATTTTCTAGAAACCTGTTTTCAATTGGTAATTTCTCAGGGACATCAGATTGATGAGGGAAGATGTGTATATTGAAAAAAAAACTATGAATTCCATTTTAGAATGAGGCTGTATGCAACAAAATGTGGAAAAAGTCTAGGGGTCTGAATACTTTCCGAATGCACTGTATATCGCTGAAAGAAATTGCACGTTTAGGCTACACATCAGGTCAAGATGCTGAAAGAAAGATATCATATGTCTCAACTCCTGTTTCCGACACGAAAGTAACATTTGGTCTATTATTTTACTGCGAGGAACACTTAATTCTGCAGGAGTTCATATTTTAATCGGCCTACATTCAATGTCCAGACTTCAGTTTCTATTCAAACTATTGGGCTGCTCCACTCTAAACAAATTCTGGTATCCTTACAGTGCCATTTGATAAATGCAAAGAGACATCACTTACAAAACACCAAAAAGTGTTATGAATGACATTTGGTGATTTTCATCATTTATTAGGCCTTCATTTGTCTTGTAACCTGAATTCATGCATATACTGCTCTCCTGTGTGTCTTTGTCTCAGCCACTCATCTCTGCCTTGGCAAACTTTCAGTGTTATTTTTTAACCACACCGCATTTTGGAGTCTATTCGTGCATATTTCATGTGACTGACATGCTGTAATGATAAATAGTGTAATAGCCTACAGTTTTGGGAATCTAAGTTTGAATTATTATAATAGGCTCCGGAACAAGGCTCCCTGTGATTTTCACAGCAAATGATTTCATCGATTTAATATATATATTTTTTTAAATTAATTTTATTTATTATTATTATAATTTTTTTTTAATTTCTACCTCTAGATTCCACCTTCTAGTTTCCTGGGTTATCGTTTGCATCCCGAATGGCACCCGTTTCCCTATATAGTACACTACTTTTGACCAGTGCCTTATGTACAATTTGGGACATAGGCATTGGACTTGGGTGTAACAATGCTGCTCTTTCTCACTCCCTTTTCTGAAACAGTACATTGAGACTGCTGGTCAGTAATATAATTGACCATTGGTGGCCTCTGGCCCACTAGCCGAGAAAGAGGGAGAAATAGGGAGGAATAGAGAGTGCTAGAAAGAGAATGAGGGTGAGGGAGAGAAAAGGAGGAAGAAAGCAAGGGAGCTTGAACTTTCCATTGACCAGTGGCCCTGCAGTGAACAGAACAGAGCTGTATTGTGTGTCTGGGTCTCAGTAGAACACAGCCTCTTTAGCTGTGGTTCTGTACTGTTCAAAAGCATATGAGCCTCAGGCCACATTGGACCCTGGCCAGCCACAAGGTCGCCCGGCCAGGCTGGAGGATACAGCACTTGTACAGGGATAGAGCCATAGAAATATAATTCATTGATCATTTATTACATGGGTTTCTATTTTTGTGAGTAGAGCTCCACTAACAGAAAGGGTATGTCAAATGGAGAGAAGAGGGCATGAACCACCGCCATCTCTGAGACCCAAACTCAAAGGCCGGCATTGGAGAAATAAGGTAACAAGCCACTTCCTCTCTCGCCGCTTCTGAGAATGGTGCATGGGATATGATAGGATGTGAATCATGGTTCAGTTTCGTGAGCAGTAGAGCTATTTCGGTGTAAATGAGCACATTCACTTTCACAGGGAACAATCGTGGCAAAAGTATTATGGTAGCAGAAAGGTTTGTGTGGGATTACAATTCTCCTACATGTCACAGACACAACCAGAGTATTGGCAACCCACATCACCAGCCACTATAATGCTGTGTGCTCTATGGGCCCTGGCCAAAGTAGTGCATAATAAAGGGAATGGGTTCCATTTGGGATGTTGTCACAGTATCTAGATACTGTAGCTTATTTCTGGATGAAGACTTTGCACTTCACCCAATCTTGGGCCAGTAAACGAAAGGTTGCTGGTTCGAATCCCCAAACCAACTAGGTGAAAAATCAGTCAATATGCCCTTGAGCAAGGCACTCAAACCTAATTGCTCCTATAAGTCGCTCTGGATAAGTGTCTACTAAAATGACCAAAATAATGTGTGTGTGCGTGTCACCCTCTGATGAGTAGGCTTCAATCTGGTTTGAATAGAGGCTGGCAGGCTGCTGTACTGCTTAGTTCAATCCACAGTCATATTTTCAGAGGAGGTGTGTGGGTGTTTCCCTCTCTCAGATAAGCAGGCCTTCCAATAACATTGACCTGATACGTCTGCTTCGAGTAGAATTTCCCTGAATAAAGGCTGCCGGTGCTCTCCTTCCTATTAATTTAAAGAACCACTTGGTATTTAAAGACCCACTTGTCTTACCCTAATCAGCCTCGCAGGATGGTTTTAATGATCTAGTGGATGAGTTCAGGTCTAGGGCTTTAAGGTAATCACCCCATTAGGCTAAATTAAGACATCTTTCTTTGTCTGTGTGTTGGACAGACTGGAGCTGGCAGTAAGTCTCTGGAAGTGAGTGAGCCCCCAACCCCTGGGTTATATCTTCAGCTCCGGCCCCTTTGTTTAGCTTGTTTTCTAAGAAACTTGAATTAGCCTAGGTCCTTTAGTAATCACAGTATTAGGCCTACTACAAAGGTATAAGAGCATTGTTACCCAACTGTGCCATGTTGCCATTTTACTGCAGGGCTCAACATTAACATTTGTCTGCTTGTCTGGGACAGGGAAATAAAATTGTTGGGCAAGCAGAATATAGATTAAATTGGGGGAAAAAAATCACAATATCAAACAATTACCCTGATCAGAAATTGGTTAAGAGTGTCCTTTGCATGTGATGTTTTGCGCACCGTTCTCACAATTTCTGCAGCGCACATCGGACTAGAATTGTATTGCATTGACTGGCACGAGTGGTCTTTTTCAATCACCAGGGGCTGGTTGCACCATTTGGTCATACGCCTATCTTTGAGTGTTAATCATGAAAAGGCAGAGAAAATAATAGCAATCTATATTTTCAAAAGCATGTGTGTCTCATGTTCATATCCACTCTTTGGAGTGGCATAATCGTGAGTCAATAGCAAATAGCCTACACTTGATTTAGGCTATATTAGCAAGCATGTTTCTGATCAGTGATAGCTAATTTATTCATCTATCACCTTCATTTATTTTCCCATCCAGTGATCAATTTACCAAATATACAGACAGATTCAGACAAATCAATCAATGTGATTTTGTTCATTAGACATGTCATGGGCTTTTGGTTGGGAGTAGGTTACTATGCGAGTGAAGAGAAAAATAATCCACTTGTTCAGATGAGCAAACTACACTAAAGATGATCACCTCAATTTAGCTAACATTTTCCGAACATAATTGGAACCAAATATCCAAACAGAGATTGAGTGAAAATCAAAATCTGACATTGATTTACCAAGATGAATCCCCACGCTTGTCTCAAAGCTGCACGATGGCGCTGTCCCAATCAAAACGGTGATGAAATGATCTTCTATCCCTTTAATTCATAAAAGTTTGAGTGACTTTAGGAGTTTCAGAAAGTAACAATTTGATACAAGGCCTTCAGAAAGTATTCGTACCTCTTGACTGATTCCACATTCATTTTGTGTTATGTTACATCCTGAATTTCTCTCACCCATCTACACACAGTATCCCATAATGACAAATTGTGGTAAACATTTTTTTGTTGAAAATGAAGTACAGAAATATCTAATCTACATAAGTATTCACACCCCTGAGTCAATACTTTGTAGAAGCACCTTTGGCGGCGATTACAGCTTTGAGTCGTCTTTGGTCCATTATGCCTGTATCAGCTATATGCACATCTGGATTTGGGGACGTTTCCCCATTCTTCCTTGCAGATTTTCTTAAGCTCTGTTAAGTCTTTCCACAGATTTAAAATGAGATTCAAGTCTGGGGTTTGGCTGGGCCACTCAAGGACTTTCACCTTCTTGTTCTGAAACAATTCCAGCTTTGCTTTGGCTGTATGCCTGGGGTTATTGTCCTTTTGGAACATAAATCTTCACCCCAGTCTAAAAATCAGGTTCTCATGAAGGATTTGCCTGTATTTGGCTCCATACATTGTTCCCTCTATCCTTACCTGTCTCCTAGTCCCTGACACTGAAAAGCATCCCCATAGCATGATGATGCGGCCACAAGGTTGGTGTTAGACGTGTGACGAGCTGTGCTTGGTTTTCTCCAGACATAGCTCTTTGCATTCAGGCCAAAGAGTTACATCAGAGCACAGAATATTTTGCCTTATGCTCTGAGTCTTTCACGTGGCTTTTTGCACACTCCAGGTGTGCTGTCGTTTTTCTCAGGAGTGGCTTCCGTCTGGCCACTCTCCCATAAAGCCCAGATTGGTGAAGTGCTGTATGACGGTGCCACTATCAGGTATGAAGGTAAGACCCAGATGCAGACCACGTCGAATAAACAATAGTTTGTATTCCAACAGGGGCAGGCAATAGACAGGTCAAGGCAGGCAGGGGTCAGTAAACCAGATGTGGGGCAACGGTACTGGGCGGCAGGCAGGGTCAGGGTAAGGCAGAGGTCAGTAATCCAGAGGGGGGCAAAGGGACAGGTCGGCTGGTAGGCTCAGGGTCAGGCAGAGTGGTCAGGCAGGCGGGCTTGGAGTCAGGACCGGCAAGGATAAAAACCAGGAGGGCGAGAACAGAGAGACTGGAAGAAGCAGGAGCTGATACACAAAACACTGGTTGACTTGAAAAAAAAACAGATGAATTGGCAACAGACAAACAGAGAACACAGGTATAAATACACAGGGGATAATGGGGAAGATGGGCGACACCTGGAGGGGGGTGGAGACAATCACAAAGACAGGTGAAACAGATCAGGGTGTGACATTGAAAGTCACTGAGCTCTTCAGTAAGGCCATTCTACTGCAAATGTTTGTATATGGAGATTGCATGGCTGTGTGCTCGATCTTATACACCTGTCAGCAATGGATGTGGCTGAGGTAGCTGAATTCACTCATTTGTAGGGGTGTCCACATACTTGTGTACATATAGTGTGTTTCTGCATTTCATTTTCAATAAATTTGCTAAATTTGCTTGTTTTCAATTTGCCATTACGGGGCATTGACAACACAACAAAATATGCAATAAGTCAAGGGGTATGAATTGCATTAACCTACCTTATTCCAATATTTTCGTCATTCAGTGAAAATAATAAAATAATAAATCCCACAGTGGGTGGAAGATGTGTGAGAGTGAGTGAGTGGGTAAGTCTGTTGACCAGTCGCTCATAGAAATTGGAGTGTGGCAGGGCGACTTTCTTTGGAACGGACGAAGTAGGCACAGGTATTGAAAGGAGGGGTCAGTGGGTGGTAAAGCTGGGAATTTTTTTTTTGTCTAAATATTAATGTAATCTTTTTGATGTGGCCATAATCCGCTCTTTCACAAAATGGGGTGGGTTCCTGTGAAGAGAGTCACAGGTGGACTGTAACAGTTGAAAAAGTGAAAAGCCTGTTTTCTCGAGATATGACCTCATCTCATTGGCACTGCTTTGTCTGTGAGCCACTGACATTCCTACAGTCTATTGGGAAAGTATTTAGCTTTTATCCAAAGTGTCACGATTTACTAGGAGTGGTGGGTGGAATCAGGCGCAGAGAGCAGGGTTCAGTAGATTGTCAATTTATTCTCCGGCGGTCACGCCAACACACAGGACCAAAATAGTCCGGAGAATAACCACACGAAAACCACCATACAACAGAGTAACAAAAACAATCCCGCACAAAACAAGGGCGGGATAACCTACTATATATAAGGACGCTAATTAAACTAAAATACACACAGGTGAAACTAATAAGACAAAACCAACAGACAAACAAAAAAGGGATCGGTAGTGGCTAGTAGGACGGTGACGACGCGGAGCCCCCGCAGAGCGCCGCCACCGGCCTCGAGGACGACCCGGAGGACGAGGTGCCGGGCGATCTGGGTGGAGGCAGTGGAAATCTCTCAGGAGAGAAGGGTCCAAAATGTCCCCCACCGGAACCCAGCATCTCTCCTCCGGACCGTACCCCTCCCAGTCCACGAGGTACTGTAGGCCCCCCACCCGGCATCTCGAATCCAGAATGCACCGAACCGTGTACGCCGGGAACCCCTCGATGTCCAGAGGGGGCGGAGGGACCTCAGGCACCTCACCTTCTTGCAGGGGACCAGCCACCACCGGCCTGAGGAGAGACACATGAAACGAGGGGTTAATACGGTAATACCTAGGAAGTTGTAACCTGTAACACACCTCGTTTATTCTCCTCAGGACTTTGAACGGCTCCACACACTGCGGCCCCAGCTTCCGACAGGGCAGGCGGAGGGGCAGGTTTCGGGTCGAGAGCCAGACCCTGTACCCCGGTGCAAACACGGGGCCTCACTGCGGTGCTGGTCAGCGCTCCTTTTCTGCCGTTCTCCCGCTAACCTTAGTGAATCCTGAACGGCTTTCCAGGTGTCCTTGGAGCGCTGTACCCATTCCTCCACCGCAGGAGCCTCGGTCTGGCTCTGATGCCATTGGGCCAGGACCGGCTGGTAACCTAACACACACTCAAAAGGAGACAAGTTAGTTGAGGAGTGGCGTAGGGAGTTCTGAGCGAGTTCAGCCCAAGGAACATACCTTGCCCACTCACCAGGCCGGTCCCGGCAATAGGACCGCAGAAACCTGCCCACATCCTGGTTTACGCGCTCTACCTGCCCATTACACTCGGGGTAAAAACCTGAGGTTAAGCTGACCGAGACCCCCAGTCTCTCCATAAACGCCCTCCACACTCTGGACGTGAATTGGGGACCCCGATCAGAAATGATGTCCTCATGCACCCCATAGTGCTGGAAGACATGGGTAAACAAGGCCTCCGCAGTCTGCAGGGCCGTAGGGAGACCGGGCAACGGGATGAGACGACAAGACTTAGAAAACCGATCCACAACGACCAGGATCGTAGTACTTCCCTGGGACGGGGGAAGGTCGGTAAGAAAGTCCACCGATAAGTGTGTCCACGGCCGTTGTGGAACGGGGAGGGATTGTAACTTCCCTCTAGGCAGGTGCCGAGGAGCCTTGCTCTGAGCACACACTGAGCAGGAGGAGACATAAAATCTCACGTCTTTAGCCAGCGTGGGCCACCAGTATCTCCCTCTAAGACTCCGCACTGTCCTCTCGATTCCAGGATGACCCGAGGAGGGGAGAGTATGAGCCCACCGGATCAGCTTATCCCGGACCCCCTCGGCACGTACTGAGTCCCCACTGGACAGTTAGGGGGGGCCGGCTCTAACCGTGAGGCCTCCTCTATCTCAGCGTCCACCTCCCATACCACCGGTGCCACGAGACATGACGGTGGAATGATGGGAGTTGGCTCAACGGACCGCTCCTCGGTATCATAGAGGCGGGACAGCGCGTCGGCTTTGGTGTTTTGGGAGCCTGGCCGGTATGAGATGGTAAACCGAAACCTGGTAAAAAACATGGCCCATCTAGCCTGATGTGGATTTAGTCTCCTCGCTGCCCGGATATACTCGAGATTACGATGGTCAGTCCAGATGAGAAAAGGGTGTTTCAAGCCAATGTCTCCACACCTTCAGAGCCTTGACTACAGCTAACAACTCCCGGTCCCCCACGTCATAGTTTCGCTCCGCTGAACTGAGCTTGCTCGAAAAGAAAGCACACGGGCGGAGCTTGGGTGGCACGCCCGAGCGCTGGGACAGCACGGCCCCGACCCCCGCCTCGGACGCATCCACCTCCACTATGAACGCCAAAGAGGGGTCCGGATGCGCCAACACGGGCGCATTGGTGAACAGCTCTTTCAAACGACTGAAAGCTCTTCCCGCCTCTGCTGACCAACGCAAGCGCACCGGTCCTCCCTTCAGCAGTGAGGTGATGGGAGCAGCCACCTGACCAAAACCCCGGATAAACCTCCGGTAGTAATTGGCAAACCCTAAAAACCGCTGCACTTCTTTCACCGTGGTCGGAGTCGGCCAATTACGCACGGCTGTAATGCGGTCATCCTCCATCACCACCCCGGAGGTGGAAATACGATACCCCAGGAAGGAAACGGACTGTTTGAAAAACTCACATTTCTCCGCCTTGCAATACAGGTCATGCTCCAGCAGTCGCCCAAGTACCTTACGCACCAGAGACACATGTGCCGCGCATGTGGCAGAATAGATCAAGATGTCATCGATGTACACTACCACTCCCTGCCCGAGCAGGTCTCGGAGAATCTCATCTACGAAGGATTGGAAGACGGCTGGAGCATTCTTCAACCCATATGGCATGACGCGGTACTCATAATGACCAGATGTAGTACTAAATGCGGTTTTCCACTCATCTCCTCCCCGGATACGCACCAGATTATACGCGCTCCTCAGGTCCAGTTTTGTGAAGAAGCGCGCCCCGTGAAATGATTCCACCGCCGTAGCGATGAGAGGTAGTGGGTAACTAAACCCCACTGTGATGGAATTTAGACCTCTATAATCAATGCACGGACGCAGACCTCCATCCTTCTTCTTCACAAAAAAGAAGCTTGGTGAAGACGGGTGATGCGGAGGGCCGAATGTACCCCTGTCCCAGCGATTCAGCAACATATGTTTCCATCGCTACCGTCTCCTCCTGGGACAATGGATACACGTGACTCCTAGGAAGTGCAGCGCTCTCGAGAAGGTTTATCGCGCAGTCCTCTCGACGATGGGGTGGTAATTCGGTCGCCCTCTTTTTACTGAAGGCGATAGCCAAATCGGCATATTCAGAGGGAATGCGCACGGTGGAAACCTGGTCTGGACTCTCCACCGTAGTCGCACCAACGGCAACTCCTATACACCTACCTGAACACTCCTCTGACCACCCCTTAAGAGCCCCCTGTCGCCAGGAAATCACCGGGTTGTGTTGAGCTAGCCAGGGAATTCCCAACACCACTGGAAACGCAGGTGAATCTATAAGGAACAGACTAATCTGCTCCTTATGATCCCCCTGCGTTACCATGTCCAGCGGCACCGTAGCCTCCCTAACTACTCCTGACCCTAATGGTCGGCTATCTAAGGAGTGCACGGGGAAAGGTAGGTCTAATGACACCAGGGGAATCCCTAGCCTTAACGCGAGCCCACGATCCATGAAATTCCCAGCTGCGCCTGAATCGACTAGCGCCTTATGCTGTAGAGAGGGAAAAAAAACTGGGAAAGAAGTCAACACATACATATGACCGACAGGAAGCTCTGGGTGAGTCTGGTGCTTAATCACCTGGGGTGATCGTGTAGTGCTCCGCCTGCCCTCCCGACTCCCAGACGAGTTCCTCCAGCACCGGTTGGCCGTGTGCCCTCGGCGACCACAACTGGTGCAGGAGGACACTCCTCCTCCGGTCCCCCTCGAAGCCGCCCCTCCTAATTCCATAGGAATAGGGGCAGGAGGGCTGGGAAGTGGAAACGACAGGACCTGATCCGAACGCCCGCGGGCAGCCAGCAGGTTGTCGAGACGGATAGCCAAGTCAATGAGTTCATCCAGGGTGAAGGTGGTGTCCCGACATGCCAGCTCCCTGCGGACGTCCTCCCTGAGACTGCATCGGAAATGATCTATCAAGGCCCTGTCGTTCCACCCTGCTCCTGCGGCCAAGGTCCTGAACTCCAGAGCAAAGTCCTGTACGCTCCTCGTCTCCTGACGCAGGTGGAACAGCCGTTCAACCGCCGCCCAACCCTCTGGTGGATGGTCAAACACAGCTCGGAATCGGCGGTCCGGACCATTCCACACTGCGTTGGCCCACTCGAGGGCTCGCCCAGTCAAGCAGGAGACGAGGGCGCTCACGCTCTCCTCTCCGGAGGGAGCAGGACGCATGGTAGCCAGGTATAGTTCCAGTTGGAGAAGGAAACCCTGGCACCCAGCCGCCGTTCCGTCATACTCCCGTGGGAGCGTCAGCTGCAGAGCCCCGGAGCCAGATGTGGTTGCAGGAACAGGAGGTGCTGAAGGAGGGGGTGCTGGAGATGAGGTGGGAAGGCCACTCCTCTCCCATCGATCCATCCTCTCCATCATTTGTCCATGGCCGAAACAATCCTGTGAAGCACGCTGGTGTGATGGAGGACCCTCTCCTCCATCGATGGGAGAGGAGACGCGGCTGCTCCTGCTGATTCCATTGTTGAGGTTGCGGGATTCTGTCACGATTTACTAGGAGTGGTGGGTGGAATCAGGCACAGAGAGCAGGGTTCAGTAGATTGTCAATTTATTCTCCGGTGCACAAAAACGGTCACGCCAACACACAGGGCTCATACAATTGACCAGCCCAAACACAGGACCAAAATAGTCCGGAGAATAACCACATGAAAACCACCATACAACAGAGTAACAAATACAATCCCGCACAAAACAAGGGCGGGACAACCTACTATATATAAGGACGCTAATTAAACTAAAATACACACAGATGAAACTAATAAGACAAAACCAACAGACAAACGAAAAAGGGATCGGTAGTGGCTAGTAGGACGGTGACGACGACCGCCGAGCACCGCCCGAACAGGCAGGGGAGCCAACTTCGGCAGAAGTCGTGACACAAAGAGACCTATAGTAGTGTGTGTGTGTGTGTGTGTGTGTGTGTGTGTGTGTGTGTGTGTGTGTGTGTGTGTGTGTGTGTGTATACAATTTGTATAGGTGGCCCCAGTGGGAATTGAATAAATATGTTTGTATAAATATGTTTGTGTGAGGGTCTGTTTAATGTCACAGTTCAGGTTGTTCAGTGCATCTGGGTCAGGGTCATGGGAATAGGATTGTAGGCCATCTATCCATCCCCTGACCTAAAAGCCCACTACACTGTTTTTGCTTTTCTGTTTTACTGCCAGAATACTTTGCTAACTTTAGCCTGGACTATAACACATTTAGCATTTACCAAGTTATTTTCCCTGAGATATTGGCTGATAATGTAATATTTCCCAAATATTCATTGGCATTTCCCTTCCAGAACATCTGTTTACCCCCTGACCACTCACAGAGCTCATATTTCTCCAGCCAGGGCCTTCAAAGTGAGTGTGTTGCTTTCAAAGTAGCCTACAGTATAGTATGCCTGTTTTCTTTCTCAGACAGTTTTTGTCAGACAGTTAGCTAAATGAGCTGTGCTGTGTTAGTGTTTAATTAAGCTGGAGGTATGAAGCTAGGCCCTCAGCTCTGAACCAGACCATTACATAATACTTTCTATTGCCATTCACAGGAACAAGGAACACTGGCAGCCCTAGAACAACCCTTTCCCTCCAACTCATAACTCCATGGCAGCTCTGCTTATGTCTTCTCAGCAACTTTGTACAAGCATTTCACTACACCCGCAATAACATCTGCGAAATATGTGTATGAGACCAATAACATTTGATTTGATTTGAAAACCTGGAAATATCAATCCCAGATTGTAGTTTTAAAGGGTTACCAATCCAGTAGCTAGGTTTATCCCGCCATGGATTAACTTTTCCCATGCACTCACTCCTCAGAGAATTTCTCCCACTACCACCAACACTAGAGCCGTGATGATCTTGGAAGCACTGTTCATGACACAAATTGTTCACACCCCTCTTGTTGGTGGAGGGAACATTTTGCAAGTTTAAATTTTATTTGCTGTAATTCTACACATTTTGTCATGGATACAGAGACAATTGTGCAGTTAAAGCTCATTTTCTTGCAATTCTTTACATTTTGCCATGTCTAATGTGTATTCATGTGATATTTGAGTGACTCAAACATTACATACAAATCTTTGGGCTAAAAAACCTAGCAAAAAAAAAAATGTTAGCTGACAAGGGAGGTGACCAAGAACCTGATGGTCACTCTGACAGAGCTCTAGAGTTCCTCTGTGGAGATGCGAGAATCTTCCAGAAGGACATCCGTATCTGCAGCACTCCAAAAATTAGGCCTTCATGGTAGAGTGGCCAGACGGAAGCCACTCTTCAGTAAAAGGCAGCCCACTTGGTAACAGCCCACTTGGAGTTTGCCAAAAGGCACCTAAATACTCTCAGACCATAATAAACTAAATTCTCTGGTCTGATGAAACGAAGATTGAACTCTTTGGCCTGAATGCCAAGGATCACATCTGGAGGAAACCTGTCACCATCCCTATGTTGAAGCATCATGGTGTGGGGATGTTTTTCAGCAGCAGGGACTGGGAGACTATTCAGGATCGAGGTAAAAATAAACAGAGATCATTGATGAAAACCTGCTTCAGAGCGCTCAGGACCTCAAACTGGGGCGAAGGTTCACCTTCCAACAGGACAATGACCCTAAGACAATGCAGGAATGGCTTCGGGACAAGTCTCTGAATGTCCTCGAGTGGCCCAGGAAAACCCCAGACTTGAACCCGATCGAACATTTTTTATTTTATTTTTTATTTCACCTTTATTTAACCAGGTAGGCTAGTTGAGAACAAGTTCTCATTTGCAACTGCGACCTGGCCAAGATAAAGCATAGCAGTGTGAGCAGACAACAAAGAGTTACACATGGAGTAAACAATTAACAAATCAATAACACAGTAGAAACCAAAGGGGGAGTCTATATACAATGTGTGCAAAAGGCATGAGGAGGTAGGCAAATAATTACAATTTTGCAGATTAACACTGGAGTGATGAATGATCAGATGGTCATGTACAGGTAGAGATATTGGTGTGCAAAAGAGCAGAAAAGTAAATAAATAAAAACAGTATGGGGATGAGGTAGGTGAAAAAGGGTGGGCTATTTACCAATAGACTATGTACAGCTGCAGCGATCGGTTAGCTGCTCAGATAGCTGATGTTTGAAGTTGGTGAGGGAGATAAAAGTCTCCAACTTCAGCGATTTTTGCAATTCGTTCCAGTCACAGGCAGCAGAGTACTGGAACGTAGAGTACTGGAACATCTCTGGAGAGACCTGTATAGCTGTGCTGCAACGCTCCCCATCCAACCTGACAGAGCTTGAGAGGATCTGCAGAGATGAATGGGAGAAACTCCCCAAATACAGGTGTACCGAGCTTGTAGCATCATCATACCCAAGAGGCTTTAACCGATGCCAAAGGTGCTTCAAAAAGTACCGTGTAAAGGGTCTGAATACTTATGTACAGTTGAAGTCGGAAGTTTACATACACTTAGGTTGGAGTCATTAAAACTTGTTTTTCAACCACCACTAATTTCTTGTTAACAAACTATTGTTTTGGCAAGTGGGTTAGGACATCTACTTTGTGCATGACAAGTAAGTTTTCCAACAATTGTACACAGACAGATTATTTCACTTATAATTCACTGTATCACAATTCCAGTGGGTCAGAAGTTTACATACACTAAGTTGACTGTGCCTTTAAACAGCTTGGAAAATTCCAGACAATGACCTCATGGCTTTAGAAGCTTCTGATAGGCTAACTGACATCACTTGAGTCAATTGGAGGTGTACCTGTGGATGTATTTCAAGGCCTACCTTCAAACTCAGTGCCTCTTTGCTTGGCATCATGAGAAAATCAAAAGAAATCAGCCAAGACCTCAGGAAAAAAAATTGTAGACCTCCACAAGTCTGGTTCATCATAGAGAGCAATTTCCAAACGCCAGAAGGTGAAGGAAAAAGGAAACCGCACACTGCTCTTGATAGTATCACTGATATTTAATAAGCATACGTATTGGCCTCATGTCCTTCATCAGATCTTTTTTGCTTAAAAAAATTTGCACTCTTATGTAGACCTAGCCCCACCCACATCCGTTCCACACATTGTAAGGGGTTGGAGGCAAAGGAAAAACAAATAAGTGCTACCAAATATAACAATATGCATTTCATAAATATTACAGAAGTGTATAAATAAGACTTATTAAACACGTCTGTAAAACCACAATAAGGACATAGCAAGTTTTCATTAATCATTGGGTAACGTATACTCACTTACTTTTGAACATCGCCTTTGTCCGTACACTTGACCTTATTTTAGCGCCCCAAAAACGTAATACTTCCAGATCAACTGTAAATTCAATATCATTGTAAAGCACAATTTCTCCCCTTTCCAGCAGAATCAATTACATGAACCCCACGCTGCCCGTTTCTGCATAATTCAACAAGGCAATGAGCTCCGTCTGGTCTTTAAAAAAATGGCGGGTGGGGAAGCGAAACTAATGCGTGATAGTGAGAAGGAGAGATGTTGTGTGGGAAAATTGCTTTTTTCCCACTATCTGTCCAACTTATCACCTTATCGCCTATAAAATGTAAATAAAACACTTTAAAGAGTTTATATAATGTGTCATTACAAACCTATTTGAAGGTTTGTGTCGAATTTGAATCTGGTTTTTAGGGCGGTGCTAAAGTAATCTTAGAAGTATACAGCGGCTTTGAGAATGATGATCGCATGCAATGATGACGCAAGAAATGACTAGGTATTCCCCCTCTTAACCCCGTCACTGTCCATTTCTTGTTTTTAAATGATGAGAGAAGTGCTACACCTGGTGGAGAGAGATTGTAAAGACATAAATAGTTGCTTCATGCGTGCTGTACGTTACGACATGACACGTCACGGTGTAACGGAGAGTTCGTTTTTTCATATTTTCTCCAAAACTATAGAGCCATTACCATGTCGATCAACGCTTGAATAGAAACGTAGTTCACACCCCCGATTTTGAATTCAACACAGTCGCTACAATCCCATTAGTTTTCTTTGTAGCCTCGTATGAATGTTGCGGTTGCGCACATTTGTAAGGAATGGGGTGAGTTTACGTTACATCGTACGAAAAACATCAGAGTAATTTTAAATAGGCACATAATTCATGTTCAAATTCATAACATAACATACAAAGGCATTTCATCATTAAGTTCTTTAGGAAATAATGTTGGGAGGGTGAACATCCCAAAATATACTCTTTTACTCAGAGTATTATTAATATTTTTTATTTGATTTATTTTTATTTCACCATTATTTCACCAGATAGGCTAGTTGAGAACAAGTTCTCATTTGTAACTGCGACCTGGCCAAGATAAAGCGTAGCAATTTGACACATACAACAACACAGAGTTACACATGGAATAAACAAAACATACAGTCAATAATACAGTAGCACAAAAGAAAACAAATAGTCTATATACAGTGAGTGCAAATGAGGTAAGTTAAGGAAATAAATAGGCCATGGTGGGGAAGTAATTACAATATAGCAATTAAACACTGGAATGGTAGATCGGCAGAAGATGAATGTGCAGGTAGAGATACTGGGGTGCAAAGGAAGAAAATAAATAAATACCACTATGGGGATGAGGTAGGTAGATAGATGGGCTGTTTACTGATGGGCTACGTACAGGTGCAGTGATCTGTAAGCTGCTCTGACAGCTGGTGCTTAAAGCCAGTGAGGGAGATTGTGAGTCTCCAGCTTCAGAGATTTTTGCAATTCGTTCTAGTCATGGGCAGCAGAGAACTGGAAGGAAAGACGACCAAAGGAGGAATTGGCTTTGGGGGTGACCAGTGAGATGTACCTACTGGAGCGCGTGCTACGAGTGGGTGCTGCTGTGGTGACCAGGGAGCTGAGATAAGGCGGGGCTTTACCTAGCAGAGACTTGTAGATAACCTGTAGCCAGTGGGTTTGGCGACGAGTATGAAGCGAGGGCCAACCAACGAGAGCGTACAGGTCGCAATGGTGGGTAGTGTATGGGGCTTTGGTGACAAAACAGATGGCACTGTGACAGACTGCATCCAATTTGTTGCGTAGAGTGTTGGAGGCTATTTTAGTCAAGGATCAGTAGGATGGTCAGTTTTTTATGTATGTTTGGCAGCATTTATTTAAATTTGATTTTACCTTTTATTTAACTAGGCATGTCAGTTAAGAACAAATTCTTATTTTCAATAACTGCCTAGGAACAGTGGGTTTAACTGCCTGTTCAGGGGCAGAACGACAGATTTGTACCTTGTACCTTCGTCAACTTGTCAATAATTAGATACATTTGAATTCGGTAGTTTACATATACTTAGGTTGGAGTCATTATTAGGTTGGAGACAGATTATTTCACTTATAATTCACTGTATCACAATTCCATTGGGTCAAAAGTCAAGGGGTCTGAATATTTTCAGAATGCACTGTATACCCTGATATATAGGCTATACGAATGATGCATTAATATATGAATTAACTTCAAACTTACATATCTCTGTCTTCAATGTTCCCTTGCGCAATTCATGCATCTCCGATGGCTACTCCACTGGCCTATCTCTTTCTCCTCTAGCTTTTAAACAAGTAGCCTATATAGACAATGAATAGCAATATAGTTTGAAACTTATTTCGAGCAATTTTTAAAAAGTAATATGGCTAGGGTGTCACATTCTGACCTTAGTTATTTTGTTATGTCTTTGTTTTAGTATGGTCAGGGCGGCGTGAGTTGGGTCGGTTGTCTATGTTAGTTTTTCTATGATTTGCTATTTCTGTGTTTGGCCTGGTATGGTTCTCAATCAGAGGCAGCTGTCAATCATTGTCCCTGATTGAGAACCATATTTAGGTAGCCTGTTTTCTATTGTGTTTTGTGGGTGATTATTTTCTGTTTTCTGTTCTGTGTCTGCACCAGCCAGAACTGTTTTCGGTCGTTCTCTTTGTTAGTTTTGTTATTTCTGTGTTCATTTAATAAATATGGACACATACGACGCTGCACCTTGGTCCTCCTCTTCTTCTACCAACGACGGCCGTTACATAGGGCTATTCCAGGAGAGAAGCATTGATCGATCCTCTTGCTTTCTGAATGGCTATAAAATGGGGCACAGCTTTGGCAATGAACTGGCTCGGAAGTTTGAATGACAAGAGCGACGTGTATCCTAGCTCTGGTGTAATTTGATTCCATTGGATAAATTGATACCTTGCTGCACTGATGCATTCCAAATGTAAAAAACAGGCATAGAGAATAGTATATATTAATTCACACAACAAACCCACAGACCTGTTAGTGGCAGTGTCTCAGATAAATATGTATGTTGATCAACAAAACAATATTTTGCAATTGGTGTGAAAGGTGTCATAAACAAGACAGGTGCTCGAATGTTCTATTTTTCTTTGTTTCTAAAAAAATAAATATTTGACCTGGTGAGAAAGGGCCTTTACTGAAAATAGGCCTTTTACCAGGAGCATTTGATTCTTATTAGAGTCCAGACAGGCTACTTTAGGAATTTTTCTGAATGGACATACTGGCCTACAGAGAAAATATGTGAACTCATACACGCACACACCGGTAAAAGGACCCGTCAATCATAGCCACCAGAATATATTAGACACAAGCAAATATTTCTCCTCTCCTTAAATGTATAAAAAACCTAGGCCTACCTTAGGCTTTCTGAAACAAGGAGCAGCAAAGTTTCATCATGTTATAAAGAGTCCATGATACCCAACTGCGCGTTTTATCTTTTTGAATGTCCGGCTGTCCAGTCTTCAGTCAGCTCAGCTGTTTGTTCCACAACACAAAATTTGAAAACTGGTTTGTTTTTCCTCCTCTCATCTCTCCTTATATCGGCTGTCAGATATAAACCAGGATTACTTTTACTTTGCTACTTTTGGGTAAAGTTAGTTGACTATAACTGCCAAAATAATAAAATCACTGAAATGTAAATGAGGGATACAATGTATATTGAAAGCAGGTGCTTCCACACACGGGTGGTTCATGAGTTAATTAAGCAATTAATATCCCATCATGCCTTGGGTCATGTATTAAAATGCTTAGCAGGACATCATCTCTCATATTTTGAGAGAATGGTGTTGCATCCCTCCGATAGATTTCCATACACTTGTAGAATCTATGCCAAGGTTCATTGAGGCTGTTTTGGATCGTGGTGGCCCAATGCCCTATTAAGACACTTTATGTTGGTGTTTCCTTTATTTCGGCAGTTACCTCTAGATATTTCTTTATTAAAATAGTTATGGCGGTTATTTCATTTTCATGATGGTCTTCACCCATAATGATCGATTATATGGTTATACAAAAATCATCACAGCCCTAGAGACATTTGCCAGTATGTAAGGCTTATTATGTGAATCTCTTCCGCGTGGCAGGCTTATTTGGGTCAGTTGTAGCGATTAACAGGGAGGGGTGTGAGGAAGATGACAGGTCCTGTTGCTCAGTGCTCACTCATTTGTTTTGGGTTTCACAGACAATGTTTTTTTTATTGCAATAGGACACACACACAGTGCTGGAAAATTACCTAATTGTCTTACTTGAGTAAAAGTGAAGAAAATGACTCGGTGAAAGTCACCCAGTAAAATACTACTTGAGTAAAAGTCTAAGTATTTGGTTTTAAATATACTTAAGGATCAAAAGTAGTCAAAAGTTTGACCAAGGATGTTCTTTTGATGTGTTTGATTTGTACCATTTTCCTGACCTGCTAAGCATTTGTAATGAGTACTTTTGGGTGTCAGGGAAAATGAATGGGGTAAAAAGTACAGTATTATCTTTAGGAATGTGGTGGAGTAAAAGTAAAAGTTATCCAAAACATAAATGGTAAAGTACAGATGCCCCCCAAAACTACTTAAGTAGTACTTTAAAGTATTTTTACTTAAGTACTTTACCCCACTGGACACACACACACACACACCGTGCAGACTGCTGTGCACTCATAAACAACTTTGTGGGAATCTATGCGGGAGCATGACATCGTTTGCTAGCAATGTTCTCTATAACAAAGTAAAGGAACTAACTAACAGTTGTCCTGAATTTCGAGCAACTAGTTAACGTCATTGGAATCTTTGTTTCAGCCAGTGGCACATATGCTCAATTATGTGGAAACTGGAAGGTCCCTTGATGTCCATTTTCAGGCAGAGAGAACGATACAGTTCACCCTTATTCACATCCTGTGTGGTGTGTACACACTGTGTAATGGGATAACTAGTGGAGGGCCCGGGTGCATAGACCCTCTTGCCCCTGCCCCCCTACTGGTCCTAGTAAATTAAAGCCATTGTCCCGGCCTGGCCCCCTTTCTCTATCTTTGGCCCCTGGCTGCCCAGTAATCAGTAAGTTATGATGAATCCTCAGCAGGGACATGGCCAGTTCTCTCTCTCCCTCACAGCAGGCCTGTGGAATGTGTTTATTGGTCCTGCTTGGAAATCTTTCAGAGGTTTGTTGCTGAATGAAACTTGTTAATTCATGACCAACAACTCTGCATCTTCTCTCTTAGGTCGTGTCTACACTTGACACTTACATGCAACATCTGCTATCAGAATACGAAGATCGCATTGAAAAGACAGGTCTAGACGCACAAAAATCGTTTTGTGATCAGATTGTGTTCAGATCTGGCTTACCACTTCAGGAGGTGGTCAGGGATGCATATGAATTTCTCCTTAGTCTGGACGCAACCAGGCTGCCGAAAGCGCGTACAGTGGGAGACGTCATCAGTACTCTTCTCACAATTCTCCAGAAAACACATTCCTAGTGTGTGAGGAACGTGTTTGTTGGCCTCATAATTAGAAAAACACTTTTTTGTTTGGCTAGAGTTATGCTAACCCGTTTGCAATCCTTTAGCGCCTTTAGCGTTGCTTGCTAGCTTGCTGGCTAGCTACAGAGGTTAGCTGGCTTGTTATCTACAGTAGTTAGCCCCTGCCGTCAGTAGTTGTTGTGTTTTCATATTTAGCCTATTCCACCGTTTGTAGAATGCATATTGACATTTGAATATAGCGCGGGTAAAGGAATCCGGACACACGGTAGACACATTTAATGTAGGTGTAGATGCATGACTCATTCGTAATTCCATGATCAGAATACTAAAGCTGCATAAACTGTCAAGTCTAGACACAGCCTTGCTATTAGCCTACAACCTGTCTTGTTAACATTTTGTCACTCAGAGCCCTAAGTACAGCCTGTCAGCTGATGTTTAGCAACAACCCTTAGTCATAGGCCGACTACAGTCAGTATCTCTAAGCCAAAGCAACAGGAAGATGCTGTGCTGCCTGCAGGTCATTTTATTGAGTTGCTCTGGTACGCAACTGGAATGTCACACTAAAGGAAGACTTGTTTATCTGGAGAAGCACCTCTGTGGAACTAGGCCTACCCTAACTGAAAAATCTTACCTGTTGTCATCACACAAAAGACAGATATTTTTAAAAAGATGTTTTTATTATATATTTGTTTACCCCTTATTCTCCCCAATTTCGTGATGTCCAATTGATAGTTACAGTCTTGTCTCATCGCTGCAACTCCTGTACGGACTCGGGAGAGGTGAAGGTCGAGAGCCATGCGTCCTCCGAAACACACCCCTTCCAAGCCGCACTGCTTATTGACAGACTGCTCGCTTAACCTAGAAGTCAGCCGCACCAATGTATCGGAGGAAACACCATACAACTGGCGACCTAAGTCACACACAAGACAGTTCATGTGATGCAGTGTGGCTTCTTGTCTGATATTGAATTTCCATCGCCACCACTCTATCTGCCTCTATTTCTTTCTCAATTGTCTTTTCAATTGTCCAGGTCCCGCCCCTTGGACCTTGTCCTCTAAGGCATTTTGAGAAGGAGGACACAAGGAATTAAGGAAAAACATTTGAGAAAGAGCCAGGAAAGGGTTTTGGTTTTGGCTCTTTTTCCTCATTTCTCCTCCTAAGTCAGAACCAATATCCTAGAGGCCTATAATTGATAACTTGGTCCTTAGTACCATATTACGTATGGGGAATCATTATTATGGCATGACAGGGCACTTTTCGGGGGCTCCTTTTCCACTTGTCAAAGTTAAAGGTAAATGAAAATAGTCTGGAAGGCCAAGGAAAAGTTATGATTATGTTATTATGAGAAGCACTAGAAGAAATAACCTGGCCTTGACATTCTAACACATTGGGAAAAGGAGTGTGGAGAGGACTGAAACAGGATTATCCTCCAGCTCTGATTGCAGTTGACACTAAAATGTGTGTGCGTGTGTGTGTGTGACAGAGAGACACCACTGGCTATTAGAGTAATGTTATATGACTAAATGAACACAATGCAGTAACCCCTGGCTTAATGGGAAGAAAGGCTAATGATTTTATTACGACTGCCTTGTGAAGATTCCCCACAAGGACACAGAAGGGCTGTGATTCTGAAGGAAACTTGACAAGAAGAGAACTTCTCATAATGGGACACACACACCCTCTCAAGTCTCAACCAACAACACACAAAACTCTTCTAAGTGTGAACCTTTAGACTTTGCTTATCCAAACACGTGTGTGTGTGTGTGTCCTCTGCCCTCTTACCAGTACTTTTAATTTGGGTGCTGCTGAACCCTACCACCCTCTTATTTTCCACTGAGGTGTTCTACAGGGCCAGGGCATTTTGGCAGAGCAACAAACAAACACGCACGTACGCACGCACACACACACAGGCACACACATGCGCAGGCAGCGACATCACGGACACCGACATCTTACTCCTGGACAAGCTAAACACCTTCTTCGCCTGCTTTGAGGATAACACTGTGGGCTCTTGTTCTCCATGGCTGACGTGAGTAAGACATTTAAGCGTGTTAACCCTCGCAATGCTGCCGGCCCAGACGGCATCCCTAGCCGGGTCTTCAGAGCTTGCGCAGACCAGCTGGCTGGAATGTTTACGGACATATTCAATCTCTCCCTATCCCAGTCTGCTGTCCTCACTTGCTTCAAGATGTCCACCATTGTTCCTGTACCCACGAAAGCAAAGGCAACTGAACTAGTAGTACTCACTTCTGTCATCATGAAGTGCTTTGAGAGGCTAGTTAAGGATCATATCACCTCTAACCTACCTGGCACCCTAGACCCACTTTAATTTGCATACCGCCCCAATATATCCACAGATGATGCCATTGCCATCACACTGCACACTGCCCTATCCCATCTGTTCAAGAGGAATACCTATGTAAGAATGCTGATCGTTGACTATAGCTCATCCTTCAACGCCGTAGTACCCTCCAAGTTCTTCATTAAGCTCGGGCCCTGGGTCTGAACCCGGCCCTGTGCAACTGGGTCCTGGACTTCCTGATGGGCCACCCCCAGGTGGTGAAGGTAGGAAACAACACCTCCACTTCACTGATCCTCAACACATGGGTTCCACAAGGGTGCATGCTCAGCCCCCTCCTGTACTCCCTGTTTACCCATGACTACGTGGCCACACACGCCTCCAACTCAATCATCAAGTTTGCAGATGCAAACAACCGCAATAACATCTGCTAAATATGTGTATGTGGCCAATAAAATTTGAAATACAGGCTAAGGCATCTTGGCAGATGACGTAGGATCAGATGAGCATTGGAGAGCTCAAATCCTGTCAGGTTATGCCTGCTAGGCTATGAACTCTCAATCTCTCGACTGCATGGTGCAAAATCAGAGAATATTAACATATTGTGGGGTGGATAAATATGTATTTGTGTAATGTCTGTTGGTTTGTGTTTTTTTTGTTTGTCCTGTCACTCAAAAAAGTATAAACTTGATCACAAAAAAAGGTTATAGTGGATTAAGGCTGACACCAGGAGTCTGAGATGAGATGTCTTTAATGTGTTTGTTTAACTGCTTAGAATGTGGATGGAAGGACACTTGACTTGAACTGCACTTTTCTGTAGAAACACTAGTTAAGGTTGTGATTAGTGTTGTCAACTTGTCACTTTTGATGCAGGTCTTATGTCACAGATTCAGTAGTAGACCTTTACACATGGTGTTGTTAGCTAGTGCACATGCTCAGCTACTGTATACATGTCTAGGCCTAGCCAGTCTGTCATTATTATGGTTTGTCTCCCTCCCCCCATCCACAGAGGTGTTCTGCAGCAGCAACCGCAGCAACAACAGTGACTCAGACACAAAGAGTGCTTCCCAAAATTCAGACTATCTCCGATATTAGGCACTACTATTGACTATGGTCCCTGGTTAAAAGTAGTGCACTAAATAGGGAATATGGTCCCATTTGGGATGCAGAGAAGTTGAATTGAAAAAGGGTCTGGAGCAGTGTCTGGCTAGGGAGTGGGTTGACTTGATGGAGGTGAAGCTCTTTTACTAATCAATTTGGGCTGAGTACACACACACACACACACACACACACACACACACACACACACACACACACACACACACACACACACAGTACATCAGTAGTGTTGTCATAAACAGAGGACTCCACTCATAGCTGGCAGCTTGATTGGCAGTGTGTTGCTATCTAGCCTATATGTTCATCGTTGTTATGCTGGTGAGGTTGTGTGTCTCTGTTTGGCAATGTGAGTGTGGCCTGTGTGTGTGTGTCTTCAAAATAAGACCATACCATATCTATACAGATATTCTAGTCTTATTTGGAGTTTGACATTGTGTGGCTGATGCCTTCGGTATCCGTTTACTATGTTGTGTTGGAGGAGTGATTAGATGTCCAGCTGTGGCCTATGGGATTCTTGTTCTTGGAATGCTCTTTACTGACGCTATTGCTGTTGACAGCTGCCTGCAATCTGTCCATCGTGCCCCTTCCCTTCCTTTCCATTACCTATTAATGATTACAACACACAGTCACAGACCTCCATTCACTAGAGACAGGACAGGTGTAGGGTTTCACCTGATGAGGTAATGGTGAATGACTCAACACTATTCTCCATGGAAAACAAATCCTTCACTGAATGTTGTTCATGAATATCTCAGATGTTTTTGCGTAAGTAGCCTAGGCTATTCTCTGTGTTTGTGTGTTTGTTCGTCTCTGTTCGTCTCTGTCTGTGTCCACACCTTTGTGGCAATGCCGCTGTGTGAGCGACATTGCCACAGAGGTGTGATGTGTGTACAGTACTGCATACAGTGAAGGACATTTCCACATCTGTGTGTGACAGAGAGAGACATTGCCAGTGTCTGGTCCCAGCTGTTGCAGTGTTGCAGGACTGTATGGTGTCATGGCTGGGTCATAGAGGGTCAGCTGTTGCCCCCTGTGAGATCAGATGTCCAAGGAGGAGGGGGAGTGCTGCATGCTGCAGGTCCTAGAGACTAGCCTGGTTAAACCAGACTGATTGATTGATTGATTGATTGTGAGGGGAATTTCACGGTAACGAAATTGGACTGAGTCTCAGCTAGGGCTGGGCGATATATCGAGTTAATTGAAACAGATTTTTTGTAGCGTGAATTTTCATATGCCTGAATCGCAAGTATATATATATTTTTTTTAGCATTTATGGCTTGTTCTCAAGTTGTCTCTTTGGTCTCTTCTCCCTTGCTCTTTCTGTGCTGTGCATTGTGCACCATCCCACACACACACCAAGCCCCTCCCCTCCCCTGCCACTCAACATACACTGTAGATTGACTTTTGCGCTCTGATAAAAAGCAGTCCCAAACCAAACATGGTTTGGTCCAACAGAATCGCTCATATAAACACCAAAACACATCGAGAGGATTATTTTACTGTAATATAGGAAAACTTTACCTCTCTAATGATACCCTCTTTATGTCTTAACTCCTAAAATTGCTTGCAGAGCAGACAATACTAAACAGTATTTTTGTATACACTTGTAATGAGCTTAAAAATATTTATATAAGGAATTGGCAACGCGCATATTTTTATAGCGGTAGGTAGACCACTTGATTTCAACATCTTAACCAGCTGTTCGGTCATCAACTTGATTTCAACATCTTAACCAGCTGTTCGGTCATCAACTTGATTTCAACATCTTAACCAGCTGTTCGGTCATCAACTTGATTTCAACATCTAAACCAGCTGTTCGGTCTTCAATGCGGTCTTCAATGCGGTCTTCAATGCGGTCTTCAATGCGGTCTTCAATGCGGTCTTCAATGCGGTCTTCAATGCGGTCTTCAATGCGGTCTTCAATGCGGTCTTCAATGCGGTCTTCAATGCGGTCTTCAATGCGGTCTTCAATGCGGTCTTCAATGCGGTCTTCAATGCGGTCTTCAATGCGGTCTTCAATGCGGTCTTCAATGCGGTCTTCAATGCGGTCTTCAATGCGGTTATGTGTTTTATTTTTCATCGCTGTCCAAAATGTGCAAATTCTTTTTCTCTATTCATCGCTTTTAAAAGGTTTTATGCTCCCTGGCTGTCTCGTGATTATTAGTGAGCTGGACAGTCAACAAACAGTATGAATGTAAGTCCATAATCATTTCTACACAGTTTAAGGTATATTGAGTTTGTTCTCCTCCCCCCGCACAATTAAATGTATATGTTTGACACCTCTGATCTCAACAAAGTGAGCAGGCTAGCATGCTGTTCAAACAGGTGGAAAGACCCAACAGTTTAAACAGGTGTGTTCATAACAGCTCAACTGTTCTACTAGCTAATATAGATCCAAGTTGGCTAGACTTAAAGTTGAAAGATTAAGCTGGCCACTCATTAGCAAGTGGGCTTGTGGTTGACAGATTGTTTATGAGGCCCATGCTCATTTTCTATAATGCATTAATCTGCTACAAGAGCTTGGTCATTATTAGTAGATGTGCATTGTGTATGGTTCTGGTTAAACACTTTTTTCAAAGAAAGACTTGAAACCCAGATCAGGGGCTTCTTTTTTTTTTTTGCCTAACAGTGGAGGCTGGTGACTTGAACAATTGAGGAGGATGGAAGAAAAAAAACTGGACAAAACTCTGCAGCAACCTTATACTTGTTCATATTAATTATATTTAGACTAGATTAGGAGGGGGATTTCCTCTACCCAATAGAACTCACGGGGCTGAGCTTGTTTTATGCATGTTTGCATCATGCAGGCCTATGCAACTGTAGGCCTTGTAAAACATTAACTCACACCTGTCATCGCTATTATGTTGATTGATTGATTCCAGTTATTCGTTTTGGATTGGAAAACGTATAGGCAGCTAAGCCAGCCCAATTTTGAATATAAACCAAATTTGATCACATTCACATTTTCTCCTCACAAATTGACTACAAATACATAACGTTACCAATTTAGTTACCCTGACCAAATGGACAGTGCACATAGGCCGTATGCATCTGCTCTTATTAGTAGCCTACAGTTGATCAGACTGAAAATTTTTATCTCTGCCTCACGTCATTTAGAATGGTGAAAAAATAAAGAGCATCTATAAATGATCACTAACCCAAATGTGTCTATAATAGATAAAAATACAAAATATGTTACAACTTCCACCGGTCTCCCCTTACTAATAGTGAGTGTGCAACTTCAAATAATTTCCCCCCACTTTTCCCTACCAGCAAATGAAGGTAGTTCTGACAAGCGTTTGAGGATATTTGTCAACTAAAGTAAAGGACAGTCATTTTACGAGTAAAGTAGGAAGCCCAGGTTTCGATAGGCGAAATGTGTCTCGAAAGGAGTGTGGATATTTGGCCTGGCAAAGCGGTTTTATACGCTGACAATGGGAGCTGATAATTGAGGTTTTTACTCCGCTGGTCTCGGCTGGTCCTCATTGTCCGAGAGCGAGTCAAGGCCGAGTAAAAATGTATTCAACACATAGACTAGACCTAAATATGTGACCGAGACTGGTCTCGAGTACTACAACACTGCATGGTTGTCTCTGAAAAATTTACAAAATGTCAAATGTAATGATATTGAACTCAAAAGATGTCCAACAGGGCAATAGCTGAGTTTATCTGTCTGAATCAAGTGCTATTCTGTGACTTTTGTTGCCATGGTATCGTTTTGGTATCGAGTATCGTGATACTAAACCTGGTATTTCTGTATCATTAAAACACTACACATGGGCTATTATTTTAATGAGCTCCACCCCGCCAAGCAAGACTACATTTGGTTCGTCCAGATCGTCTATGTTTCAGAAGTTTGGACATCAAAGTACAGCACAGTACAGTACCATAGAGCACAGTAAAATTAGAGTATAGATCAGTAGAGTACAGTACATTACTGATTGCTTGTAATGATTAATATATTTTTATATATATTTTATTTTTACTGCTTATATGTTTTATAGTTATTGTATGGAGCTAAATGTAATGATTAAGATGAGAGACTGTCCATATTTTACCCACTGTGTGTATAGGCAAGGATACTGAAGGATGCCAGCCTGGTTAAACCAGGCTGAACATGATGAGTGCAACATTCAGTGTGGTTAAACTAGGCTACCTTGAGAAGCCCACTGCAGCCAAACAGGCTGGCCTTACATAAAGACCAACTCTAGCTAGGCTACATTTAAGACAATGATTGTCTACTCCTAAACATCTGCTTTTTGGTATATTTGTGCATGATCTTCAATGGGGATAAGGAAGCTTTGGGAGTGTAGGTCTAGTACGAGTCTACTTGTTTGTTAGCTTGCTGGCATGTTGATTGCAGTCCCCGACAGGTTAGAATATTGAGCTTGGAGCTAGAGGATTAGGCTGCCTGTGAGTGGTTCAGGCGGTCACAAATCAGATTCTGAGCCTCCTCCTGTGTGTCTTATTAAAGTTCAAGGAAAAGTCAGTGTGTGTGTGGCTAGCCTTTCACTTTCAACGGGCACATTCGGTGAGAAATTAGAATCCTTGACTTCTCTTCTTGCTCTTTGCAAAAGTCAGGCATTGATAAAAATGGTAACAGTGACCGTAATAAATAACCACTTTATTCTGCTATCGGGTTCACACAGTGTCTCTTTGTGTCCCTGAGGTACTTGCTGGCCTGGGAATTTAACATGGTTGTTTCTTATTGGACAGCAAAGGGCATTTGTTCAGTTCATAGGCATAGGACTATTCCCTTTATACTGCACTACCTTTGATCAGGATCCATAGGGCTCTGGTCATAAGTAGTGCACTATATAGGGAATTGGGTGCCATTTGGGACACAGACAGAAAAGCCCATTCCCATGTTCATACTTAAGTCATCATGATGTAAAACCGTTTTTCACCCTTCTTTACCTTTTTTCCCATTTCATTTAATCTCAGACAATTCCCCTCAGACAGTAATTTAAAACATCCTCTATTGGGTGTAACCATAGTTTCTGAGAAACTCTGGATTCTCCCCTTGGAGTTGTGTGTCAGAGTATTGAGGATGCTCAATGGCTTGGGATCTTCCTGGTAGCATAAATAAGAGCTAATGGCTTTAGGGCCGTCCTCCCAGGCTGATTTAGATCCAGGAGGGAGCTTAGACAGAGGGCTTTGCTACATGCATTGAATGGATGAGAAGGAAGACTAAGTGGAAGTGGCATCTATGGGTGGCATGGTATGTTGTTATGGTACTTGAGAAAGGGACGTTTTAGACTCAGCCTTTAGCTGTCTATGGTCTCATAGAGTTATATGTGTGGTCATGCATTCGTTGATTGGGTGAGGATGATGGAGGAGGAAGTGGCATCCATGGTTGGCGTGTTGTTATGGTCCTTGAGAAAAGGGAAGTTGTACTTCTTCTAAGCTTCCCTGGAGATGGAGGTTTGAGGTCTCAGACACTATTCTCTGGAGTGAATTATTTATTGTGTGTTTAGTAGGCGAGTATCTATGTGGTTGTCGGTTGGGCTCATAAGGTAGTGTTATGTAGTAGGTACTGTAGGTAAGAGTTATTCAGTATTCTCTGGAGTGAAATATTCATTGTCCCCCTGGATCCCCGATAAGCAAACCCTCTGTCCCCAGGGACACACACACACATCCAAAACGGTCTGCACACTCATACTTTCATGTTAAGGCACATACCTAGGCCTTTTCTAATATGGGCAAAAGTCCATCCTCCATGTCTCTCCTCCGTTCTCTCTCCTCCGTGACTAGAACACCTATAAGTGGTCGAGGAGATGTCAGGTTGTTAGTAGGCGAATAGAAGAGAGGATAGTTACAGTATGTGTATCCTGCCGGAGTCCGTCGCGAAAGAGTTTTAAAATCTGCCACACCCCCTTTGAATCGGCTTTAGTTGTGTTGGAGGAGAAAAGCATGCACATGTTTAAAACGGTAAGTAAGCATATAGTTTTTATCAATAGAATGTCTGGCACAACTAACTTAATTTGTTTTCATCACTTTACACATTTATTTTGGAATCCAGCCCTGTAAAGGCGAGTGGAGGAGTATTATTTTATACAACCGCATTCCACGTTTCCTCCCCTTGCCGCCTCTCCTCGATTACCTTTGAGCTATTCAAAAGGAGGCGAGTATTATATTTTTGCTACTGTAGGTAGTGTTAGCTAGCGCTAGTCGTCTGTACCTGCACCAAAATTGTTTATCCTATTGCTTATTCTCCATCTTCTTTGAAATTGCGAGCCAACATGTTTTCAGCACTTTTTTTCACCCTGATTGATCAAAATAAGTTTTCTTATGCTCTCCCGTCTCTCTGCAGCAGGCATATAGTGAACAATATGTTTGGAACAACAAATGGAAATAAAATCGCAGTATAGAATCTCAATACATATACTGTAGAATCGGGAGAATCGTAATGCATATCATATCGGTACGTAAGTATTGTGATATTGTCACGCCTTGGTCTTAGTGTTTTGTGTTTTCGTTATATATTTGGTCAGGCCAGGGTGTGACAGGGGTTTATGTTGTTGTAATTCGTATTCGGGTTTGTAGTATTTGGGATCGCGGCTGATTAGGGGTGTTGTATAGGCTTGGCTGCCTGAGGCGGTTCTCAATCAGCAGTCAGGTGATTCTCGTTGCCTCTGATTGGGAACCGTATTTAGGTAGCCTGAGTTTCACTTTGTATTTCGTGGGTGATTGTTCCTGTCTCTGTGTAGTGTTCACCAGATAGGCTGTAATAAGTTTCACGTTCCGTTTGTTGTTTTTGTATTTATAAGTTATTTCATGTATCGCCGTTTTCTTCATTAAAGAACATGAGTTACCACCACGCTGCATTTCGGTCCGACTCTCTTTCGACAAACGAAGAACGCCGTTACAGAATCACCCACCACACACGGACCGAGCGGCGTGGTTACAGGCAGCGACCGCAGGAAAAGCGAAAGGAGGAATGGACATGGGAAGACGTATTGGATGGCAAAGGTTGTTACACTTGGGAGGAGATACTGGCTGGAAGAGATCGCCTCCCATGGGAACAGGTGGAGGCACTGAGGAGAGCAGAGGCAGCCGGAGATAAAAGCCGACGATACGAGGGAACACGGTTGGCAAGGAAACCCGAAAAGCAGCCCCAAAAATGTATTGGGGGGGGGCTCAGGGAGAGAGTGGCAGAGTCAGGAGTCAGACCTGAGCTAACTCTCCCTGTTAATCGTGAGGAGCAGCGATATAAGGACTTCTGGTCTTGGGAGATGATATTAGACGGAAGAGGACCCTGGGCTCAGCCTGGTGAATATCGCCGCCCCAAGGAGGAAGCAGAGGCAGCAGGAGATAGGAGCCGACGATACGAGGGAACACGGTTGGCAAGGAAGCCCGAGAAGCAACCCCAAAAAATTATTGGGGGGGGGGGCTTACAGGGAGTATGGCTATGCCAGGTAGGAGACCTGCGCAAACTCCCTGTGCTTTCCGGTGGGCTAAAGAGACCGGGCAGGCACCGTGTTATGCTAGTGAGCGCACGGTGTCTCCAGTGCGGGTGCATAGCCCGGTACGGTTCATACCAGCCCTTCGTATTGGCCGTGCTAGAGTGGGCATCGAGCCAGGTAAGCTTGGGCAGTCTCGGTGCTCCAGAGCTCCAGTGCGCCTGCACGGTCCGGTCTATCCAGAGCCACCTCCACACACCAGTCCTCCGGTAGCAGCTCCCCGCACCAGGCTTCCTGTGCGTGTCCTCGATCCTGTAGCACCAGTGCCAGCACCACGCACCAGGCCTTCTGTGCGCCTCGCCTGTTCAGCACAGCCAGAGCCTTCCTTCCCTCCTGCGCTGTCGGAGTCTCCCGCCTGTTCAGCGCAGCCAGCGTTTTCCTCCTCTCCTGCGCTGTCGGAGTCTCCCGCCTGTTCAGCGCTATCAGAGCCTTCCTTCTCTACAGCGCTGCCGGAGCCTCCTGCCTGTTTGAAGCAGCCTGAGCTGCCAGTCTGCAAGGAGCTGCCAGTCTGCAAGGAGCTGTCAGTCTGCAAGGAGCTGTCAGCCTGCATGGAGCAGTCAGAGCTGACAGTCTGCAAGGAGCTGTCAGTCTGCAAGGAGCTGTCAGCCTGCATGGAGCAGTTAGAGCTGTCAGTCTGCATGAAGCAGCCAGAGATTTCAGTCTGCAAGGAGCTGCCAGTCTGCAGGGAGCTGTCAGTCTGCAAGGAGCTGTCAGTCTGCAAGGAGCTGTCAGTCTGCAAGGAGCTGTCAGCCTGCATGGAGCAGTCAGAGCTGTCAGTCTGCAAGGAGCTGCCAGTTTGCAAGGAGCTGCCAGTCTGCAAGGAGCTGTCAGTCTGCAAGGAGCTGCCAGTCTGCAAGGAGCTGCCAGTCTGCAAGGAGCTGCCAGTCTGCAGGGAGCTGTCAGTCTGCAAGGAGCTGCCAGTCTGCAAGGAGCTGCCAGTCTGCAAGGAGCTGCCAGTCTGCAAGGAGCTGTCAGTCTGCAAGGAGCTGTCAGTCTGCAAGGAGCTGTCAGCCTGAACGGAGCAGTCAGATGTCAGTCTGCAAGGAGCTGCCAGTCTGCTGGGAGCTGTCAGTCTGCAAGGAGCTGTCAGTCTGCAAGGAGCTTCCAGTCTGCAGGGTGCTGTCAGCCTGCATGGAGCAGTCAGAGCTGTCAGTCTGCATAGAGCAGCTAGATCCGCCAGTCAGCCATGATCTTCTAGATCTGCCAGTCAACCAGATTCTTCCAGATCAGCCTGTCAACCAGAATCTTCCAGATCTGCTAGTCAACCAGAATCTTCCAGATCTGCTAGTCAACCTGAATCTTCCAGATCCGCCAGCCAGCCAGGATCTACCGGAGCCTACTACCTACCTGAGCTTCATCTCAGTACTGGGCTTCCTCTCAGTACTGGGCTTCCTCTCAGTACTGGGCTTCCCCTCTGTTCCGGGCTGCCCCTCAGTTCCGGGCTGCCCCTCAGTCCCGAGCTGCCCCTCAGTCCCGAGCTGCCTCAGTCCCGAGCTGCCCCTCAGTCCCGAGCTGCCCCTCGGTCCCGAGCTGCCCCTCGGTCCCGAGCTGCCCCTCAGTCCCGAGCTGTCCCTCAGTCCCGAGATGCCCCTCAGTCACGAGCTGCTCCTCAGTTCTGTGGGGTTCTGGGTGAGGACTATTAGGCCATGGTCGGCGGCGAGGGTGGATTATCCCAGGACGCGAAGGGGAGGAACTGGGACATTAATGAAGTGGGGTCCACGTCCCGAGCCGGAGCCGCCACCAATGACAGACGCCCACCCGGACCCTCCCTTTGGTTTTGAGGTGCGTCCGGGAGTCCGCACCTTGGGGGGGGGGTTCTGTCACGCCTTGGTCTTAGTGTTTTGTGTTTTCGTTATATATTTGGTCAGGCCAGGGTGTGACAGGGGTTTATGTTGTTGTAATTCGTATTGGGGTTTGTAGTATTTGGGATCGCGGCTGATTAGGGGTGTTGTATAGGCTTGGCTGCCTGAGGCGGTTCTCAATCAGCAGTCAGGTGATTCTTGTTGCCTCTGATTGGGAACCGTATTTAGGTAGCCTGAGTTTCACTTTGTATTTCGTGGGTGATTGTTCCTGTCTCTGTGTAGTGTTCACCAGATAGGCTGTAATAAGTTTCACGTTCCGTTTGTTGTTTTTGTATTTATAAGTGATTTCATGTATCGCCGTTTTCTTCATTAAAGAACATGAGTAACCACCACGCTGCATTTCGGTCCGACTCTCTTTCGACAAACGAAGAACGCCGTTACAGATATCTTATCGTAAGGTCCCTGGCAATTCCCAGCCCTATCATCTGAACACTGTGTGGGATGCTGACTTTACCCCCATTGAAAATAAAATCCTCAAAAGTCATCCATGGGAAAGAACTGGACCTACCTTTCCCCAAAATACCTCTGTGACTGACTTTCATCATGTGACCCATGTGTCAGGACAGAAAAAGGGTTGTGTGAGTGAATATCAAAGAGAGAGATTGAACGAAGGAGCCTGTGAAAGTTTTGTTTTATTTCTACGAGTAAACCTCATTTGACTGGCAGTTACTGGAGTCTAGTTTTCTATGGGCCTCTTTCACCCAACAGGTGTCTGTCTGTATGTTGTCATTGCTAAGAAGCTTAGCTACTGGATTAGTAAAAGCTACAAGTAGGCCTATTTGGTGGCACAATAAGAGACCTAGAGGGGACCAAAATATAGTAACGGCTCTTTCTTTGAGAATGGTCCAATAAGCTGTTACACCTTGGCGTAGAGGCTTAGGCTCTTATCAACTCTTATCCAGAACGACTTACAGTAAGTAGTGAGTGCATATCTGAAATCCGGATAGATAACTTTTGCAAAACTGGACCCTGACGAAGACTAACATATGTTCTCTGTTATATGAGTAAGTTGTCTTGATCCCTGGCTGACCAGGGATCATGTGTGTGCTGACAGTTATTCAAAGCCTACACTTCATCAGGATGTAACTTTTCAGCGCCACTATTTTTGCCCTGTAATCTTGTTGTTAAAACAAAATCAGACAACCCCATAGTAGAATTGTTTACCTATTTACCTTGTCGGCTTGTTCTTGTGTGTTCTATGCAAGATACATTTTCCTCTCAAGGCACGAGAGGGAGCCATAGGAGGGAGAGAGCCATAGGAGGGAGAGAGCCATAGGAGGGAGAGAGCCATAGGAGGGAGAGAGCCATAGGAGGGAGAGAGCCATAGGAGGGAAACGTATATTTGTCTTAAAAGGGCAATAACATATATTGTAATAGAAAAATATACATATTTCTTCGAGTGAATAATAATAATTTATGAATCCATATTTATAATAAAATAATACTTATTCATAATAATAACAATCAGGATGTTTTGTCCATTGGGGTAAATGCAGATGGACAAACCCCATGCTTCAGCCTATATTCATTTCGTAGCCATTATGCTTTATCAATTGGGATACAGGTGATAATGCTTATTGCTAATAGCACATCTGATAATGTAGCCCATGTGTAGGCTATATGCCTGGTCCATATGTAAAAATAATTTCAATTTTTTTTTGCAATATGTTATTGGGACCCTTTCTGGAGGTGGAAATTATATTTTAATACAGTTTGGAGTAGAATGTCCTTTTAAAAAGCCAGCAGGGCTGAGCATCTCAGTAGTCTACATAGTAATTCTCTAACATAGTCATTCTCTACATAGTAAGTCTCCCAGGAAGGACACCGGACCCCATAAAAGCAAGGAAACTGGAATTGGTAAAACCCTCAATTTAATACATGTACAAAATTCTTTCTTGCTTTCCCTAAAAGCATGAGGGCCTTGACTTTCTTACATGAAAGGATAGGTTAACTTGGCCCCAGACAATCGATCTGAGATCGACTTCAATTTCAGTCATGGGATTTTTTGTTGCTTTAACCTATGTGTGTGTGTGCGTGTGACAGAGAAAGAGAGCCCTACACCCACAAGTCCAGCCCTCTCAGGTGCTGCTCTCTGAGTGAGGGTGGTGACAGCAGGTGTGTCTCTCTCACTGGGGGGCCTGTCCTATTGACTGTGTGACCTCATCAGGTGGTGCCAGTGGAGATGGCCACCAGTAATCTCATCCACTACCAGGGTTCTATTGTCATTCAAAGCAGGTGAGGTGAGGCGGGCAGTAGGGCACAGACAGAGCTGAGTGAGGGAAGCAAGGGGCTGAGGAGGGGGTACACCTTGGCTAGCTTCCAACCAGCTGAGTTGTTAATGCCGTCGAACGAATGGCCATTCTGGAACTTTTAGGCCACTCTCATTTCGAACACCTCTATCTCTGCTGTCTCTCTCCTTCCGTTCTCCTCCCTCAGTCCACTCGTTCAGTCCCTTCCCATGCAGAGAGTGCAGGTCTTTGTGGAGTTCTAACCCATAGGACTATGGCTGGGGGAGTTGAGGCCACATTCTTTATCATGCCGCATTCCACTGTCTCTCACACACACACACTTACACATACACACACTTCTGTTTCAGAGATCACCTCTCCATGGCACAGACGCAATTCAATTTCATTAATGCATGGCGGCATGGCATGGCAGACTTATCTTGGGAAATCAGTGCCCGGATGGACGAAGTGGGGGCTAAAAAACACTTCAGTTTATTACAAAAGCTCATTAAGGAGAAAGGGTTCTTTCTACACTGCTAGCCCCAAGCAGACAGACAGGTCACATATCCAGGTTGGCTAAATACAACCATGCCAGCCAGAAGAGGAGCTCTAGCCTCTCCTCTCTAGCATCCTTTTCTAATCTCCATAACATGCTAGCAGATACCTAAAGACTTGTAGTCATTGCACTACGCTAATTAGCATTGGCTCACGAAACTACTTCT
This sequence comes from Oncorhynchus kisutch, assembly GCF_002021735.2. NCBI lineage: Eukaryota > Metazoa > Chordata > Actinopteri > Salmoniformes > Salmonidae > Oncorhynchus > Oncorhynchus kisutch. Next base: position 51,803,071 of record NC_034184.2, on the reverse strand, counting down.
AATAGGCTTGTCACGATACCAACATTTTACAAACGATACGATACCAGGCCAAGTATCTTGATACCGAGTAGTATCTCAATAACACGGGGGAAATAAATCGGAGGCCTAGCATCGTGTTCCCCCTTCCCCTGGACGCCATCACGTTTTTGAAATGTTCTCCACTGTTCATTTGGTAGTATTTGCAAAGGCCTACCTGTGATTTGACTGGAGGAATGGGAGGAAGGAACATGCATCAGTGGAGGCTGCTGAAGGGAGGACGGCTCATAATAATGGAACGGCACAACTGGAATGGCATCAACACACACGCTCTCTACCACAAACACACGCACTGCTCCCAACTTTTAAAACGTCAGGCGCCAAACATAATTTAAGGAGCACAATAAATAAAGGTTTGGTGTAGTTTGGGCTTCAATTAGGCCTATATAAATCCTACCTTTTTTGAAGCACTTCTCATGAGTAAGCACACCCTTTCCCTTTCTTCCTGTGCCAATAAAATGTGCCTAAACTTACTGTCAAGTTACCAGGCTGTTAGCTAGCTAGGCACCATGACTGAACAACGTTGTTTGTTTTCAAACCAATAATTAGCGACCCGGGCATTAGTTTAAAATGGCCTGCGACATGGTTTGTGAAATTATATCAAATGCGCGTGGAAAAAAAGGCATCTCCGGGAATATGGGTCATATTTGTTTTTAAACGTTTAAGCCAGAGACATGCCATTTTCCTTTGCTGTGAAGCTGCAGACATATCTGTAGCTGAGTGGTGCTCCATTTTCCCTATCTGACACCCAGGGGCTGCATGACAGTGAACTTGCAACGTCTACTCCGACTGGTCTTTGCTCTTGATTATAACCAGACCCTGATGAGTCTTCTGTTAGATGTATACATTTGTTACATTGGATCAGCGCGGAACTAGCAGTGTTGATACAATGTATGATTACACATGCCACAAGTGATATGAGCATGAAAGTGAAGTGGATATCATTGGACCTCTAGTGGCTGTTGCTTCAATTCAACTGATTTTATAAACTAAACTGACTTTATAAACATTTTATAACAGGCATGTAAGTCAGTAGTATCATATGAAAGGGTACTAAGGTATTCAAAAATGTTGGTATCGTGGCATTTTGGTACCGTGATATTACCGTGGTACCGATATACCGTGCAACACTAACTTCTAGCTTCTTTCATACACAGACACAGACATGAAAATGGTATCCACGAGCTCATCTGACTTTGGGAAGTAGATAAATCCTAAAGTATTCCCTTAATAGGAAGCGAAGTGATTCGGAGAGTCATAGCTTGCTCTATCCATCATCAGCTGCGTAGCCTCTCTCACCATGCGGAAGGCAGCACAGGAATGAGTTGCAGGGAATGTATTTCATGGTCTACTCTTGACCACGCTGTATTGATTCTGTGTGCAGTCAGCCCCATCTAGTGGTGATCAGTGGTAAATGCAGTTGAAGATATTTTCGGAATGACTTTTGTTCCCATATATGAATTGCACTTCCTCAAATGTTTATAGTAACTCCCGTCTATCTCATCTGTATGCAGTGTGTAAAATAATTTAATTCTCTCTCTCTCTCACAATTCAATTCAATTTAAGGGCTTTATTGTCATGGGAAACGTATTTTAACATTGCCAAAGCAAGTGAAGTAGATAATAAACAATAAAAATGAACAGTAAACATTACATTCACAGAAGTCCCAAAATAATAAAGACATTTCAAATGTCATATTATGTCTGTACATCTCTCTCTGACAGGCTCTATAAGGCGGTAGAGGGAAGTGAAGGGGTGGAGCTTTTATGAGCTTTCTGGAACACTAACTGAAGGAACCAGAGTAACAGGTCTGATTAGGTGAGTTGCTGCTACCCTCTCTGGGTGTGTCTTTGCCTTAGTGTGTGTGCCTGTTTGTATGTGCTTCCTGTGTATGTGTGTGTATGGAAGAGAGCTCAGGTAAGCCCTTTGTATTGTCTGTTAATCATGGCTTAGTGTGTATCTCCTTTCCTGTGACTTGCTTTCTTTTGTACATAGTAGGCCTAACTGGCTGACTAAGTGTTTGCTGAAATTGTATTATGTCTGTATGATATGCGCCTACTGATTGCTAGTAATTCTAGAAGCCTTATTTGGCTGCATCTCAAGTGGCACCCTAGTATTCCCTTTAGTTCACAACTTTTGACCAGAGCCCTATAGGCTTTGCTCAAAAGTAGTGTACTATATAGGGAATAGGTTGCCATTTGGGACCGAGCCAGAGACTGACTCACCAGATGGCCCAGCTGTTGTCTTCTGGGATAGTTGAACTTTGATCTTCACTCTAGAACCTCAGCTCATATCCTAGCCTGACCCGGAACAGAACACCTGCCTTCAGACTGGAAGATCTCTGTCTCGGTCTCTCTCTCTCCTGCTTTCTCTCTCCCGCTATCTGTCTATCTCTATCTCTATCAACTGTAATGTGTAAAAGACAGACTGCCTGAAGGGCTTACAGAAAATGTAACATGTCAAATTAATTTTGTTTCCATCACTTTTTATTGAAACAAGGCAGGGAAACTTTTAATAGAGTCTTTAATGCATTAAAAGGGCTTGGTCCGTGTGTTAATGTGTTGCGTGGAGGGAAGACCCTGCTGTGCACATAAAATGACCTCAACGTTCCTGGGGCAGACACTGGAAAGATGGGTTCATATACTGTACACACACACACACACACACACACACACACACACACACACACACACACACACACACACACACACACACACACACACACACGTAGCCTAGTCGTTAAGAGCGTTGCTGGTTCAAATCTCAGAGCAGCCTAGGTGAAAACTGTTGATGGGCCCTTGATCAAGGCACTTAACCCTGATTGCTCCTGTAAGTCGCTCTGAATAAGTGCATCTGCTAAAATGTCGAAGAAAAAAAGCACACACGCACGCACGCACACATAAATACACACGCGCACACACACACTTTATGTGGAAAGACTAGCCTCACATGAGAAGCATATGGCCCTGGTCTGGCTCTGTACTGATCCTGAGCTGTTCAAACACCGCACCTTCACCTTGACCTCTCAACCAACCACACGCTGAAATCTTTTGGAACTCCATCCGAGGCCTGTTAAGTCAGAGGTTCAGCCATTCAGGCGAAGGTTCCTGTGGTGCAGATATAGCAGCCTGCTTAGTTCCTCTGTTTAAGGTTAAGGCATCCAGTCATATCCAATCTATACTCAAACCTTCTGAGGTATTTGAAAGAGATTTGGTCATCTCCGTGTAAATGGGACCAAGAGCACTAACATGTGAAGTTTATAGGAGCATGTCAAATGAAAGCTATATCTATATTTCTTTGAAAATAAGGCATGTATACATTTCTCAACCATCTTCCATCTTGATTTCATGTCAAACAGATGGAAAATGGGTCTTAGAAAAATACCTCTGTCAACTAGAGGTGGAGTGAGCACTTTGGGCTAGAGGTCAGATGAAGTGAGGAAGAACAGATATCACTAAGGTTCTTTCTAGCAACAGAAATACATTGGCTGTGTAGGAGGCGACTCAGCCTAGGAGATATGGTTAAATATCAGTGCTTGTGTGAAAATGTCTTTGTCTGAATGCTGCTGTGAAGAATTAAACTTGGTTAAGCTTTCATAGTGTCCGTTGAGTTTTTTACTCTGAGAATTAGAACCTAACAACACTAATCACAAAACCTTACACCAAGCCACTAAAACAGTATCCATCTCTTGCAAAAGCAAACAATTATTGCAAAACTCTTGTGTTTTTGCCTCAATACAGTACACACAAACCATCATTTGAATAAGACCACAAAGCACCGACTACACAAAGATAGTATAAATGAAAAACACTTGTGGCGTTTGCTTTATCTGTGTGCAGGGCATAGCAGTTTGCAATAAAGTTTTGTCATACATGTAGTAAACACACATACACACAGATATCCAAATGTGTAAAGTATGTATGTGTATTCTGAACATAACAAATAAGTGGAAAATGTTAGAACATTTTGAGAGAGAAAAATCTAACACTCAAACAACAAAAGCGCAGTAGAAGAAAACAAAAACATTTGTGCTAGAAAAAAAAGAACAGAAACATCTCACCTTTGTGGGTCTGGCCATAAGACTTCATCCACATCACATGTAAACTGAGTGTAAAGCAGTGAGTTGTGTTTACAGTTTTGCAAAAAGTGTGTTATAAAATTACAAACCGAATGTGCATTCAGCAAAGAATGTGCATTCAGTTTGGCACACTTGGTAAATGCATTGGCTAGTGTTAATGGTTTCAGAGATAGTGCTTCAATAATCACTGTTAGTGTTTAAGCATTCAGAAAAAACTGTAAATTCCGTTACAAAAACCCCAGATATGTTGAAGATATTTTCTCTCCCTCATGATGGAGGATAATGAAAGTTCACAGAAGTAACCTGTAAAGGTAGACCTATAAATTAGTTATAGGGTTTTTACTGATATCAATTTTGTTTAAGTATTATTAAGTGTTTAAAACTTGAAATTCACTTACCAAATCGCTAACAGAATTGGTAATGTAATTTCTGCAATTGAATTGGTGACAATGGGAAATCATAGTTGTCACAAACCACAGTTGGGTCACCTGCTACTGTCCTCTCGTCCACTGGCTGATAACTGTTTTCTTTCTCTTTCTGCTGTCTGGTGATCAACACGAGTGTGAAAAGTCTGGACAACCCCTCCATCTCTCAATCCAATTCATGTCACCTCTCCCAGCTCTTACTGACACCTACAGTACCCATGAGCCCCCTCTCTTTCCATTTACTGTAACCAGCATCCTCACCCACTGAGCACTGACCGACACCGGACTTCCATGGACGTTGAAAAGTAGTTGAAATCAGTCCGCCCTGGCCGGTTTGGACCAGCTTTGATTTCAACGTCCATAGACATCTGGACCTGCCTTCATTTGGCCCAAACATAGAGGTAGGGATAAAGTGACTAGGTAACAGGATCGATAATTAACATATGTGATGAGTCAAAAATAATTTAAGCAAAAAGTCAATGCAGCTACAATGCTTGCTCAACTAAAAGTTGTGGTTATGCTGCGAGACTCAGGTAATTTGTGGTTTAATACGGTACCCTGCGTCACGTCACTACTTCATTGCTCCAGACCAGCACAAGGGGGAGTTAGAGCACTGATTATGCTTTTGGGTCCCAAGGCACTACTGTGTCTCTAACTGACAATAAATGGGCAACATAAACAACATGGAAACTTCTAAATGTGCACGATTTCAATGAACTGAATGATGAGGATGAAGAAGGTGATTGAATTTAGAGCAATAGTGTAAGAATTGCTATTCCTCTGTCCTGCAGACACACCTGCGCAGAAATGATACATTTGTATGTGTTCATCTACAAAGCCCATTTGGGTAAACTCCCTCTTTACCTCTGTAGTCTGGTCTCCTTCACCACCAGCAGTTACCATACCCAGTCTGCTAGGTGGTTGCTACTTAAAGTCCCCCGGACATTCACAGTATTAGGCAATACTGCCTTCTCTTCTTGTGCACCAGACGCATGGAATACTCTACAATCCATGCTTCATCTAGATATGTTAGTGACCCTGAATGAATTTAAAGTATTGATTGGGAGACTATTACGGAGGAGCGTAAATGTTGTTGTATGTTTTAATTCTGTAATGTATTGATTTGTTGCTGCCTTCTTGGCCAGGTCTGGGTTAGGGGAGGGTTTGACCGGCAGGGATGCCTTGTCCCATCGTGCACTAGCGACTCCTGTGGCGGGCCGGGCGCAGTGCATGCTGACATAGCCTAGTATTTCAAAAAAATAAATCATAATTAATTGGTTAACAATTGACCTTTTAGCTACAAAATATCTCACCACCATGCATTTCCTTCTCTCTCTCTCCTTTATTCCTTTCTCGAGCACCCAGAGGGGCTGTCAACAGCTTCGTGAAATATGTTTCATTGCGTAAACATGTTCCTATCGATGTTCCAGAACAGATTTAACTTGGTTTCCCAAATGAAGCACTGGGTAACTGCTGGAACAGGACAGTCCATGGCATACAGAGTTGGGGCGGAATATCACCTATCGCACATCAAGAACATGCTCCTCAAGTGGATGATGTGTGGAGTGAAATAAGTGTTCTTATATTTATTTCTTAGCTGCTCATATTAAACACAGCTCCCCTATAAAACAGAAGTAACCTATCTGGTATCATTTCAATCCGGACAAGCAGGAATTTACAATTCAAGTGCATATGGATGACATGTATTTTTTTCCCCTGCCCCTGTTTCTGCCCATTTGATAATGGACCATTCTAAATCTAAACTACACTGCTCAAAGAAATAAAAGGGAACACTTAAACAACACAATGTAACTCCAAGTCAATCACACTTCTGTGAAATCAAACCGTCCACCTAGGAAGCAACACTGATTGACAATAAATTTCACATGCTGTTGTGCAAATGGGATAGACAACAGGTGGAAATTATAGGCAATTAGCAAGACACCCCCAATAAAGGAGTGGTTCTGCAGGTGGTGACCACAGACCACTTCTCAGTTCCTATGCTTCCTGGCTGATGTTTTGGTCACTTTTGAATGCTGGCGGTGCTTTCACTCTAGTGGTAGCAAGAGACGGAGTCTACAACCCACACAAGTGGCTCAGGTTTGCTGTGTCTGTCAGCATAGTGTCCAGAGTATGGAGGCGCTACCAGGAGACAGGCCAGTACATCAGGAGACGTGGAGGAGGGCGTAGGAGGGCAACAACCCAGCAGCAGGACCGCTACCTCTGCCTTTGTGCAAGGAGGAGCAGGAGGAACACTGCCAGAGCCCTGCAAATTGTAATTTTTTTTATTTTTTTATTTTACCTTTATTTAACCAGGTAGGCAAGTTGAGAACAAGTTCTCATTTACAATTGCGACCTGGCCAAGATAAAGCAAAGCAGTTCGACAGATAAAACGACACAGAGTTACACATGGAGTAAAAACAAACATACAGTCAATAATGCAGTATAAACAAGTCTATATACAATGTGAGCAAATGAGGTGAGAAGGGAGGTAAAGGCAAAAAAGGCCATGATGGCAAAGTAAATACAATATAGCAAGTAAAATACTGGAATGGTAGTTTTGCAATGGAAGAATGTGCAAAGTAGAAATAAAAATAATGGGGTGCAAAGGAGCAAAATAAATAAATAAATAAAAATTAAATACAGTTGGGAAAGAGGTAGTTGTTTGGGCTAAATTATAGGTGGTCTATGTACAGGTGCAGTAATCTGTGAGCTGCTCTGACAGTTGGTGCTTAAAGCTAGTGAGGGAGATAAGTGTTTCCAGTTTCAGAGATTTTTGTAGTTCGTTCCAGTCATTGGCAGCAGAGAACTGGAAGGAGAGGCGGCCAAAGAAAGAATTGGTTTTGGGGTGACTAGAGAGATATACCTGCTGGAGCGTGTGCTACAGGTGGGAGATGCTATGGTGACCAGCGAGCTGAGATAAGGGGGGACTTTACCTAGCAGGGTCTTGTAGATGACATGGAGCCAGTGGGTTTGGCGACGAGTATGAAGCGAGGGCCAGCCAACGAGTGCGTACAGGTCGCAATGGTGGGTAGTATATGGGGCTTTGGTGATAAAACGGATTGCACTGTGATAGACTGCATCCAATTTGTTGAGTAGGGTATTGGAGGCTATTTTGTAAATGACATTGCCAAAGTCGAGGATTGGTAGGATGGTCAGTTTTACAAGGGTATGTTTGGCAGCATGAGTGAAGGATGCTTTGTTGCGAAATAGGAAGCCAATTCTAGATTTAACTTTGGATTGGAGATGTTTGATATGGGTCTGGAAGGAGAGTTTACAGTCTAACCAGACACCTAAGTATTTGTAGTTGTCCACGTATTCTAAGTCAGAGCCGTCCAGAGTAGTGATGTTGGACAGGCGGGTAGGTGCAGGTAGCGATCGGTTGAAGAGCATGCATTTAGTTTTACTTGTATTTAAGAGCAATTGGAGACCACGGAAGGAGAGTTGTATGGCATTGAAGCTTGCCTGGAGGGTTGTTAACACAGTGTCCAAAGAAGGGCCGGAAGTATACAGAATGGTGTCGTCTGCGTAGAGGTGGATCAGGGACTCACCAGCAGCAAGAGCGACCTCATTGATGTATACAGAGAAGAGAGTCGGTCCAAGAATTGAACCCTGTGGCACCCCCATAGAGACTGCCAGAGGTCCGGACAGCAGACCCTCCGATTTGACACACTGAACTCTATCAGAGAAGTAGTTGGTGAACCAGGCGAGGCAATCATTTGAGAAACCAAGAGTGTCGAGTCTGCCGATGAGGATATGGTGATTGACAGAGTCGAAAGCCTTGGCCAGATCAATGAATACGGCTGCACAGTAATGTTTCTTATCGATGGCGGTTAAGATATCGTTTAGGACCTTGAGCGTGGCTGAGGTGCACCCATGACCAGCTCTGAAACCAGATTGCATAGCAGAGAAGGTATGGTGAGATTCGAAATGGTCGGTAATCTGTTTGTTGACTTGGCTTTCGAAGACCTTAGAAAGGCACGGTAGGATAGATATAGGTCTGTAGCAGTTTGGGTCAAGAGTGTCCCCCCCTTTGAAGAGGGGGATGACTGCAGCTGCTTTCCAAACTTTGGGAATCTCAGACGACACGAAAGAGAGGTTGAACAGGCTAGTAATAGGGGTGGCAACAATTTCGGCAGATAATTTTAGAAAGAAAGGGTCCAGATTGTCTAGCCCGGCTGATTTGTAGGGGTCCAGATTTTGCAGCTCTTTCAGAACATCAGCTGAATGGATTTGGGAGAAGGAGAAATGGGGAAGGCTTGGGCGAGTTGCTGTTGGGGGTGCAGTGCTGTTGTCCGGGGTAGGAGTAGCCAGGTGGAAAGCATGGCCAGCCGTAGAAAAATGCTTATTGAAATTCTCAATTATGGTGGATTTATCAGTGGTGACAGTGTTTCCTATCTTCAGTGCAGTGGGCAGCTGGGAGGAGGTGTTCTTATTCTCCATGGACTTTACAGTGTCCCAGAACTTTTTTGAGTTAGTGTTGCAGGAAGCAAATTTCTGCTTGAAAAAGCTAGCCTTGGCTTTTCTAACTGCCTGTGTATAATGGTTTCTAGCTTCCCTGAACAGCTGCATATCACGGGGGCTGTTCGATGCTAATGCAGAACGCCATAGGATGTTTTTGTGTTGGTTAAGGGCAGTCAGGTCTGGGGAGAACCAAGGGCTATATCTGTTCCTGGTTCTAAATTTCTTGAATGGGGCATGTTTATTTAAGATGGTTAGGAAGGCATTTAAAAAAAATATCCAGGCATCCTCTACTGACGGGATGAGATCAATATCCTTCCAGGATACCCCGGCCAGGTCGATTAGAAAGGCCTGCTCGCAGAAGTGTTTCAGGGAGCGTTTTACAGTGATGAGTGGAGGTCGTTTGACCGCTGACCCATTACGGATGCAGGCAATGAGGCAGTGATCGCTGAGATCTTGGTTGAAGACAGCAGAGGTGTATTTAGAAGGGAAGTTGGTTAGGATGATATCTATGAGGGTGCCCGTGTTTAAGGCTTTGGGGAGGTACCTGGTAGGTTCATTGATAATTTGTGTGAGATTGAGGGCATCAAGTTTAGATTGTAGGATGGCTGGGGTGTTAAGCATGTTCCAGTTTAGGTCGCCTAGCAGCACGAACTCTGAAGATAGATGGGGGGCAATCAGTTCACATATGGTGTCCAGAGCACAGCTGGGGGCAGAGGGTGGTCTATAGCAGGCGGCAACGGTGAGAGACTTGTTTTTAGAGAGGTGGATTTTTAAAAGTAGAAGTTCAAATTGTTTGGGTACAGATCTGGATAGTAGGACAGAACTCTGCAGGCTATCTTTGCAGTAGATTGCAACACCGCCCCCTTTGGCAGTTCTATCTTGTCTGAAAATGTTGTAGTTTGGAATTAAAATGTCTGAATTTTTGGTGGTCTTCCTAAGCCAGGATTCAGACACAGCTAGAACATCCGGGTTGGCAGAGTGTGCTAAAGCAGTGAATAGAACATACTTAGGGAGGAGGCTTCTAATGTTAACATGCATGAAACCAAGGCTATTACGGTTACAGAAGTCGTCAAAAGAGAGCGCCTGGGGAATAAGAGTGGAGCTAGGCACTGCAGGGCCTGGATTCACCTCTACATCGCCAGAGGAACATAGGAGGAGTAGAATAAGGGTACGGCTAAAAGCTATGAGAATTGGTCGTCTAGAACGTCTGGAACATAGAGTAAAAGGAGGTTTCTGGGGGCGATAAAATAGCATCAAGGTATAATGTACAGACAAATGTATGGTAGGATGTGAATACAGTGGAGGTAAACCTAGGTATTGAGTGATGAAGAGAGAGATATTGTCTCTAGAAACATCGTTGAAACCAGGAGATGTCATTGCATGTGTGGGTGGTGGAACTAATAGGTTGGATAAGGTATAGTGAGCAGGACTAGAGGCTCTACAGTGAAATAAGCCAATAAACACTAACCAGAACAGCAATGGACAAGACATATTGACATTAAGGAGAGTCATGCTTAGTCGAGTGATCAAAAGGGTCCGGTGAGTGGAGAGGTTGGTTGGTGATTTAGACAGCTAGCCAGGGCATCGGTAGCAAGCTAGCATAGGATGGAGGTCTGTTGTTAGCCACCTCTTGCGTTCCGTCAGTAGATTAGTGGGGTTCCGTGTGGTAGAGGGGATTAATCCAAATCACACAACAACAACAAAAATAAAAACAATAGATATAGTTATAGAGGCCCAAGAAGAAAACATAATAATAATAATAATAAAAAAATTAAAAAATTGTCCGATTGTCTATTCAGATAGCAGCCGGGAAGACAGCTAACGGTTAGCAGGCCGCAGATGGGCGTTCAGGTAACGTCGCGACGGAGGAGCCAGCCGAATAACTCCTTCGGGTAGATAACGTCGGCAGTCCAGTTGTGAAGGCCCGGTGGGGCTCCGCGAAGGCAGTAAAACGGGTCCGGATAGGTGACTGCAGCCCAGGTGTGATTGATGGAACTCAGGAGTGATTGACGGAGCTTGCTAGCTCCGGAATAATTGATGTTTGCTCTGGAATCGACGAAGGCCGATAGTCACACGGATAGCAGCTAGCTAGCTGTGAGATCCGGGTATGAATGTCCAGAGAGCAGTCGAAATCCAGGGACATGGAGAGAAAAATTGGTCCGGTATGTTCCGTTCCGAGCCGCGCTGCGCCGTACAGAACTGGCGATAGATTTTCGAGCTAAAGGATAGCTGATGACCACAAACCGTGGTTAGCTGAATACTAACGATTTGCCAGTAAAGGAGCTAACTAGCTTCTGAACTAGCTTCTGGATTAGCTTCTGGCTAGTTTCAGGCTAGCTTCTTGGAGGATTACAGATCTGAGGTAAATAATACTTTTTTATAAATATACATTGGTGAGGCGGGTTGCAGGAGAGTGTTTTGAAGATGAGTTGATGGAAAATAAAAATAAAATGTATGTGAAAAAGTTGTAAATATATATATATACAGGACACGACAAGACGAGGACAAAAGACGTCTGAACTGCTATGCCACCTTGGATTAGAGAGGATGACCTCCAGCAGGCCACAAATGTGCATGTGTCTGCTCAAACGGTCAGAAACAGACTCCATGAGGGTGGTATGAGGGCCCGACGTCCACAGGTGGGGGTTGTGCTTACAGCCCAACACCGTGCAGGATGTTTGGCATTTGCCAGAGAACACCAAGATTGGCAAATTCGCCACTGGCGCCCTGTGCTCTTCACAGATGAAAGCAGGTTCACACTGAGCACATGTGACAGACGTGACAGAGTCTGGAGACGCCGTGGAGAACGTTCTGCTGCCTGCAACATCCTCCAGCATGACCGGTTTGGCGGTGGGTCAGTCATGGTGTGGGGTGGCATTTCTTTGGGGGGCCGCACAGCCCTCCATGTGCTCGCCAGAGGAAGCCTGACTGCCATTAGGTACCGAGATGAGATCCTCTAACCCCTTGTGAGACCATATGCGGGTGCGGTTGGCCCTGGGTTCCTCCTAATGCAAGACAATGCTAGACCTCATGTGGCTGGAGTGTGTTAGCAGTTCCTGCAAGAGGAAGGCATTGATGCTATGGACTGGCCCGCCCGTTCCCCAGACCTGAATCCAATTGAGCACATCTGGGACATCATGTCTCGCTCCATCCACCAACGCCATGTTGCACCTCAGACTGTCCAGGCGGATGCTTTAGTCCAGGTCTGGGAGGAGATCTTTCAGGAGACCATCCGCCACCTCATCAGGAGCATGCCCAGGCGTTGTAGGGTGGTCATACAGGCACGTGGAGGCCACACACACTACTGAGCCTCATTTTGACTTGTTTTAAGGACATTACATCAAAGTTGGATCAGCCTGTAGTGTGTTTTTCCACTTTAATTTTGAGTGTGACTCCAAATCCAGACCTCCATGGGTTGATAAATTTGATTTCCATTGATCATTTTTGTGTGATTTTGTTGTCAGCACATTCAACTATGTAAAGAGAAAAGTATTTAATAAGAATATTTCATTCATTCAGATCTAGGATGTGTTATTTTAGTGTTCCCTTTATTTTTTTGAGCAGTATATGATCACTTGGTGAGAGAACAGCTGTGCAGCCTGAGGTACCTTCTCAAATCATCAATAGCCTATAGTCGCACCATGCAGCCCATACTGTATATGTTTTGATTTCTAAGACATTCTGTTTGTATCATTCACAACTAAAGTTGCCAAGTAACTCTAAATCCAGCTATAGGACCTGTTTCAAATGATCACTTTTACGCTCAATATAGCCACTTCAAATGCACACTTGCTATGGAATGGGAAAGATGTCCTTTCTATTTTATTCAGGTACGTTCATTTATATTCTTCTTAAAAATAAAATAAATATTAAAATCATATAATATAATAAATGACATTGGACTTATAAGCATGTCTTGTCGGCTCAATGAACAAGCCTACAGCATGGAGCATAGCCAGATAACATACAGTAGGCCAACTCATCTGTTCTTTAAAAATACATATTATTCATATCATTAGACCTGATTAAAATAAATAATACATTTATTGTGATGGTGTATATTAAATTGATTTACTAGACTTTTTAATTATAGATGTTCCAAAGTGGCGGAACTCATTAAAATGATAGCTAGTGTGTAGAATAATACCCAAATTTGCGAAGGAGTATATTGCATATTTCTACCCTTTGTGGACCTATTTAAATCAAATCAAATGTTATTTGTCACATGCTTCGTAATCAACAGGTAAAGATTAAACAGTGAAATGCTTACTTTACAGGCCCTTTCCAACAATGCAGAGAGATAAAAACAAAAAACAGAAATATCACATTTACATAAGTATTCAGACTCAGACTCAGTACTTTGTTGAAGCACCTTTTGCAGCCATTAAACCCTTGAGTCTTCTTAGATTTGACACTACAAGATTGGCACACCTGTTTTCAAGGTGTGCACAGCTATTTTCAGGTCTCCAGAGTTGTTAGATTGGGTTCAAGTCCGGGCTCTGGCTGGGCCACTCAAAGACATTCAGAGACTTGTCTCGAAGCCACTCCTTCATTGTCTTGGCTGTGTGCTTAGGGTCGTTGTCATGTTGGAAGGTGAACCTAAAATCAAATGTTTCTGGTCACATACACGTGGTTAGCAGATGTTATTGCGGGTGTAGCGAAATGCTTGTGCTTCTAGCTCCGACAGTGCAGTAATATCTAACAAATTACACAACATATACCCAATACACACAAATCTAAGTAGGCTGTATGAAATGACACAAAACATTTCCTGAACTAATAATGTAACAATAGTACATAGAAAACATTGCAATATTTTTATTTTTTAAGACCGATGCTGCCATCTTCCTCGGAACTATCATCAGTCTCCCCCCCTCACTTTCTCTGTCTCTCTCGCCCCAGCCTGAGGTCCTGAGCGCTCTGGAGCAGGTTCTCATCAAGGATCTCTCTGTACCTTGCTCTGTTCATCTTTCCCTTGACCCTGACTAGTCTCCCTGTCCCTGCCACTGAAAAACATTCCCACAGCATGATGCTGCCACCACCATGCTTCACCATAGGGATGCTGCCAGGTTTCCTCCAGACGTGACACTTGGCATTCAGGCCAAAGAGTTCTATCTTGGTTTTATCAGACAAGAGAATCTTGTTTCTCATTGTCTGAGAGTTTTTAAGTGCCTTTTGACAAACTCTTAAGCGGGCTGTCATGTGCCTTTTACTGAGGAGTGGATTCTGTCTGGCCACTCTACCATAAAGGCCTGATTGGTGGTGGTGCTGCAAAGATGGTTGGCATTCTGGAAGATTCTCCCACCTCCACAGAGGACCTCTAGAGCTCTATCAGAGTGACCATGGGTTTCTTGGTCACCTCCCTGACCAATGCCTTTCTCCCTCCATTGCTCATTTTGGCCAAGCGGCTAGCTCTAGAAAGTGTCTTGGTGATTCCAAAACTTCTTCCATTGAAGAATGATGGAAGCCACTGTGTTCTTGGGACCCTTCCCCAGATCTGTGCCTCGACACAATCATATCTCGGAGCTCTACGGACAATTCCTTGGACTTCATGATTTGGTTTTTGCTCTGACATGCACTGTCAACTGTGGGACATTATATAGACAGGTGTGTGCCTTTCCAAATCATGTCCAATCAATTGAATTTACCACAGGTGGACTCCAATCAAGTTGTAGAAACATCTCAAGGATGATCAATGGAAACAGGGTGCACCTGAGCTCAATTTCAAGTCACATAGCAAATGGTCTGAATACTTATGTAAATAAGGTATGTGTTTTTACAAAAATCTGTTTTCGCTTTGTCATTATGGGGTATTGTGTGTAGATTGCTGAGGATTTTATTTATCTAATCCATTTTAGAATAAGCTGTAACGTAACAAAATGTCAAAAAGTTAAATTGGTCTGAATACTTTCCGAAGGCACTGTATACATATAGGTAGGGATAAAGTGACTAGGTAACAGGATCGATAATTAACATATGTGATGAGTCAAAAATAGTTTAAGCAAAAAGTCAATGCAGCTACAATGCTTGCTAAACTAAAAGTTGTGGTTATGCTGCGGGACTCAGGTAATTTGTGGTTTTAATACGGTACCCTGCGTCACTACTTCATTGCTCCAGACCAGCACTGATTATGCTTTTGGGTCCCAATGCGCTACTGTGTCTCTAAATGACAATGAATGGGCGACATAAACAACATGGAAACTGCTAACTGTGCACGACTTCAACATTTAATTTCAATGAACTGAATGATGAGGATGAAGAAGGTAAGAATTGCTATTCCTCTGTCCTGCAGACACACCTGGAATAAACAGATCTTTTTGTTACTTCTGGTCAGTGTTGTTTACTAAAACTGTTACACAAAAGTTTTTATTCTAAGAGAAAATTGGACTACAATTAGGGTGTGGAAATGATTTTTCTCTTTCTGTAGTACTGTAGCCTACTCCCGACCGGCCACATTATACAGAGCCTGAGAGGCGCAGTGGTCTAAGACACTACATCGCAGTGCAAACTGCGTTGCTACAGACGCTGAGTCAATACCTGTGCCGGCTGCGACCGGGAGACCCATGAGGTGATGGTAGGCTTTTGATTTCTCTCCCTCTAAAAACAGAAATAAATCATTCTAAATGACAAACTGGCTGTATTTACAAATTAGTAACAATGTTTCACCCCATGTTCAAGAATGGCCCTTTTCTCGCTCACTTTACGTTATTTGAAAACGAAATCATCTCCAAAATATTGTTATTTTAAAACAAAGCTATTATTATTAATTATTATTAATTAATTTAGAATAATATAAAAGCCCCTTTGTTACGCTCGTCGATGGAAGGATCGGACCAAGGTGCAGCGTGGTAGGCATACATTTTAATTTCTTAAATTAACACCGAAAAAACAACAAATACAAAACTAAACGTAACATCTAGGAGGGCTAAACAGCACAGTACCAAAACCTATACAAAAGAAAACGAAACGTGACGTTCTGGGCTGCTCACAGGCAGCTACACAAAAACAAGATCCCACAAAGCACAATGGAGAAATGGCTGCCTAATTATGATCCCCAATCAGAGACAACTGCCTCTGATTGGGAACCATACCAAGCCAACATAGAATACAAACAACCTAGATAGGAACACCCCCGCTAGTCACACCCCAACCTAACCAAAAGAGAGAATAACAAGGCTCTCTATGGTCAGGCGTGACACCCTTAGATATTCTCACAGATATATTATTAACCCTGTTTTTCACAAGCATAGCAGGTTGTAAATTCTGCAAACAACGTTTCTAGCAGGACAATATATATGTTATGCGGGTCGGAGCAGGTGAACCCAAATGCAGACTCCGACGAGGAGACAAGGATAGGAGATGGGGTGCAGTCCAGGGGAATCTCGGGCAGGTAGTAGGGAATCCATACTGAGGCTGAGGCAGGGAGCAAGGAGATTAGGAACCGGGTAAGCAGATTTGGAGCGGAATCCAATGAAGCAGTAGAGCGGGATCCAGGGCAGGGAAGCAGGACTGAGGAGATGAGGGACTGGAGACAGGTACCAGAGTCAGAGCAGGTGGAGGCAGCTCGTCGCTGGAAGCTCCAGACAGTCGCTGAAGACTCCGGACCGTATTATTATATATTTTTTTAATTGCCATCCGAATTCATATATAAGGGGAATTGTTCGGTCCACCCCCCCTCCCTCTCCTCCTCCTCCCTTCCCCATGGGTTAGGTCCGTCTTCTGTGCGCTGCTCTGTGGCCTGTCCGGACCTTAGAGATCCTTTAAATTCTCTATTTGGGAGGTTTATGTTTATATTTCTTTGTTGGCCGAGTATGGTTCCCAATCAGAGGCAGCTGTCTATCGTGGTCTCTGATTGGGGATCATACTTAGGCAGCCCTTTTTCCCACCTTGTCTTTGTGTGTTGCACTCCTAGCTTTACGTTTGTTGAGTTGTTTATTGTTTGTTGGTGGAACATTTAAAAATAAAGAAAATGTAGGCCTACCATGCTGCACCTTGGTCTTCATTTAACGACGGACGTTACAGACGTGAAAAGCGCACGTTTGTAAATCCCAAACTCTGAAAGTAATCGGAAAGATAGATACAAATTATTTGTGACGTTGTGGTTACAATAAAGAATGTAAACAGGATGTAAACAAGATGCTGTGTGTTTATTTACAGTAGTGATGGACAGCTAGAGGCATTTTGAAAACAGGTTATCAAGCACTTGTTTTTCCACACTTTTTCCCTGCCCCAAACTCCACCCTTAAACAGCTCGTTTTTGAATGGTAACTGTGTTATCTAAAAAAAAAATGTACATTGCGACTAAAGAGAACAGATGAAATGGACATCATCGTTTTCATCAAACCAGTTTCTTTCTATGGTGCTATCCGTTCCAGGGTTCGGACCATAACCACCAGAGGACTTGAAAATGAGCCGGAGCTGAGGTTATGCTGTTATGCTGTTCTGCTATTCCAAGGATGTGTAACCGAAGAGAGATACCACGGGTGGACATGGAATACCAACTGGGATGGATCCCGAGGCAAATGTGGCTTACCAGTGAACCTCCGGGTGTTCATCATTAATACAGTGTCTCAGAAGTTTCTGTCCAAGACTGATGCAACCTGAAAAAGCTTTAAAGACGAGTTAATGAGTACTTGAGGTCACGAGAAAGTCTGCTCTCCCTTATGTAAGGAAATGTCGGATAAAGCATATACTGTACAGTACTGTATTTCTTCATCAGCATCTTTATGCTTTCGTTAATAAAATAATGATAAAAATACTATTTCAAAATGCAGATCTTTATTTCCTCATGGATCCATAACGAATTACAATGGGAATAAATATCACTGAATTACAAGAACATTGGAACAAAGTAGGCTAATGAAGGTAAACAAATTGTTGCTTACTGGAAAATATTATTTCAAACACACACGGTCACGTTGTACAGCTCCATTATGGCTGTTAGCAGGACACTAGACTTGCCTAGAAGGAGGGTAGGGGGAGAATTCTATCGTCAAATGTATTTCTTAGTTGGGTTGGCTGTATCGCAACCGACCGTTGTTTTCAGTTTAATCCACCAGAAAAGACAGAACAAATAATACAACAATGTTGTGGGTTAAACTTAAATATCATAATTGATAAAAAAGCATTTATCAATCTGAACCTTTAACATGTGGAAGGGGGAAAAAGTATTATTATTATGTATCACATCCGACCGTGATTGGGAGTCCCATAGGGACAATTGGCCCAGCGTTTCTCTCCCTCTAAAAACAGAAATAAATGTTTTGGCCTTAACAAATATAATTACAATCGCTCACTTTCGTTTTTTTGAAAACAAAATAATCTCCAAAATATCGTTATATTTAATCAAGTTGATGGCACAGTCATATAACCCCGGCACCAGCATAAAACTGAGTGACTCACTCGTTCATGGATTTGGATCAAAATAAATAAGTACCAACATTTTTTCTGATAGTCTTTAACAAAGACATGTTTTAGTTATCCTGAGCTGGACACCATGTACAGTAATATAATAGCCCATTATGGGCTATTAGCAGGACAATATACCTTTACCAACACCTCTCTGTTTTTTGATACTTTGTGCACGGCAATTGATCATCATCAAAAACTTTGGATGGGGCCTCCCGAGGGGTGCAGCGGTCTTAGACACTGCATCTCGCTCACTCTAGATTAAATGAAAACAAAATAATCTCCAAAATATCCTACATTTTTAAACAAAGCGATTATTACTATTATTAATTCATTTAGAATTATATAAAAGATCCGATTTGCAATAACGAAAAATGTAATTATTGGCGGAGAGTCTGTAGGCCTACCGTAAGTGAAATGAGTCTCGCTAGTGTTGACTAATGTTCTGTTAAAAGTGGTGTAGGTCTCATTTATTTAAAAAGCATATTGAAGTTAGAAGCAATAAGATTTGAAGCAATAACTTTCAGCATTATTTATTGCTGCTATGAGACAAGCATGGGGACTGGTTGTCACACCCTGACCTTAGAGCCATTTTATTTCTCTATTTGGGTAGGTCAGGGTGTGATGTGGGGTGGGCATTCTATGTTTTGTTTTCTATGTTTCTTTATTTCTATGTTTTGGCCGGGTATGGTTCTCAATCAGGGACAGCTGTCTATCGTTGTCTCTGATTGGGAATCATACTTAAGGTAGCCCTTTTTCCCTCCTTTCAGGGTGGGTAGTTAACTTTGTTAGAGGCATCATAGCACCGTTAAGCTTCACGATGGTTTTGTATTGTTTTTGTTGGCGACATTCTAATAAAAAGGAATATGTACGCTCACCACCCTGCACTTTGGTCCACTTCTTTCGACGGCCGTAACACTGGTCTTGATTAATCAATGAGATTTGGATGTTTTTTATTTTCACTGAATCTTCATTTGGGTATTGGTTACACTACAATTAGGGTATGGAAATGTTATGCACCTGTAATGCTCGTCGTCATAAGGAAGAGTGGACCAAAGCGCAGCGTGGAAAGTGTTCATGATCTTTATTGTCAACAATCACTCAAGCAAAAATAACAAATCCAAAAACGAAAGCGTACAGTTCCGTCAGGCTCAGATACTAAACGGAAAATAACACCCCACAAAACCCAAACGGAAAATGACAACTTATATATGATCCCCAATCAGAAACAACGATAGACAGCTGCCTCTGATTGGGAACCAACTAGGCAAAAACAACAAAGAAATAGAAAACAGATTCTCCCACCCGAGTCACACCCTGACCTAACAAAACATAGAGAATAAATAAGGATCTCTAAGGTCAGTGCGTGACAGCACCTTAGATGTTATTTTAGAATCCTCCAATCCTCTTATGCTCTTAGTACTGTAGCCTACTCCTGACGTCACGTTGTACAGCGCCATAGGGGTTTTGTTTTTCTTGGAATAGAAACACCATCATATTAATCAAATTAATGAAGCTACATTTCTTAAAATCAATCCCATATACTATGTTCTTACAACAAAGGTTTTAAATGACCTATTAATGCCAATATTGAAGACTATCAAATGCTTTTCAAAGATGCCCTCTGGTGGTCAAACTAGCACTAACTTGCATTAATGGTAAAAATGGCTGACAATTAAATAACGTGCCATAGAATTCTGCAATAGCCCGCAAGGTGTGCTGCAGTATGACGTAACTTTTAATGGAGGAGCCACTGTAGCTATTGGTTAACAATTTAACTAACGATTAAGCAGTCTTATGGCTTTGGGGTAGAAGCTGTTGAGGGTCCTGTTGGTTCCAGACTTGCTGCATTGGTACAACTTGTCATGTGGTAGCAGAGAGAAAAGTCTGACTTAGGTGGCTGTGCCAAATCTTTTCAGGCTCCTGAGGGGGAGGCGGTGGTGTTGTTGCTTCTTCATGACTGTGTTGGTGCGTGTGGACAATGATGATAATTCCTTGGTGATGTGGACACAGAGGAACTTGCAGCACAATTTAGGATACATCACCAGGAAGAGAAATACATTAATTTCCATAATTCTGCATTTTTGTGCAGATCTGGGACCCATGATGAAATTATGTTACAGCAATTACGCACCCCTGAGAGGCCCCAGTGTTGAGGATCAGCATGGCAGACGTGTTGTTGCCTACCCTTGTACCGGGTGTAAAATCGCTTCACTTCAATCACTTCAACGTCATGTTGCCATGTCATAGCTAACACCTTATTCTTTCTGCAGACATCTTTAAATCTTAATTCTGGGGCAGATATTCAAGAGGTTTTGGAAAACGTCTTCTATTACCAAACTTTGCATCTGCACAGTTCTTACAGTAAATGTGTCTTTGTAAAATGTTTGATGTAAATTTATAAAAGTAGTCATTGTGCATGGAGTTGTATCGTTTGTTAAACTCAGTGCAATTCCATTACTGTGGAATTGCTCATGTCATATTACAGACTTGATTACATTTTTTCATATCTAAAGCAGGGAGCAGTACAGAGAGCAATCAATCAAAACTTTTGACAAATCAAAATGTATTTGTCACATGCGCCGAATACAACAGGTGTAGGTAGACCTTACCGTGAAATGCTTACTTACAAGCCCTTAACCAACAATACAGTTCAAGAAAGAGTTAAGAAAATATTTACTAAAGTAAAAAATAATAAACGGTAACACAATAAAATAACATTAACAAGGCTGTATACAGGAGGTACTTGTACCAAGTCAATGTGTGGGGGTACAGGTTAGTCGAGGTAATTTGTACATGTAGGTAGGGGTAAAGTGACTATGCATAGTTAATAGCGAGTAGCAGCAGTGTAAAAAGAAATGTAAATAGTCCTGGTGGCCATTTGATTAATTGTTCAGCAGTCTTATGGCTTTGGGGTAAAATCTGTTAAGGAGCATTTTGCTCCTAGACTTGGCGCTCCGGTAGCAGAGAGAACAGTCTATGACTTTGGTCACTGGAGTTTTTGACAATTTTTGGGGTCTTTCTTTGACATGCAGTAGGTACTGGTTGGCAGGAAGCTTGGCCCCAGTGATGTACTGGGCCGTACGCACTACCATCTGTAGTGCCTTACAGTCAGATGCAGAGCAGTTGCCATACCAGGCGGTGATGCAACTGGTCAGGATGCTCTTGATGGTGCAGCTGTAGAACCTTTTGAGGATCTGGGGACCCATGCCAAATCTTTTCAGTCTCCTTAGGGGGAAAAGGTGTTGTTGTGCCCTCTTCATGACTGTCTTGGTGTGTTTGGACCATGGTAGTTTGTTTGTGTCCACATCACCAACTCTCGACCAGCTCGACTACAGTCCAGTCGATGTTAGTGGGGGCCTGTTCGGCGTGCCTTTTCCTGTAGTCCACAATCAGCTCCTTTGACTTGCTCACATTGAGGGAGATGTTGTTGTCCTGGCACCACACTGTCAGGTCTCTGACCTCCTCCCTATAGGCTGTATCATAATTTTCGGTGATCAGGCCTACCACTGTTGTGTCGTCAGAAAACTCAATGATGGTGTTGGAGTCATGTTTGGCCATGACTCCAACCCCCTCCTGTACAGGAGGGGGTTGAGTACGCACCCCTGAGAGGCCCCAGTGTTGAGGATCAGTGTGGCAGACGTGTTGTTGCCTACCCTTACCACCTCGGGCGGCCCATCAGGAAGTCCAGGGTCCTTAGCTTAGTGATGTTTTTTTGTGGCCACTATGGTGTTGAACTCTGAGCTGTAGTCAATGAACAGCATTCACACATAGGTGTTCCTTTTCTCCAGGTGGGAAAGGGCACTGTGGAGTGTGATGGAGATTGCGTCATCTGTGGATCTGTTGGGGCGGTATGCAAATTGGAGTGGGTCTAGGGTACCCAGGATGATGCTGTTGATGTGAGCCATTACCAGCCTTTCAAAGCACTTCGTGGCTACCGACGTAATCATTTAGGCAGGTTACCTTCGTTTCCTTGGGCACAGGGACTATAGTGGTCTGCTTGAAACATGTAGATATTATAGACTCGGTCAGGTAGAGGTTGAAAATGTCAGTGATGACACTTGTCAGTGAAGACACTTGCCAGTTGAGTACACGTCCTGGTAATCCATCTCGCCCCACGGCTTTGTGAATGTTGACTTGTTTAAAGGTCTTGCTCACATCGGCTACCGAGAGAGTTATCACACAGTCGTCCAGAACAGCTGATGCTCGCGGCTGGGTTTCCCTTTTTAGTCCATAATAGTTTTCAAGCCCTGCCACATCCGATGTGAATCAGAGCCGGTGTAGTAGGATTCAGTCTTAATCCTTATTGATGCTTTGCCTGTTTGATGGGCGTAGCGGGATTTCTTACAAGTGTACAGATTAGTCTCCCGCTCCTTGAAAGCGGTAGCTCTAGCCTTTAGCTCGATGCGCATGTTGCTTGTAATCCATGGCTTCTGGTTGGGATATGTACATAAGGTCACTGGGGATCACGTCGTCGATGCACTTATTGATGAAGCCGATGAGTGAGGTGGTAACCTCCTCAATGCCATTGGATGAATCCCGGAACATATTCCAGTCTGTGCTAGCAAAACAGTCATGTAGCGTAGCATCCGTGTCATCTGACCCCTTCCGTATTGAGCGAGTTAGGGGTACTTTCTGCTTTAGTTTTTGCTTGTAAGCATGAATCAGGAGGATATAATTATGGTCAGATTTTCCAAATGGAGGGTGAGGGAGAGCTTTGTATGCATCTCTGTGTGTGGAGTAAAGGTGACCTAGAATTGTTTTTCCTCTGGTTGCACATGTGACATGCTGGTAGAAATGAGGTAAAACGGATTTAAGTTTGCCTGCATTAAAGTCCCTGGCCACTTGGAGCGTCGCTTCTTCATGAGCATTTTCTTGTTTGCTTATGGCGGTATACAGTTGGTTGAGTGCGGTGTTAGTGCCAGCATTGGTTTGTGGCGGTAAATGGACAGCTACGAATAATATAGATGAGAACTCTCTTGATAAATAGGGTGGTCTACAGCTTACCATAAGGTAGTCTACCTCAGGCGAGCAAGACCTCGAGACTTCTTTAATTTTAGACATTGCGCACCAGCTGTTGATGACAAATCGACACAAACCCCCTCCCCTAGTCAAGCAGTATATCCTTCGCGTCGGACTCATTAAAGAAAATGATCTTTGTTCAGTTCGAGGTGAGTAATCGCTGTTCTGATGGCCAGAAGTTATTGCCAGTCATAAGAGACGGTAGCAGCAATATTATGTACAAAATAATATTATGTACAAAATTATTTAAAAAATAAGTTACAAACAATGCAAAAAAACTAACAAAATAGCACAATTGGTTAGGAGCCTGTAAAACGGCAGCCATCCCCTCCGGCACCATTCTAATGATAGTTACTCATTACCTCCTCCATTTCTTTAATCCATCTGCTCTTCCCTCCACTCCTCTCTCATCCTCACCCTCTCTCTCCCCTCAACCCTCCCTGTCTCCCTCTCTCTCCCTGTCTCTTCCTGTGTCAGGTCAGGCCTGGTTTGTAGCTGCGTCTTAATTTAAGAACCCCAATCCACACATAAACTTAACAAGTATTACTGACTATTACTGCCCTGCAGCCTCCCGTCTGGCCGTTTGCACGTCTCCTAAACACAGTTCAATCTTCTGCTCTGCTCGTCCAGCAGTGCTACGCCTGATAGTGTGTGTGTGTGCGCGTGTGTGTGCGCGTGTGTGTGTGTGTCTTTCTGCTCATCCAGCGCAGTTCGCCTAATAGGACAGGACAGGGTGACATTCTGGCATGCCTCTGGAGAACAGCTAGGGTATTCAACAATGTGTACACACAAACACACACGCAAACCGTACCCTTTTTTCAACAATTCATTTTTATATTTTCCACAAACAGAGCAGCGTTTCGCTCCCCGGTCCTGGTGTCCAGGAGTATTTTAGTATTAATATTTAACAATATTTCCATCTCAAAATGTCAAGCGCATGAGTTTGCGAGCGTTTCCCTTGACCACAGTTTAATAAGCTGTAATTATATACCATTCATGAAACATACTGCGGCTGTGTTATGTGTTTATTGTTAGGTACATGTATTTTGCCGTTCCTAGTATTTTAATATTCAGTCTGCATATTCTTTATTGATTTGCTGAATGATCTAATTTGAAAGGATCATTGCTACTCTGTATCCGAGTCCCAAATGCCGCCCCGTTCCCATTTGTGCACTATATAGGGAATATGGTTCCATTTGGGACACAACCTGTAACAGTGTTTTTTCGTGACTGCCACCCCTTATTGGAACTTGAAGTAAAGGGACCCCTCATTTTCAGGACCATTTATATACCCTTTCTGATCTGCACAAAAACACCCTTAACCTGAAACCCTCCCAACCCTCATCCTCTATCCTTCCAGAGCTGCTCTTTCTCTTCCCCTCCCTGTCTCTCCTTCTGTTTTTCCCTCTCTCCCTCTATCTCTCTCCTCTCTCTGTCTCTCTCTCCGTCTCTCCCTTCATCTCTCCCCCTTTCCTCTCTCTAACCATGCAGCATCACAGCACAAATATTTGGACGTGTGTTTTATGGACTGGAAGCTCGCTCTGTCTGTCACAGTCTGCTCTTTATGGGGAGCACGTGCACACGTGTGAAAACAAGATAGTGTACTCTTAAAACTGCACGCGCCCACTAATGACACGGCATGCCTTTAACAACAGCCTGCGTCTGAGGCGTGAGTTACTGCCGCGGCAACGGGTTACGAGACAGAGACCGAGGGAAACCCGGCACTCAGATACAGATACACACACACACACACACACACACACACACACACACACACACACACACACACACACACACACACACACACACACACACACACACACACACAAACAGGGCTCAGATTTTCAGGCGAAGGGGATCTTAGGGGGGATTTAGAAAGGTTGGGGAGGAGGGAAGGAGATATAGGAGAGGAGGGAAAGGGGGGACAATGGAGGCAGAGTGGTGTGGTATACATGTTTTGTATTTTCTTTTCTAGCTTGGAGATTGGAGTTGAACATTCACATACTAGAAGTCTGTGGATCTGGTCTCTGGATATCCTACTTGCTGTGTTCACTATCAGATCATCCCAGGAGAGGGCATCAATGAGCTCAGGCCATACTAAAGAAATTGTACACGAGAGGGCGACTTATTTTAGCACAGCTTTGCTGATCTACGGTATGAGGCTGTCCTGAAGCACAGCTGTGATAGAAATGTTGTTTAACACAACCTCAAGTGTACAATTTATTTTCTACAACAGGTCACCAATTAAAAAATGTATTCATAGGGTACTATTTCATCCCTCCACAAGAATATAGTCCCTACACAAATCTATGGTTGCCAGCCAAGCCGGCCGGTTGTTTGTTCTACTGTATTGGCATTGTTATAATTTAAACTGACTGGCTGTTTGGCCTGGGGGGTAGGTTTATGACAGTCATAAATACCTCTTTTCCCCCTTTTCCCCTCTCTACCCTACTGAGGTTACATTTGCAAAACCCTTGGTTAACATAGAGATTCTGGGAACATGGAGGGAAATTAACTATATTCTGGTAATGCGACCATATTAATGAATATGATGTCAGTTCGGTTGTCATCTGAGACATTCTCATCAATGATAAGATGACATAAACTCTACAGTGGAAAGTCTACACATCAGAGTTATCGGATTCACATGGAATTGTTGTTCAATTTAAATGTTTGAATATGAAATTATTCGTGATGGGATGAAATCAGTGGCCCGCCCCTGTGAAGGGACATGGGCTATAAAACTTTTCAAACACGCCCTCCTCTCCCTTCCTATATATCTTTAACCGATCGCTGCCTGCACCTGCCCGCCTGTCCAACATCACTACTCTGGACGGCTCTGACTTAGAATACGTGGACAACTACAAATACCTAGGTGTCTGGTTAGACTGTAAACTTTCCTTCCAGACCCACATCAAACATCTCCAATCCAAAGTTGAATATAGAATTGGCTTCCTATTTTGCAACAAAGCACCCTTCACTCATGCTGCCAAACATACCCTTGTAAAACTGACCATCCTACCAATCCTCGACTTCGGCGATGTAATTTACAAAATAGCCTCCAATACCCTACTCAACAAATTGGATGCAATCTGTCACAGTGCCATCCGTTTTGTGACCAAAGCCCCATATACTACCTACCATTGCGACCTGTGTGCTCTCGTTGGCTGGCCCTTGCTTCATACTCGTCGCCAAACCCACTGACTCCATGTCATCTACAAGACCCTGCTAGGTAAAGTCCTCCCTTATCTCAGCTCGCTGGTCACCATAGCATCACCCACCTGTAGCACGCGCTCCAGCAGGTATATCTCTCTGGTCACCCCCAAAACCAATTCTTTCTTTGGCCGCCTCTCCTTCCAGTTCTCTGCTGCCAATGACTGGAACGAACTACAAAAATCTCTGAAACTGGAAACACTTATCTCCCTCAATAGCTCAGAGCAGCTCACAGATTACTGTACCTGTACATAGCCCATCTATAATTTAGCCCAAACAACTACCTCTTTCCCTACTGTTTTTATTTTATTTATTTATTTATTTTGCTCCTTTGCACCCCATAATTTTTATTTCTACTTTGCACATTATTCCACTGCAAATCTACCATTCCAGTGTTTTACTTGCAATATTGTATTTACTTTGCCACCATGGACTTTTTTGCCTTTACCTGTGACAATACAGAGGCGGATGCAAGATGCAAGCAACGATGGTTTAATGAATACAGTTACAGCAGCAACAGGACAGACAGACTGTACTCAGACGGAATCCGACCCAGGGACTAGGGCGCGTCTTCTGATGATAGCGTGCTGAGAAATCCAGGGGAGTGTGTCCGGATGGGTAGGAGGGAGCACAGCAGATAATCCACACAAGGGCGGTGAGAGATGAGCACAGACACACGACACAAACTCAGAGAAGTAACAACGATCTGACAACAAGAAACACTGGTTACAGAACATATAAAGGGAAGATAAGTGATTCCAGCTGGCACAGACAATCAGGCCGAGATTGGGAACCACGCCCACACAAACACGGGAGAGAGAGAGAGAGAGAGAGAGAGAAAGAGAGAGGCAGTGGATTCATGAACCGTGACAATACCCCCCCCCCCTAGGAACGCCTCTTGGCGTTCCCAGGCGAATTTACCTGTCGATTGAAATCATCGATAAGGGAGTGATCCAGAATGTCCCTAGCAGGTACCCAACTTCTCTCCTCCGGGCCGTAACCCTCCCAGTCCACCAGGTACTGGAATCCGCGTCCCCTCCTTCTAGAGTCCAAAATACGATTGACAGAAAAGGTGGGTTCCCCATCAACAAGTCGTGGCGGCGGGGGAACCGGGACCGGCGGGTTAATGCGTGCCTGAAATACAGGTTTTATTTTAGACACATGAAAGGTAGGATGAATTCTCCTATACGCCGGAGGAAGCTTGAGCCGGACCGCCACCGGACTAATGATCCTGGTGACTTTGAACGGGCCGATAAATTTGGGGGCAAGCTTGTTCGAAACGGATCGGAGTGGAATGTTCTTAGTAGAAAGCCACACTCTTTGGCCAACGACGTATACCGGAGGCTTCGACCGGTGGCGATCGGCCTTAGCCTTGGTGCGCGCCCCCACCCTGAGAAGAGTCTCAAGGGCTCTGCTCCATGCGTGACGGCACCTCTGGATGAAAGCGTGAGCGGAGGGAACAGTGACCTCGGACTCCGTACTGGGAAAGATAGGTGGCTGGTAACCTAAACTACACTCAAACGGAGAGAGACCCGTGGCTGCCACTGGCAACGAATTGTGAGCGTACTCAACCATAGAGAGTTGTTGACTCCAGGAAGAGGGATTCTTAGAAACCAAACATCGCAACACTCTCTCCAAATCTTGGTTGGCCCTCTCCGTTTGACCGTTGCTCTGGGGATGAAACCCTGAAGACAGGCTGACACTCGCTCCCAGTAACCTACAAAACTCTTGCCAAAACTTGGACACAAATTGGGGCCCCCTGTCAGAAACTACGTCCATTGGCAGGCCATGTAAGCGAAAGACGTGATCCACGACAGTTACTGCTGTCTCCTTGGCAGATGGTAATTTAGGCAAGGGAATAAAATGAGAACCGGTCCACCACGGTCAAAACAACCGTCTTGCCCTGGGAGGGCGGGAGGGCGGTAACAAAATCTAGTGCGATGTGGGACCAGGGTCTCGAAGGGACCGACAGCGGTTGGAGTAACCCATCTGGGGGTCGATTAGAAGTCTTCCCAGTGGCACAAACCGAGCAAGCCAAGACAAAACTGTGAATGTCACGAGCCATCAGTGGCCACCAAAAGCGTTGCTTAACCAAAAAGCTAGTGCGGCTGACTCCTGGATGACACGCTACGTTGGAGCAATGCCCCCACCGAATAACATCGGACCGACACCCCTCCGGCACAAACAACCGATTAGGCGGGCAACCGGGCGGAGGCGTTACCCCTTCTAAGGCCGTTTTGACCCTCGATTCAACCTCCCATGTGAGTGTGGAGACCACTAGGGTCCCGGGTAGGATGCACTCGGGAGTGGATGGGCGTTCGGAATGGTCAAAAATGCGAGAAAGGGAATCGGGTTTGACATTCTTGGAACCCGAGCGATACGAGAGAGAGAAGTCAAAACGTCCGAAAAAGAGTGCCCACCGCGCCTGCCTGGAGTTGAGTCGCTTGGCGGTTCTGATATATTCTAAATTCTTGTGATCGGTCCAAACTATAAAAGGTACCCCCGAACCCTCTAACCAATGGCGCCACTCCTCCAGTGCTAACTTCACTGCCAACAACTCTCTGTTGCCAATGTCGTAGTTGCGTTCCGCAGGTGATAACCGATGGGAAAGGAACGCGCAAGGGTGCATCTTGTCGTCAGAAGAGGAACGTTGAGAAAGTACCGCACCTATCCCCACCTCTGAAGCGTCCACCTCCACCACGAACTGACGCGAGGGATCGGGAGCTATGAGGATGGGAGCCGAAACAAAGCGGCTCTTGAGTTTGGTGAATGCAGCCTCGGCTGTATCGGACCACCTGAACGTCACTCTGGGGGAGGTTAAGACGGTAAGAGGAGCGACTATCTGGCTAAAGTTGCGAACGAAACGCCGGTAGAAATTGGCGAATCCCAGAAACCTCTGTAGGGCCCTACGGGAATCTGGGCTTGGCCAATCCACCACAGCCTTAACCTTGTCAGGATCCATGCGAATACCTTCAGTCGAGACGATGTAACCTAGGAATGGAACGGATTGTGCATGAAAAATGCATTTCTCCGCCTTGACAAAAAGTCCATTCTCCAACAACCTCTGAAGCACTCGTCTGACGTGCTGAACGTGTTCCTGGAGAGAAGAAGAAAAAATCAGTATGTCATCCAGGTAAACATATATGAACTGATCAATCATGTCTCTCAGCACGTCATTGACGAGTGCCTGGAAAACCGCTGGGGAGTTGGATAGCCCAAAAGGCATGACCAAATATTCGAAGTGCCCTCTGGGGGTGTTAAACGCGGTCTTCCATTCGTCCCCCCCCTTATGCGAACCAAATGATATGCATTCCGTAAATCCAACTTAGTGAACACGGATGCTCCCTGTAACCTTTCAAAGGCTGAGGACATCAACGGTAAGGGATAGGTATTCTTCACTGTGATGTTATTCTACCCACGGTAATCAATGCAAGGACGCAGAGAACCGTCCTTCTTCCCCACAAAGAAGAACCCTGCCCCTGCTGGAGAAGAGGAAGGACAAATGAATCCAGATGCCAGAGAATCAGAGATGTATCTCTCCATAGCCTCCCTCTCAGGAACAGAGAGTGAATATAACTTGCCTTTAGGCGGAGACTCACCTGGCAATAATTCTATTGCACAGTCATAGGGACGATGCGGAGGAAGAGAAGCAGCACGGGACTTACTGAACACCTCCTTCAGTTCGAGGTATTCAACGGGCACGTTAGACAAATCCACTGCCTCCTCTAGAAACACAGAATCAGACACAGACGAACAAGCAGACACCAAACAGGACTCAAGGCACTTGTTACTCCACATGGATATAGAGTTATGACCCCAGTCAACTCTGGGGTTGTGTTGGGTGAGCCAAGGGTGGCCGAGAACTAATGGTGCAAGGGGTGAGTCCATGAGTAGAAATGATAGTGTCTCAGTGTGATTGCCAGAAGTGATGAGTGTGATAGGTTCAGTGGTGTGAGAAATGTTGGGGAGTTCTTGACCATTGAGAGCGTTGACGGATATCTTGTGCGAGAGTGAGGTGATAGGAATCTGGAGTTTGTGAGCGAGCTTGAAGTCCATGAAATTACCCTCTGCTCCTGAGTCCAGTAAGGCTTGGGTGTCGTGCGTGTGGGTGGCCCATCTTAGTCTTACCGGGAGGAGAGTAGATGATGAGGTCTTCTCTGTGGTGACACCACCCGATAGTAGCCTCATGCTTACTACCGGGCCTGATCTTTTACCGGGCAGGAGTGGATAAAGTGGCCCGCTCTACCACAGTAGAGACAGAGTCCTTGGGATCTCCGCCTCTCCCTCTCTTCCCGGGAGAGGCGAGCTCTCCCCAGCTGCATGGGTTCGTGAGCGGAGGCTGAACTGGCCGTGTTCCCGCCGCTGGCATGCCAGCCCTCCGTGTCGTTATACGGTCTGTTAGGGCATGCTCGGCGGCCAATACGACTCAGACGAGCGTCGACCCTCAAGGCTAGTTCCACTAGTCCATTTAAATTCCTGGGAAGGTCCAGAACATAAATCTGCTTCTGGATCCGGTCCTCCAGCCCATGCAGGAACATGTCCCACTGCGCCTCCTCGTTCCACTGACACTCTGCGGCCAGAGTGCGGAATTGGATGGAGTATTCCGATACTGAACGGTCTCCTTGGCGAAGGTCAGCGAGTAGTCTGGCCGCCTCCCTACCCGCCACGGCCCGATCGAAGACTCTTCTCATCTCCTCGGAGAGTGTCTGGAAAGAGGTGCAGCATGGGTCCTGGTTCGCCCACACCGCCGTTCCCCAAAGAGCCGCTTTGCCTGATAGCAGTGTGAGTACGAATGCTACCTTAGACTGTTCACGGTTGAAGGTCCGTGGCTGCAACGAGAATTGCATGGAACATCTCGTAAGAAAAGCTCTGCAATAGTCAGGATCACCTGAATAACCCTCTGGTGTCGGTAGCCGTGGCTCTAACTGGGAATCCGGCTCTGGCGGGGCGGGTTGAACTGCCGGTGTAGGTGGCGCAGCGAGACCCCTCAGATGTCGTAATTGTTGGGTCAGCTGGGATACCTGCGTCACAAGGGCTTGTACTGCCCGACCTGTGCTGGAGATGTTCTCCTCTTGTTGATCCATTCTCGTGATACTGCGGGAAATGAATTCGGTCAGACTCGTTGAACTCGCTGCATCCATGGTCTGGTCAGATCGTTCTGTGACAATACAGAGGCGGATGCAAGATGCAAGCAACGATGGTTTAATGAATACAGTTACAGCAGCAACAGGACAGACAGACTGTACTCAGACGGAATCCGACCCAGGGACTAGGGCGCGTCTTCTGATGATAGCGTGCTGAGAAATCCAGGGGAGTGTGTCCGGATGGGTAGGAGGGAGCACAGCAGATAATCCGCACAAGGGCGGTGAGAGATGAGCACAGACACACGACACAAACTCAGAGAAGTAACAACGATCTGACAACAAGAAACACTGGTTACAGAACATATAAAGGGAAGATAAGTGATTCCAGCTGGCACAGACAATCAGGCCGAGATTGGGAACCACGCCCACACAAACACGGGAGAGAGAGAGAGAGAGAGAGAGAGAGAGAGAGAGAGAGAGAGAGAGAGAGAGAGAGAGAGAGAGAGAGAGAGAGAGAGAGAGAGAGAGAGAGAGAGAGAGAGAGAGAGAGAGAGAGAGAGAGAGAGAGAGAGAGAGAGAGAGAGAGAGAGAGAGAGAGAGAGGCAGTGGATTCATGAACCGTGACATTACCTCCCTTATCTCACCTCATTTGCTCACATCGTATATAGACTTGTTTATACTGTATTATTGACTGTATGTTTGTTTTACTCCATGTGTAACTCTGTGTTGTTGTATGTGTCGAACTGCTTTGCTTTATCTTGGCCAGGTCGCAATTGTAAATGAGAACTTGTTCTCAACTTGCCTACCTGGTTAAATAAAGGTCGTGAAAAATAATATATATATATATATAAGCCCTTGACGACAATATAACCTCCTGTTCCGAGGATGTAGGACGATGGTCCTATGTCAGAATGGTT
The DNA here is from genome assembly GCF_002021735.2 of Oncorhynchus kisutch. Classification (NCBI taxonomy): domain Eukaryota; kingdom Metazoa; phylum Chordata; class Actinopteri; order Salmoniformes; family Salmonidae; genus Oncorhynchus; species Oncorhynchus kisutch. Next base: position 51,770,424 of record NC_034184.2, on the reverse strand, counting down.
CAGATAATAACTACAGAACGAAGCCAACATCAGCGTGAGCTTTGGTTGCGAATGGTATGAACTTTGAACTACAGAAGTGATACCTCCTAGCCGTTGAGTTAGCAACAGCAGATGCAACGAGGGTTAGGAAGGAACAGACAGAGTATCCCGTCTATCACCCAACGACGTTACTACAACGTATCCAATTGACAACCTTCTTCGAAGGACTCGGTTTGGCAACACGGCCTTCCATCTACCACCAACCTACCGAAGCGTAGCTCAGAGTAAATATTTATTGCATTTTCCTTTTCCAAATGGGCGGTACTTTAGAATGCATAAGATACTGTATTTACGATAGCACAGCTTCGCCCTTTGTTCCCCAGTCTTCCCGCTCTTTCACTGTCATATCTGTTCCACCCGCTCGGGGCATTTTCCTTTATGACGTAATTTGTAATCAAGTTATGATTTAATTATGTGTATGTGTAATTCTGTGTGATTAGTTAGGTATTTAGTAAATAAATAATTAAACCCAATTTTGTATTGCTGATTCAAATTGTTAGCCAAGGTTTGTGCAGATAACAAAGAATTCACAACTTTCAGATGAGACTGAATTAAGATGACGATTAATATTGACTGCTAATGATGTCAAATATTACTAGGTCTTTAAGAGTTTATTCGGAAAATAACAGCTCTATAAATATTATTTTGTGGTGCCTGACTCTCTAGTTAATTACATTTACATGATTAGCTCAATCAGGTAATATTAATTACAGAGAAATTATTTTATAGAATAGCATGTCATATCACTTAATCCGGCATAGCCAAAGACACAACACCAGCTAAGCCCTCAGGTCGTCTGTTCGACAGGTTGTTATGGGCAGACACCGCAGCTGCTGACAGCGGATCAACGGATCAATCATCATGCTCATCAAGCAGAAATACACTGTAGGCTACACTTATAGCCTACTGCCGGACCATTTTACAGAAAGTGGATTTATTGTAATCCTAACACAGACAATTAAGTTTAAAAAAAAAGTTTTAAAAAATGTAGAGGTCGGCAAGTCAGAAAAGGTTTGTACAAACCTAACCTAATGTAGCAGGCATAAAATAAACGCCTGAAACTAGATCGAACTGGTCTTAATGAGAAGAAGAAAAAACTGTCAGTGGAGGTTCTCTTCTGCACTGTTCAAGCAATCCAGTAAATGTGGAGGAGGAGTTAAGATGGAGTGTCGCCTTGTTAATGTCGAGAAGTATAAGTCACGTCACAAACTCTCCTTCCATTAACCCTGAAAACCTGCACATCTGATTGTTGGGGAGTCGGCAGAGGCTATTGCAAACCAAATGTTAGGCTAGAATCAAGGGGAAATCATTTGTACATGCTTTTTTTTTTTACAGTGGAGATCAAGTTTATGGATTGCCTGGCTGAGCTGATGGGACAGTGGATACGCAGTGATTTCTCATATAGAACAGAAAACAAGTAGTCCATTTTTTTTTCATAGGCCTACCAGTTGTAAAAAAGCTTTTTGGCTTAGAACACGTCTCAACCAATCACAATGCTTGTTTTGACAAACCCGTTGTAGAAAGTAGGGTTTATGTTTACAATTTGTTCAGACATTTAGGTGAAACATTAGCATTTCCTATCTGGCAATATTGATAATTCCACATCCTGTTATAGGCTAGTGTGACTGGTGGCTAAATTGGTGTGGCTTAAAAGTCAATTTTTGGAACCCCCCCCCCCAAAAACGTTCAAACAAAATTTTCAAACAGAAATGGGGTGTGACTTTGGTGGTTGGTCGATGTGTCATTCTTGTCATGCACTGCGACCGACGTCACTAGTTCGTTAGCTAAGCTAGACACTTTAGCTATCCAGTAACTCTTCCAGTATGTGTTGATGTCATTTCACAAGATACATTTTTTGGACGGAAGCTGAGATCGGTAAGAAATGGCACTTCTGTAGCCAAGTATCTTATTCATCCATTTCTGGTGGTTTTAAGCATAATTTTTTTTAAAATAATAAATTACCTGGTATGATGGGGCACTGATTAGTTAAACAGTTTAGTTTTTTTCCAAAGTCTAATTCGTTTAATCAATTTAACAACGTAATTGAGTGTTACAGTAGATGGTTCTGCTAAGACCTGGATTAAATTGGTTGAACTTGATTATTAGTGGCACAAAGGTGTTTACCCAGAGCATCACACGGGTCAGACGGATTTGCTTTATAAAAATTGGACTTGCCAATAAAAACGTCCAAAAATGTCCGTCATTAATGGTAGAAGAAAGTGTTGGAGCACTCCAAAAAAGATTTACGGTCTGTCCCAAATCAAATCAAATCTTATTGGTCACATACACATGGCTAGCAGATATTAATTCGAGTGTAGCGAAATGCTTGTGCTTCCAGTTCTGACAGTGCAGTAATATCTAACAAGCAATCTAACAATTTCACAACAACTACCTTGTTGTACCTTGTATACACACAAGTTTAAAGGAATGAATAAGAATATGTACATATAAATATATGGATGAGCGATGGCTGAATGGCATAGGCAAGATGTAGTAGATGGTATAGAGTACAGTATATACATATGAGATGAGTAATGTAGGGTATACATTATATAAAGAGATACATTTATTACATCCAATTTTTAAATATTTCAAGTTGCTAGAGATTTGAGTCAGTATGTTGGCAGCAGCCACTCAATGTTAGTGATGGCTGTTTAACAGTCTGATGGCCTTGGAGATAGAAGCTGTTTTTCAGTCTCTCGGTCCCAGCTTTGATGCACCTGTACTGACCTCGCCTTCTGGATGATAGCGGGGTGAACAGGCAGTGGCTCGGGTGGTTGTTGTCCTTGATGATCTTTTTGACCTTCCTGTGACATCGGGTGGTGTAGGTGTCCTGGAGGGCAGGTAGTTTGACCCCGGTGATGAGTTGTGTAGACCTCACTACCCTCTGGAGAGCCTTATGGTTGTGGGCGGAGCAGTTGCCGTAACAGGCGGTGATACTGCCCGACAGGATGCTCTCGGTTGTGCATCTGTAAAAGTGTGTGAGTGTTTTTGGTGACAAGCCAAATTTATTCAGCCTCCTGAGGTTGAAGAGGCGCTGCTGCGCCTTCTTCACCACGCTGTCTGTGTGGGTGGACCATTTCAGTTTGTCAGTGATGTGTATGCCGAGGAACTTAAAACGTTCCATCTTCTCCACTACTGTCCCGTTGATGTGGATAGGGGGGTGCTCCTTCTGCTGTTTCCTGAAGTCCATGATCATCTCCTTTGTTTTGTTGACATTGAGTGTGAGATTATTTTCCTGACACCACACTCCGAGGGCCCTCACCTCGTGAAAACTTGATGATTGAGTTGGAGGCGTGCATGGCCACGCAGTCATGGGTGAACAGGGAGTAAAGGAGAGGGCCGAGAACACACCCTTGTGGGGCCCTAGTGTTGAGGATCAGCGGGGTGGAGATGTTGTTTCCTACCCTCACCACCTGGGGGCGGCCCATCAGAAAGTCCAGGACCCAGTTGCACAGGGCGGGGCCGAGACCCAGGGTCTCGATCTTAATGACGAGTTTGGAGGGTGCTATGGTGTGGTACTATGGTAACAGCATTCTACATAGGTATTCCTCTTGTCTAGATGGGTTACGGCAGTGTGCAGTGTGATTGTCATTGCATCGTCTGTGAAACTATTGGGTTTAGGGTATCAGGTAGGGTGGAGGTGAAATTATCGTTGACTAGTCTCTCAAAAGACTTCATGATGACGGAAGTGAATGCTACGGAGCAATAGTCATTTAGCTAAGTTACCTTAGCTTTCTTGGGAACAGGAACAATGGTGGCGCTCTTGAAGCATGTGGGAACAGCAGACTGGGATAGGGATTGATTGAATATGTCCGTAAACACACCAGCCAGCTGGTCTGCGCATGCTCTTAGGACGTGGCTAGGGATGCCGTCTGGGCCGGCAGCCCTGCGAGGTTTAACACGTTTAAATGTTTTGCTCACGTTGGCTGCAGTGATGGAGAGCCCGCAGGTTTTGGTAGTGGGCCGTGTCAGTGGCACTGTATTGTCCTCAAAGCGAGCAAAGAAGTTGTTTAGTTTATCTGGGAGGAAGATATATATGTCCGCAACGGAGCTGGTTTTCTTTTTGTCATCCATGATTGACTGTAGACCCTGCCACATACATCTCGTGTCTGAGCCGTTGAATTGCGACTCTACTTTGTCTCTATCTTGACGCTAAGCTTGTTTGATTGCCTTGCAGAGGGAATAGCTACACTGTTTGTATTCGGTCATGTTTCCGGTCGCCTCGCCCTGATTAAAAGCAGTGGTTTGCACTTTCAGTTTTGCGCGAATGCTGCCATCAATCCACGGTTTCTGGTTGGAGAAGGTTTTAATAGTCACCGTGGGTACAACATCACCAATGCACTTGCTAATTAACTTGCTCACCGAATCAGCGTATACATCAATGTTGTTGTCTGATGTTATCCAGAACATATCCCAGTCCACGTGATCGAAGCAATCTTGAAGTGTGGAATCAGATTGGTCGGACCAGCGTTGAACAGACCTGAGCATGGGCGTTTCCTGTTTTAGTTTCTGTCTATAGGCTGGGAGCAACAACATAGAGTCGTGGTCAGATTTGCCGAAGGAGGGCGAGGGAGGGCTTTGTATGCGTCTCGGAAGTTAGAGTAGAAATGATCCAGAGTAGCAATGATCCAGTCCTATGGCCCTGGTCAAAGGTAGTGCACTAAGGAATAGGGTGCCATTTGATAAGTAGGCTATTAAATCTTAGAGCACTAAAAAACGTCTTTATTCCATGGGACTGGATTCGTGTTATATTAAACACTATCAGGATCACAGCAAACCCATGGATGCGTCCCAATGGCACCATATTCCGTATATAGTGCACTACTTTTGACCAGGGCGCGAACACGCACACACACACGCACACACACACACGCAAACATACACTGAGCTAAGAACTGGAGAAGCTGTGGCAGCCTAGGACGAGATGGAGCAGTGGGGGTTGTTTTCTCTGGTCCCTGTCATGTGAGGAGAAGGAGGATCAGTATCAGTGTCACTCGCTGGCTATGTGTGTGAGTTTGTGTGACAGATGGATGGGACGCGGTGGCCCTATAATCCTCCCGGCAAGTGTCTGGCCTTCCTCTGACCCTGCGTGGGATTGCCTCCACGGAGGCAAAACTCAATCTCCCAACAGCACCCTGGGGCCACCTGACTCCACTCCTACCCTTTACTCTACACTGACAACCCAGAGAATGAGTAGCCTGAGCCTGCCTGGATGCTGAAGCATTTACGCCTGCTGCCTGTGAAAGATGGTGTTCATTTACAGACCCTCTCCATGTCTCACTTGAGACCACTACACGTTTTCCTCTCACCTCGTCTTCATGTTTGGTGCAGCCAAGGATGTGTTGGGTTCCAGAGAATGAGATGCACTGCTAGTGTTTTTCGCTCAGTATTAGGCATTGGACTAACCTAGTCTGTCATCTGTTTACCTCCGAGGATAGTAGAGTTCATTTTGATGTCAGAGGAAGAGCGTGTGTTTTCATACCCTGTTGTTTTTCTTCCTCTCTTCTTCTCTCTCTCTCCTTCCCTCTCTCTCCTTCTCTTCGACTTCCAGCTGGGTCCCTGGCGGCCCCGCGCATCCTAGGCCTGGCCGGACGAACCTGTTTTTGAAAAGGGGAAAAAATAACAACCTTTCTTCATCCCCTATCCCTCCCTATCCTCCATATCCCCCCCCTCTTTACCCCTCGAGCTGTTTTCTCTTCAAATAACTGATCAGACTTCAGGTTTCACACCGAGTAAGGCTAAACAGATACATTGTGTCTCCTCACATGCGATGCAAGCCTTCCTTTGTTTGGTAAGGTGCTGAAGTTTCTCTTGTCCAGAGTTACTTCCAGCTGTGATGTAGTAGTAAGTGTAGAGGGAATTCTGGCTGTAGTTGGATATTGGGCCACTAGATGGCGACAGCACCATTTCAGGGCGCCGTGTGTGTCTGTTACACATGGGAGAAGTAGAAGGCATGCCTTTCCTTACAATTGAGCTCATTCCTTGCTCTTTTCTTTTCCACATGGCAAAGTTGCTTTGCCTCCCCCCTCTACACTCAAACCTGATTCTCTGTGAATTGTACAGAGGCGAACCAAGGCATGGCTGAATTTAGCATCTTGATTTGGACTATGTCTTGAAGTTCAGTGGTTACAGGCCTTTCGGGCACTGTAAAAGTCTCAGGAGCTCACGGTGCTGCGGCACTCTTCCTGGCCTTTCCAGGGCCCTGGACGGAAAGATGGATCCCACTTAATTTGGGAATATTGCTGTAATTCCTTCTAGGGATGCCGTTCCCGAAAGACGCTACAACCGATTTTCCTGCAGACCTGCACTGCAGGCAGATCAATCTCCCTACCAGGTCCCGCTCTGTCTGTCATTCCAATCATACTGTTATGATTAAACCTTACCCCTGTCCCTTAACCTTCTCTGTGACTGTGAAATACAGAGCGGATTTAGCACGGGACAATTCTTTTGACATGAGCTCAGTGACTGCTGCTGCTTTTGTCCTCTGTGTTCAAAGTAGCAGAGCTGTTGGAGAGATCCTGTAGGATCCTGTGGTCCAGGCCTGAGGCGCCTGCTGTCGCTGAGCTGCCCCGTTGTATCCCAAATGGTACCCTATTCCCTTTGTAGTGCACTACTTTTGACCAGATGTCTGGTCAAAAGTAGTGCACTACAAAGGGAATAGGGTACCATTTTGGGACACAGCCCTGGTCTCTGCTGGTCTCTTTTCCGCTTTTTATGGGATGTATGTAGGCTTATTGTGTGGAACACCACTGAACTTTGATTGCACTGGACAGTTTGGTCTATACATGGACTCTCACTCTCTGTGGCTCTCTCACTCTCCAGTCTCCACAAACCAAGCCCTGTGCAGAAAGACAGCTGTGCTACAAATCTAGCAGGCGTAACAAAGGCGTTGCAAGGTTTGAATCGTCCCTCGTCCTACACTTTCCCTCAGAACGGAAAAGTGATACCTTCTTTACTGTTGATCTGTGAATTTACCACGTTTTACCTCCGGATTTTCTGTTTTACAGTTCAAACCGCTAGAACTAAATGTCTATGTTTTAAATGACCGGGCCCGGCGGGCTTGCCTGCGGTCTTTCCTGGCCCATTTGTTGCAGTGATATTTTCCACAGCAGGTTTTTGCCTCACCTGGAGCAACGGTCGTACCCGAGGTGCGTTCACAACCCGGCATGTCAGACACCATTGAACTGGCATTGCTGCAGATTTACACCTAGACTTGTGTGTGTGCTTATACACATTCAGGGTGGCTAAGCCTTCCGTCCGTGATCTACACCACAGCCAAGAAGCACTCGCTCCTGTACAGGATACAGATTGCTCCACTGGGGGTTGTGTGTTAGTGTGTGGCTCCTGTATGGGCTGGGAAACACTCTAGTTCTGCATGTTTTTTTTCAATCGAAAACAACTCTGCAGCTTCCCCAAACACATTGAGAATACAGCTAAAGCCCCAAGCCACATAGGAACAGCACACAGCGGAGCCAGGTGCCTGAGACCTGAGGCGGAATAGTTAGTGCACGCTCCAACACCCTTTGACCCAGTGTGTGTGCTGCTCCATCGGGCTCCGTTCAGGGGTCCAAAGGAGGTAGCGTGTGTGTGTTGGACCTGCTGAATAGGGTTCCTGATGGAGTTATTTTGGCCTGAGAGAGAGAGCAGAGCATGGTGGAGCTGCCTGGAAGCTCTTTTGAATGTTAGCGGTGCTAGCCAGCTAGAACATCCTGACGCACAGCGCCTCAGGCACAGGGCCAAAAGCTGTCAGAACTCAGCTGCCACCATAGGAGGCATGGAGCTGGGAGGGAGGTAGAGAGGATCAGAGAGGTGGCTGTGGCTCATGTTAGATCATATTTTTTGTTTTTGATCCTTTCTGCCTTTAAGCCATCCTGTGCTGGGCTACCTGTGTTGTATCATAGGGAGGGGTGGGGTGGGGTGGGGTGTCAAACAGAGAGTGGAGTAGATCGGTAGTGACTGCAGCTTGGCAGTTGGCACATGACTTCGAAGAGGTCAAGTCTAGCGTGGGTCATTGAGCCCCATGTTGTTAGGTAGGAGCCTTAGGGTAAATGTTATTGGCTGGCCACTGTTATCTATGTTTTCAGCCCGGCTTTGATGGCTGCCTGGGCTAAGGGGAAGCATTCAGTAGCCTAGACCGGAGTGGCATGGTTAGCGAGGGAAGGAGATAGGAGGAGGAGTTGATGGAGAGAGAGAGGGACATGGACATGGTAGGTAGGGGCCCTTAGGGTCTAGTGAAGTGGCCAGGGGGAGAAATGGAGCATACAGGGGAGTGTGTGTGTGGCGGAGCTGTAAAGCGTTTAATAACAAGGTGTGGGTGTGAGTCAAGGCCAGCCAGGGCTGGAGGATGTCAAGGAGGGGTGGAGGGTCGAGGAGGGGTGTATGAGGAACTGGGAGGGCGAGGGGCTGGGGCCTCCCAGTGAGCCCCGCCACAACCCCAGCCCTTGTGTGTGTGTGTGTGTGTCTAATGCCAGTGTGCAGCTGTGCTACAGGGTTGGATCGAGTACAGAGGTCAATAAGTTATGTGTTCTGAGGCCTGCTCCCTGACTGACCCCGTCAGACCCAGCGCTGAGTCATTGACTGCAGCTAGCACACTGACACATTCCCACCTGCACAGCTATCTCTCATGATCTATGTCATGTTATATAGGCCTTTATACTGTCCAAAAAAGAGAGAGAGAGAGAGAGACTGTGTGTGTGTGTGTGTGTGTGTGTGTGTGTGTGTGTGTGTGTGTGTGTGTGTGTGTGTGTGTGTGTGTGTGTGTGTGTGTGTGTGTGTGTGTGTGTGTGTATTTAGCATGTGTGTGGAGGTGTGTGTTTCCTCCTCTGGTGTCCTGACTCCTGACATCCCTGGAATCCTCCACTTCCTCAATGGAGAATCCTGAAACAGGGACACACACATCTTTCAGGGATAGAGGGAATATCAGGGAATCTTCTTCCAATTAGCCTAGCAGCACATGAGCTGTTTTTCCTCCGCTGTGTTTTATAGGCCGGAGCTGGGGGTGGGTGGGTGTACCCTTGCTGCGTCTGAGGGGGAGATTAACTGGCAAATGATTTTCTCTTAACGTTTTTATATGTTTGACATTTTTCCCCTTGTTCTTGCTGTTTTCCCCCTGTATGTGGATGGATTGATTCACAGTTGACTGGTTGTATTTACGAAGCGACGCATTACCACGCTCGTTAGATTTTTCACAGGTCTGCTCTGTGGTGTTCTCTCCCTCCCCTCCCTCTCACCCGTGACCCGGATTGTGTTTCCAATGTTTCCCCTGACCGTTGAAAGGGGGAGTAACAAAGGTCTGGAATAGGGTGTGTGTGTATATGTGTGTTCACAGTTGACCCTTCATGTTTATGGCCCAACACATTTTTGCTCTCCTCTGCTGAACAACCTCCTTCATTGATATGTACATCCACTTTCTTCCAGGTCCAACAACCTACTATCCCATACACACACACACACACATACACACACACACACACACATACACACACACACATACAGACACACACATACAAACATACACACACATTCGTGCATGTGATGGTGGATGCGGTGAGGTGACGAGCAGTGCCTACATTTCTGCTCTCTCCTCTCTCTTCCAGGGAACACCAGATGCCTATGGCATGATGCCTGGAAAGAGACAGCTTGGAGTGAGGAGTTAGACAGAGGAGAGGACAGGAGCGGAGAGGAGTGACCAGAACCCTACACTCTACCCTACCCCTACCGGCTGCTGCAGTGTGGCTGTGCATTGCGGTGCCACTCTCAAACCCCACTGTGATATTCCTCAGCCAGGCAGGAACCATGCCGGCCCTGGCCACCGGATCTGGAAATGACTCAGGTACTGATGTGATGGGATGAACTCTGTTCCCTATTCACTCTCTCCTACTCACTATATCCACCGAATCCTATCCCTTTCATCCACTGCGCTGAACTCTGTGCCCTTTAGGCTGTACACACTCAACCCGGCTCCTTATTCCCATGTGTTGAATTCGGTCTCTCCTGTAGGTATGACAAAGAAGCCTTGTAGTACCCACTATATCCCCTGAACCTTTTGGTCTTGATCCACGGCGCTGAACTCAGTTACAACTACTACACTGAACCTTGTAGCCTCTGAATACCATCCTCAACCCCCATTTAAATGAAGTCTGTCACCCACAGGCTATATACTGATATGTAGTGTCTCCTCATATCTACTGCACTGATCTCTATCTCCTAGGCATTACAACGAACCCTATCCCCTACAGTACATTTACAACACTGAACCCTATCCCTAATGCATTACAATGGCACAGTGACGTGATTCACTACTCTTCTGATGCTCTCCTTCAGGCCCCACAGGTCTCATAAGGTCTCACAGGTGTTCACAGCAGACTAATGTCAAGCCCGCACAGACACACACACACACACACACACACTCTCACTTCCACGACATCTGTCTGTCTCTGAGTGATAATGTCTAACACATACGTCCTCCCGCCATGTGTCAGTGACTCTGTCTGCCTCGTTGTGGTGATGTCAGAGATGGGAACATGTCAGGTCTGTCAACACGCAGACCGATGATGTCAGGGGTCAGAGGTTAGGGGTCAACCCTTGCTCCAATTGGAGCCTGTCTCCTTGTCTATGAATGTGCATGCATGAGTGTGTGAGTGTTTGTGTGCAGACGCATCCACCTCTTCAAATCAAACGTTATTGGTCACATACACATGTTTAGCAGATGTTATTGCAGGTGTACCTCTTCTCTCTCTCATCTCTCTCTAAACTCTCTCTCAACCACAACCCAACAAAGAGGAGGGGGGGGGGGTGAAAAAGAGATGGGGAACGAACGAACGACAGACGCAGGAAAAAAAAAAAATTATGGATAAAGAGTGTGTTTGTCTCGGTTGTCCAGACATTGACAGAGTTTACGTACCCATTGTGGAAATTCGTATAGACAAAGTGAAAAGCCAGACCATCAATTACTATTATAGTCATTTTAGGTAATTACTGGCAAAGACCCTGTTTCCAAATAAAACATGTACGGGCTCTCCCCTCCGTCCCATCTCTCCATCCATCCTCATCAATCGTCCAGTTAGAGCGTTACGGGTGAAATGCGTAGAACCACGTGCCATAGAGCTGTGTGGTGTGAAGCAAGGAGAATGTTGTGACTGAGGTTAGGATTGACAACTTGTCTGGTAACACTAATGACACAACAACAGGGTTGTTAGAGTGGTCTCAGCTCAGTAAGGAAGGTGAGAGACTGAGGTTTATCTGGTGTAGTGACAGATTCCACGCCCTGACTACCTGCAATGTTACAGGAAGGAGCATTGTAGAGTGGACTGTGTGAGTGGTTTCAGCCCAGTGAGGAAGGTGATAGACAGAGGTTAATAATCAGGTGTAATTGTCATCTTAGCAGCGAGTTAGGCGACATGGAGAATTAGGAGGTGCAGCTGTGTAGGTGAGGGGGCGCGAGGGGGACAAATACAGGTGTATTTATGCATTGGTATTTGGAATGCAATTTTTCACGACGTTCTGGTAACATCGTTTACATGTATACTACATGACCAAAGGTATGTAGACACCTGCTCGTCTAACATCTCATTCCAAAGTCATGGGCATTAATATGGAGTTGGTCCCCCTTTTGCTGCTATAACAGCCTCCACTCTACTGGGAATTCTTCCACTACATGTTGGAACATTGCTGCAGGGACTTGCTTCCATTCAGCCACAAGAGCATTAGTGAGGTCAGGCACTGATGTTGGGCGATTAAGCCTGGCTCGCAGTCGCTGTTCCAATTTATCCCAAAGGTGTTCGATGGGGTTGAGGTCAGGGCTCTTTGCAGGCCAGTCAAGTTCTTCCACACCGATTTCAACAAACCATTTCTATATGGACCCCACTTTGTGCATACACGGTGGCATTGTCATGCTGAAACAGGAAAGGCCTTCCCCCAATTCTTTCCACAAAGTTGGAAGCACTGTCACGGCTGATTTCCTCCTCTTTGTCTGAAGGGAACGGACCAAAATGCAGCGTGGTAAGTGTCCATAGTAGATTTTAATGACAAACCGAAATAGTACAAAACAATAAACGAAAAGTGAAAAACCGAAACAGTACCGTGTGGTGAAACAGACACGGGAACAATCACCCACAAAGTATCCACAGAATATGGCTGCCTAAATATGGTTCCCAATCAGAGACAACGATAGACAACTGCCTCTAATTGAATACCAATCTAGGCAACCATAGACATACAATATACCTAGAAAGGAGACAGCCCCATAAACATACAAAACCCCTAGACAAGACAAAAAACACATACATCACCCATGTCACACCCTGACCTAACCAAAATAACAAGGAAAACAAAGAATACTAAGGTCAGGGTGTGACAAGCACAGAATCATCTAGAATGTCATTGTATGCTGTAGCGTTAAGATTTCCCTTTACTGGAACTAAGGGGCCTAGCCCAAACTGTGAAATATAGCCCCAGAACATTATTCCTCCTCCACCAAACTTTACAGTTGGCGCTATGCAAGAGGGCAGGTAGCGTTCTCCTGGCATCTGCCAAACCCAGATTCGTCCGTCAGACTGCCAGATGGTGAAGCGTGATTCATCACTTCAGAGAACACGTTTCCACTGCTCCAGAGTCCAATGGCGGTGAGCTGACTCTTGGCATTGCGCATAGGCTTGTGCGCGGCTGCTCATCCATGGAAACCCATTTCATGAAGCTCCTGACAAACAGTTATTGTGCTGACGTTGCATCCAGAGGCAGTTTGGAACTCGGTAGTGAGTGTTGCAACCGAGGACAGACGATTCTTACACCCTACACGCTTCAGCACTCGGCAGTCCCGTTCTGTGAGCTTGTGTGACCTAACACTTTGCGGCTGAGCCGTTGTTTCTCCTAGATGTTTCCACTTCACAATAACAGCACTTACAGTTGACCGGGGCAGCTCTAGCAGGGCAGAAATTTGACTAACTGACTTGCTGGAAAGGTGGCACCCTATGACAGTACCACGTTAAAAGTCACTGAGCTCTTCAGTAAGGCCATTCTACTGCCAATGTTTGTCTATGGAGATTACATGGCTGTGTGCTAGATTTTATACACCTGTCAGCAAAGGGTGCGGCTGAAATAGCCAAATCCACTCATTTGAAGGGGTGTCCACATAAATGTTGTGTATACAGTATATAGTGTATATTAAGTATTCTGCCAATTTGTAGACATGAAGAATAATATAGATAGATGGTGACCTTGTAGGACCAGTATTTCCTGTCTTATTTCAAACAGGTAAATCTGTAGTCATTTCAGTGCTGCTGGTGTTGCTGGTAGGTAGCTCGGTGTTTGGCTGTGTCTGTGTCTGAAAGCCACAAGTAGACAGGCAGGTGACTGACAGATTTATACCTCCCTGCCTATATGAGGGCCCTAACAGCACAGCCGGTCACCAGGGCTTATGGGGGCTCACCAGGAGCAAATGAGATGGCAGCCAGCCTATTCCCTCACTCTGTCTGAAACTCAGATCTCCCCAAATCCTCTGAAATAAAAGAGAAACCACAACTAGAGACTTATTAATGCTAATATTTCCCTCCACTGTGAAAGGACTGAGCTGAGCACAGCACTCTGTCTAGTGTCTCTATGGGGCTGTCTGTGCATATGTGGGACTAAGCGCAGCACTTCATGGTGTGTATATCTATGGGTGTCGTTTAACAATTCTTGTGATATTCGGTGAATAAATATGGGGTGACTAAACGGACGGAACAGAAGGGCTCCCTACTTAGGATCATGCTGTATTCTCTCTCTGTCTCTCTCGCTCACTCTCTCTCTCTGTATCTCTCTCTCTCCCTCTCTCTCTCTGTATCTCTCTCTCTGTATCTCTCTCTCACTCTCTCTCTCACTCTCTCTCACTCTCTCTCTCTCTGTATCTCTCTCTCTCTCTCTCTGTATCTCTCTCTCTCTCTCTCTCTCTCTCTGTATCTCTCTTTCTGTATCTCTCTACCTCTTGCTGTCTCTCTCTCTAACTCTATCTCTTACACGGCTCAGCTCTGCTTGGCCCAAAAAAACAACAGCCCTCTCTCGCAAATTAAGATCTAATAAATTCAACTAAATAATGAAAAAATTTACCTGGCCTCTAAAATATGACTGTGAGGGGAGCTGAACGTTGGAAACAAACACAGTGTGGCTTTGAGAGGTTTTAATAAATACTTTAGAAGCGGATTAGGAGACATGTGGTTGGTGGAGCTGGCCCGATGCTTGTGTTGAAAACACTTTTCAAATCTGTGAGGAGAAGGAATGTGCCCCCAGGAGAGAGAGTGGGAGAGAAAGAGACCGATAGCAGGACCGACAGCTAGGACTGATTACAACGACCTGCTCGCCAATGCTTTATTGGCTGCTGTTTTCTGCGCGTGGGACCTGATACACACACACACACTCATTAATTGACATTCTCACGGAGCGTCTAACGGCAGGAAATTATGTTTTAATTGCGCAGGGCTGATCACAGTGGGATGTCCGAGAGATGTGTCACAGCGCAACACGCAACTTCAACACTTGTCTAACAGCTTCACTGGACAGGGTTTCTGTTACTTCCTCTCTTCCTCTCCAGACGAGCAGTGTTTAATAATCTCTCCCCCTCCTCTTTCTCCACCTGATCCTTCTCTTCCTCCCACTCCTCCTCATCCACCTCCACCTTCTCCTCTTCCTTCTCCTCCACCTCCTCTTCCTCCTTCTCCGCTGGCGGAATTGTAGAGTTTTATTGCAGTCCCAGCTAGGGGAATTATAGTACACTATTACACCTCCGGTTCAGTGTAACAGATGGAACTAGTAGCCTGTCTGTCTGTCTGTCTGTCTAACTACAAGCTGTCCCTCTCCTCGTATATTTAAAAAATCTTCTTACTGAGATTAAATTAGAGATATTTGTTTACGCTTTGTGTCTGTGGATGTGTAACTGGGAAGAGGGTAATGATGTGATATTCCACTATGTGTCTGCGTGCAGTCAGCTAAGCTCTAGAGTAGAGAGTAATGATCTGAAGGTGCTCGGGGGAGTAAGTGAAGCAGGGAAGCAGCGCGGTGGTCGGTTGGTTGCCGGTTCGCCTTGACTCTTTAACATCCCATTCCTGAATTTCAGCATAGGTTTGATGTACGCTACAGATGTTACTAGCCTGTCTCTGTCTGCTCTCCTGGAGCGTGCGTGGAAGTGTTCTGCCTCTTCTGGTGTGTGCTCTGAGGGGGTGTTTGGTCCTGATAGCCCCATTTCCTTCCTCTGTATGTGGGTAGATGGTTGTGGCCTCTCCCCTGTGAAGGAGGAAGGGGTGGGGGTCCAGCCTAACCTCTAGGGGATGGCTGGGTTTACTTCTGAATGGACAAGAGCATTCTTGCTAGCTCTGTGCCATTTTACACACTTTCTCTAATGTTACAATAACAGTTATATCCCTTTAGTGGGACATTAGTGTTTGTTTACGATCCAACTGAGGCTGTTGACAAACTGATCTTTGATGTCTCATCACAATGCCCTGTTAACTGTCCATCAGAGTCCGGCCCAGCACCAGCATCCATCTACCCTCTGACAGGCTCATCTCAGGACCCTGGCTGCGTCCCAAATGGCACTCCATTCCCTATATAGTACACTTCTTTTGACAAGAGCCCTTTTGGGCCTTGTTCAAATGTAGTGCACTATTTTGTGAATAGCAGGCCATTTGGGACACATACTCTGATGATTGCATGTTTCTCACTGAAATGTGGCTGTCGTCAGACAGCCTTATTGAAGGTTTTCATACGCTATCAGAAAAGGGGAAAAGGGTGGGGAGACAGCCTCTATTTTTACTAATGCACTCAGCTGTAAGGACATTTCATTTGGCAACTTTGTTTTTTTTGAGCATCATGCTGTAATGTCAACCACCAGTGCTGGCCATAACTCTGTATAGGCCACCAAAGTACTGCCCCACTTTCTTTACTGATTTATCTGAACTATTGTCTATTGACCTTGAGAACTATGATAAAATCTTTGTGTTGGGTGATTTTAATATGTATGTTTACAAAGAGACTACCTCCAAGGCCATTGCATTTATGGATCTTTTGAGCTCTATGGACTTTATCCAACACGTTACTGGGTCCACCCATAACCACGGACATACTCTGGACCTGGTTTTTACCATGGGGCTTTCTATTGACATATCCTCTATTGTTAATGTTACTGTATCTGATCACGACCTTATATTTTTCCAACTTTGTTGCCCATAGCACAGGGTAATACTGAACACATTATTAAGAAACTCAACCACCTATTCTGCCTTCTCCTGTGATGATTTAGGTGATAACTTTAATAGCAAATTAAAGGCAACCATTGATGCCATAGCTCCAGTAAAGTTGAAAAAGGACACATCGAAACAGAGAGCCCCTTTGATGAGTGAGGAAACTAATCAATTAAAGAGAAACTGCAGAGCGGAAGTGGAGAAAGTCAAAGTTGCAGGTCCATTATGATATTCAGAGAGAGAAACTTGGCATGTATAACAAGGCAATTAGAAATGCCAGATGGGCTCATTTTTCTAACTTGATCACTATTAATCAGAATAATTTGAATGTGCTCTTCTCAACCATCGATGGCCTGATAAATCCTGTTGGCAGCATATTTCAGAGATAACCAACATTAGGCTGGGGATTAGTCAATAACTATCACTAGTCAAGCTCTATCACTAGTCAAGCACTATCACTAGTCAAGCACTATCACTAGTCAAACACTAGGCACTATGGATTTATTTTCCCTGGATGACACAGACATGCTCAGGAAAATGACATCACAACTTAAGCATTCTATCTGCCATCTCGAACATATCTCCACCACCTTATTCAAAACCGTTTTTAATTGCATATCTGAAGTGCAAGCTATTGTTAATCACTCCCTGTTCAGAGGCACTTTCCCCATTGCACTAATAACTGCTAAGGTGAAACCCCTTCTAAAGAAAAGTAATCTAGATTCTTCAGCTCTTAGCAATTTCGGGACAATCTCCAACCTTGCATTCTTATGCAACATTCTGGAAAGATTGGTGTTCAAACAGCTAAATGATTTTTTTTAAGTGCCAACTATATTTTTTAAAAATTTGAATCTGGTTTTTGTGCCCACCACAGCACAGAGACAGGTTTGACTTTGGGTCTGGCACTGTTCAGTTCATATATGTTACCCCTTGGCAGCGTTATCAGAAAGCACAGCATTGATTTTCACTGCTATGTAGATGATACCCAACTTTTCTGTGCCACCAGAGAATTTTAGGTCCACGGATAAATTATTAGATTGTTTTAGTGATTCAAATACTTGGATGGCTAAATCTAAGACTGAGGTACTTATTGTTGGAGCCAAAGCACAGAGAGAAAATTTAGCCACATATTTTAATTAATGGGCAATAAAGACAAAACACCAGGTTAAAAAAAACACGTGTTATTTTAGATTCTGAACAAAATGTTGAATCACACATTAGAAATGTGACCAAAATAGCTTTTTACCACCTGAGGAACATTGCCAAGTTGCAGTCGTTTCTTTCTAGCTGATACAGAGAGACTCATCCATGCTTTTATTACAAGCAGGCTTTTCCTACTGTAATACTCCTGTCTGGTCTACCCAAGAAAGCAATTGGTCTACTGCAAAACATACAGAATGCTGCAGCACGGGTACTGACCAAGCCCAGACGGAGATCACACATTACAACGGTGTTAAGGTCTGTGCACTGGCTGCCTGTGAGTTTTAGAATTAATATTAAGATTATTCTATTGGTTTTTAAATCAATCCACGATTGTGCAGCCCAATAACTTAAAAAGCATGTCAGACATGCCAGTTATGTACCCACTAGGTCACTCAAGTCTTCTGGCGCTGGCCTAACTATCCAAAAGCCTTTTCCTTAGAGTGCTTTTTTAGTTGTTCAGTTTGTGTAATTCTTTACTTTTTTAATCTTATGTTTGTTGTGTAGTAAATATTTCAGCTTTGATTTTCATTGTTTTTTGTTTATTCCTGTAAAGCATATGGCGTTGCATTCCGTTTCTGAAATGTGCTGTATGAATAAAGCTTGATTTAACTTGATGCCTGTTTATTAAAGACCATTAAGGTTTACTATGTTATTCTGGGCCATACCAGCACGTTCTATCAAGGTTTACTATGTTATTCTGGGCCATACCAGCACGTTCTATCAAGGTTTACTATGTTATTCTGGGCCATACCAGCACGTTCTATCAAGGTTTACTATGTTATTCTGGGCCATACCAGCACGTTCTATCAAGGTTTACTATGTTATTCTGGGCCATACCAGCACGTTCTATCAAGGTTTACTATGTTATTCTGGGCCATACCAGCACGTTCTATCAAGGTTTACTATGTTATTCTGGGCCATACCAGCACGTTCTATCAAGGTTTACTATGTTATTCTGGGCCATACCAGCACATTCTATCAAGGTTTACTATGTTATTCTGGGCCATACCAGCACGTTCTATCAAGGTTTACTATGTTATTTTGGGCCATACCAGCACGTTCTATCAAGGTTTACTATGTTATTCTGGGCCATACCAGCACGTTCTATCAAGGTTTACTATGTTATTCTGGGCCATACCAGCACGTTCTATCAAGGTTTACTATGTTATTCTGGACCATACCAGCACGTTCTATCAAGGTTTACTATGTTATTCTGGGCCATACCAGCACGTTCTATCAAGGTTTACTATGTTATTCTGGGCCATACCAGCACGTTCTATCAAGGTTTACTATGTTATTCTGGACCATACCAGCACGTTCTATCAAGGTTTACTATGTTATTCTGGGCCATACCAGCACGTTCTATCAAGGTTTACTATGTTATTCTGGGCCATACCAGCACGTTCTATCAAGGTTTACTATGTTATTCTGGGCCATACCAGCACGTTCTATCAAGGTTTACTATGTTATTCTGGGCCATACCAGCACGTTCTATCAAGGTTTACTATGTTATTCTGGGCCATACCAGCACGTTCTATCAAGGTTTACTATGTTATTCTGGGCCATACCAGCACGTTCTATCAAGGTTTACTATGTTATTCTGGGCCATACCAGCACGTTCTATCAAGGTTTACTATGTTATTCTGGGCCATACCAGCACGTTCTATCAAGGTTTACTATGTTATTCTGGGCCATACCAGCACGTTCTATCAAGGTTTACTATGTTATTCTGGGCCATACCAGCACGTTCTATCAAGGTTTACTATGTTATTCTGGGCCATACCAGCACGTTCTATCAAGGTTTACTATGTTATTCTGGGCCATACCAGCACGTTCTATCAAGGTTTACTATGTTATTCTGGGCCATACCAGCACGTTCTATCAAGGTTTACTATGTTATTTTGGGCCATACCAGCACGTTCTATCAAGGTTTACTATGTTATTCTGGGCCATACCAGCACGTTCTATCAAGGTTTACTATGTTATTCTGGGCCATACCAGCACGTTCTATCAAGGTTTACTATGTTATTCTGGGCCATACCAGCACGTTCTATCAAGGTTTACTATGTTATTCTGGGCCATACCAGCACGTTCTATCAAGGTTTACTATGTTATTCTGGGCCATACCAGCACGTTCTATCAAGGTTTACTATGTTATTCTGGGCCATACCAGCACGTTCTATCAAGGTTTACTATGTTATTCTGGGCCATACCAGCACGTTCTATCAAGGTTTACTATGTTATTCTGGGCCATACCAGCACGTTCTATCAAGGTTTACTATGTTATTCTGGGCCATACCAGCACGTTCTATCAAGGTTTACTATGTTATTCTGGGCCATACCAGCACGTTCTATCAAGGTTTACTATGTTATTCTGGACCATACCAGCACGTTCTATCAAGGTTTACTATGTTATTCTGGGCCATACCAGCACGTTCTATCAAGGTTTACTATGTTATTCTGGGCCATACCAGCACGTTCTATCAAGGTTTACTATGTTATTCTGGGCCATACCAGCACGTTCTATCAAGGTTTACTATGTTATTCTGGGCCATACCAGCACGTTCTATCAAGGTTTACTATGTTATTCTGGGCCATACCAGCACGTTCTATCAAGGTTTACTATGTTATTCTGGGCCATACCAGCACGTTCTATCAAGGTTTACTATGTTATTCTGGGCCATACCAGCACGTTCTATCAAGGTTTACTATGTTATTCTGGGCCATACCAGCACGTTCTATCAAGGTTTACTATGTTATTCTGGGCCATACCAGCACGTTCTATCAAGGTTTACTATGTTATTCTGGGCCATACCAGCACGTTCTATCAAGGTTTACTATGTTATTCTGGGCCATACCAGCACGTTCTATCAAGGTTTACTATGTTATTCTGGGCCATACCAGCACGTTCTATCAAGGTTTACTATGTTATTCTGGGCCATACCAGCACGTTCTATCAAGGTTTACTATGTTATTCTGGGCCATACCAGCACGTTCTATCAAGGTTTACTATGTTATTCTGGGCCATACCAGCACGTTCTATCAAGGTTTACTATGTTATTCTGGACCATACCAGCACGTTCTATCAAGGTTTACTATGTTATTCTGGGCCATACCAGCACGTTCTATCAAGGTTTACTATGTTATTCTGGGCCATACCAGCACGTTCTATCAAGGTTTACTATGTTATTCTGGACCATACCAGCACGTTCTATCAAGGTTTACTATGTTATTCTGGACCATACCAGCACGTTCTATCAAGGTTTACTATGTTATTCTGGGCCATACCAGCACGTTCTATCAAGGTTTACTATGTTATTCTGGGCCATACCAGCACGTTCTATCAAGGTTTACTGGTCCGCAGCTGCATTAAAAGATAAGGGGAGTTTGCTATACACATCTGGGATAGGTGGGGGATAACCTCGTCCCCGGGCTGAGAGAGAGAGAGAGCTGGCGGACGAGATTAGGCGGGGGCTAGATACACCAAACATACACATGGAAATCTATTGAAGACACAACTGCTTTATCAGGTATTTTAATGTCGCTAATGAGTGTGTGTGTGTGTGTGTGTGTTGGGGGGGGGACTGTATGTATGTGTCTCTCTGTCCATATGTGTGTCTCTGTCTGTGATTCCAGTCATCCCCTTCTCTCTTCTCATCCAACCCCTTCCCACTGCTGTCGAACAAGGCAATGTCTATTTAATAGCCAGGGGTAATGAGAGGCAGATCTCCATATTGTTTATCACTCACTGAGCACCTCAGGCTCTGCCTGCCTTATAGCTTTCACAGACACACACATGCAGCACAGCTAATAATGGAGCTATGAGGGATATGACAAGAATGGCCATATTCAATTTCTTCCTAGTCTAACAGTTCTTCTGATGTCAAGAATGTAGATTATCTGGAATCTGTGGGGCTGGAGTTGAGCAAGGAGAGAGGGGTGCCGAGCGCGGCTGCGGAGGTTCGCTACGGGAGCACTTTGTTGATTTCCAGCCATTTGTCGTCCTCCCAGACCGTTGCTCCGCTCTGCTCACTCTCTGCCACAGGGATACAGAGCTGAAACACAAGGATTTGTTGCCACTGGAAGCGCTCCCTGTTTCCAGTTACATCACAACCCAAATTTCCACATCACTTTGACTGTGTCTCTAATGGCACCCTATTCCCTATATAGTCTACTACTTTTGACCAGGGACCATAGGATCCCGTTTGCACTATATAGGGGATAGGGTGCCAGTTTGAGACGCAGCCTTTAGCAAACCGACCAACGGGGGGGGGGGGGGGGGGGGGTAAAAAAAAGCAATACAGAGAGGGAACGAGAAGAAGAGGTATTTATTATTATATGTAGGGCTTTTTTAAAAGGGATAATGATATCGTCCGACTGTCCCCTTCTTCCAAAGTACACAGAGTATATAATAGGTCATTTCTGGGTATAGGAGATGCTCAATTGCATTAGAAAGAAGCTGAACACAGCCAGCTTCACAGACCATGTGCACCACCAGGCCATAAGGCAATGGGAGATATAATAATGGCATCCCACTGGAGGGAGAGAGAGAGAGAGAGGGAGGGAGGGATGGAGGGAGGGAGAGAGGTCATCTCTGGGTATAGGTCATGCATGAGAGAGAGGTGAAAAAGAGAGCGCCTGATGGATATAGTAAAGTGGAAGGATGAAAAAATGAATGATGAGGCCACTGATGAGGCTCTCCGAGTTGCTGTAATTGCGTACAATCCCTGTCCATGGGTATAAACTCTAGGAAGGGCAGATGACTTAATTTATCTTAATACTTTGTTATATACCCTTTGTGACAATGACAGAGGTCAAATCTTGCTTGTTTGTAGGTGACCAAATACTTATTTTCCACCATAATTTGCAAATAAATTCATAAAAAATCCTACAATGTGATTTTCTGGATTTTTTTTACAGGCCTCTCTCATCTTTTTAAGTGGGAGAACCTGCACAATTGGTGGCTGACTAAATAATTTTTGACCCACTGTATAAAACAACGCAAGATTCAAGACTTCGTGCTTGTAAGCTAAAATTATTATGTTGAATTCTTGCCACCAACAAAATGTTGAATATTTGGGGCATAAAATCATTGAAGCTCTGCAGATTTTGTTGTGAGGATACAGAATCAATAGACCATTTATTTTGGTATTGCTCTCGCGTAGCCTGTTTCTGGTCTCAGGTTCAGGAATGGCTGAAAATGCATAGCATTGATCTAAAATTTACCCTAGAAATAGTACAGCGAGGAGATCTGGAGAGACCGGGTCAGTCAATGACTAATATACTAATACTCTTAGTAAAAGTATTTATCTTCAACTCGCAATCTGTGTATTCTATTCAATTAGACAGATTGAAATTGTACGTTAAATATCACACAGCATAGTTAAAAGATATGTCTTGCGTAGAAACCCAAAGTGGGTGGCAGCAGAGATAGATGTGATGGGCTGAGGGTTGGGATGTGGAATTGGAGACAAGTGGGTGTATTTGCTATGTGGGAGATAGAATGATGGTCAAAGATGTTTGAATGACACTGAGGGGCAGTGTTTTGACAACTAATGCCAGTTTGCCTGAGACTGATGCCGTGCAGGTGTTTGGACACGCATATTCACACACTCTCATTCAAATAAACACATACAAGAACACACACATACATTTAATAGTGCCAGACATGCACACAAACATATACAGTTGGCATTGCTGTTACGATTTTAGTTGTCCTTGATGTCCTTTGTTTTACATTTATTTGACTTTTTTTATATGTTTCTTTGCATTGTTGTTTGCTGTTTTCTTCTGTTCTTTTCTTTTTTCACATTAGTTCATTCTCTTGGTTGTTAGTGCATTTGGGGGGGTTCTTGGGGGTGGGGAATGGAATTAATTGTATTTTTTTGTTGTATTTTTTCTTCTTAGGGGGGGGGACTGTGGGAGGGGTCTCGAATGGTTGAGGGACAGCTATTAGGGAACTGTGGTGGGATCTTGGAGGGTTCGGGTTCGTGTGTGTCCTTCTCCCTGAGTGCTGCGCGCTCCAAAGCACCTCTCACTCACATGGCTCTCTATAACATGATCAGGTCTTTCTCACAAGCTACAAGTGAAGAGAGACACATCGGGGACACAACTGCGCGTGTCCACATTTGCTTTTCGTCAGCCAGCAAGATGAGTAGGCCTAATGAACAGCAAAAGCACTAGCCTATGTTAATCTACTATCCCCATAGTACCAAAGCTGACCTATTCTGTGCGATAAATAAATATTCCAAACATAGTCTGGGAAAGTTGTGGGATGCCATAGATCCCAAATTAATATAACCAATTTTTCAGTTTTTGATTTGTTAAAAAAGTTTGAAATATCCAATAAATGTCGTTCCACTTCATGATTGTGTCCCACTTGTTGTTGATTCTTCACAAAAAAATACAGTTTTATATCTTTATGTTTGAAGCCTGAAATGTGGCAAAAGGTCGCAAAGTTCAAGGGGGCCGAATACTTTCGCAAGGCACTGTATGTGTGAAATGTGTTTTGATTTAGGATGGACCATTATCATGAACCTGTCGAAACAGGCAGAAGTAAATAATACATGTTATCTATGCACTTAAATAGTGAATGGAGGATGCTTTTCCCATCGTTAGTTTTCATCACAGCCAGGTAGACTATACTCCTGTTGCAAAGGTAAGCAGTGTGCTTAATATTAGGAAAGTTGAGAAATAAATATAGTAGGTCTAGCCTATAGAAGCTGATGGGATCCTCCTCTTTTTAATAGAGGTTTTCTTGCGCAATTGCATAGCCTATAGAAATGTTGCCCAACATGAGCTCATGGGCTCTCATGAAGTGTTTGATTAGATTTTTTATGACATTTGCATTGATGTCAGAGTGATTAGAGGGACAATAGAGTGCTGAGTACCAGGCAGTTAGCAAGTTTGGTAGGCTACTAATGACCATCAGCAGCATCAGAGTTTGGAGAAGCCTAATTACCGTGACTAAACGATCCCGTGGAATTTGACAGCCTTCATGACTTGTGACCACTGGTGTGGCGGTAACGGATACCCCAACAGCCCTAGTCACAACCAGTTTTATTAACAGTAATTTGTCTTGGAAAAGTGTTGAGACTGAGCCAGTTGTCCCAATGCCATCTGAAAAAGGTTACATTTCACTTAACAATTTAGGAATGTTTGCCTGTTGAAGGAGAGAAAGGTTACTAAAAGCCACTAATAGTGGAGAGTTCTGTCTCTCTCTTCCTCCCCTCTCTCATTATCTCATTCTCTCTCCTCTCCCTTGTCTAAGTGTGCTGCTGTAGTCTGTTAGAGGCCTGAGGTTTTCTGTCCTTCCCGGTGGATATTCTAAATGAAGAGCTAAATCATTTCTACTACACATTATTAGACTACACAGACTTCAGCTGCTGCCTCCCTCCTTCCTTCATCTCTCTCTATCTCTCTCGCTCTCGCTCTTCTGCCTCCCTCCCACCTTTTCAGACAGCAGACAGGCTTGAAACATGTTCGCAGTAGAGCCATGTTTCAAACGCTGACCCCGAAGAGGTCCCATGTGTTGTCATGTTTTTTTTCTCCAGAAATGAGAGTGAGAGAGCATTTTTCTCTCAATAAATCCCTGACAGATATACGTTGGAGACTAATAATTCATTCAACACCTGCAAGTCAAGAGGAGAGTGGTAGGAGGAGGGGAGGAACAGGGGTAAAGAGAGGAGAGGGAAGAGCGTGGAGAGGGGGAGAGAGGAGAGGAGGGGAAACCAAGCTGGAATCCAACGTTCATTTACTTTATTTGTTAATGAGGAACAAGTTCATTTTCACCACCTCTTTCATGCCCCACTCTCTATCCCCCTGTCTCTCCCTCTGTCTCGCTCTCTCCCCCTCCCCATCGTTCTCTCTCTCTCTCTCTCTCTCTCTCTCTCTCTCTCTCTGTCTCGCTGTCTTTCACTCTCCCCATCTCTCTCTCTTTTTCCAGCCCTCCCCCTTCTATGTTCTTAAAAATCTCCCCCCAGATCCCATGCAGCGAATCATAAAAACACTATTGTTAATAAACATAACTCAAACAGTCCTGGCACGGCAGCCGACGGGTGTGTTGTGTGCCATAGAAGTCCGTGTGTAATTCTGAGGGGCATATTTCATATTTGAATGTACTCCTCCTACCGGCCGTGTTGTATTAGCCCTGTGTAATTACCATGGTTGTGTCCCAAATGGCACCCTATTCCCTATACTTTTGATAGGGCTCTGGCAGCTTAGAGTTCTGCTCCAGACCCAACCCAAGACCACTGACCCACTGTGACTATGAATCCAATAAGGATTTTGTTTAATTCATTTCTTTGTTGAATTTCTTATTTTAAAGAAAAGGCTCTGAATCTGAAAACACTGTTATTTTGTCTTGACCGCTCTAGAGGTGTGGGCGTGTGAGGGGAAGCTGGGCTAGCTCTTCTTCAACTGAGTGTGGTCACCATTTCCCCTTACTGTAAACCACCTGGAGGCCTTCAGACATAGAAATAGAATGGGAATGTCCATTCTAGTAATTCTATTTCTATGGCCTTAGCCCTCTCTGGACCCTGGCTACACCTATAGCCCTCTAGACCAGGGTGCTCCAGTCCATTACTGTATGGATGTTCTAATTAGCATAGTTCTATGCCCTCAGCAGTCCTTTCTGCGCTGCCTCTCAGCATGCTGCTCCCACCACTACGTTGCCCCAGGCTGAACATCTGGCTCTGGTCAAAAGTAGTGTACTATATAGGGAATAGTGTGCCATTTGAGACGCAACACATTACTGTTTCCACAACATAACAAAACCCAGTGGCTGGTCAGTCCGCGTCGACAGTCCACCCTGGCAGGTCAGGGCCCGGCCCATTAGTCCAGCCACTTAGGGACCTGAGAGGGGCCAGACTGAGCCAAGCCAAGCCAAGCTGGCCGGAGCCAAGCCATGTTTGGAGAAAACAAGCGTGCTGCTCGCCCTTTGGTGGTGGTGTTGGCTACTAGCTTGGCCTGGTCTGTTCTCTCTCTCTACTCCTCTTTCTCTCTCTTTCTTTCGCTCTCCCCCTCCCTCTCTCTCTCTCTCCCCCCTATCTATCTCCCCCTCTACTTTCTTACTTCCTCTCCCCTTCCCCTCTCTATCTCCCTATTTCTCCCTCCCTCTCTCTCCATCTACTTTCTTCTCTCCCTCACTTTTTCTCCCTCTCTCTCTCTCTCTCTGGCTGGAGTGTCCGATATCACAGCTCTGTACAGGGCAGTCCGGTCGCCTTGGTCTCTCTCTGGCTCTCTGTCCAACACACAGTTCAGCTCAGCCTTGCTCGGCTCCAGCCCCACTTTCAACTGACTTTGTGGTACTTTTGTTTCTTTTTTTTTGTTTCTCTCTCTCTCCTCCCAACTTCTGTTGTTCCATGCTCCTTACACACACTGTTGTTCGTCAGTTCAGCCTCAGCCTCGCACTGACCCAATGACCAGCATGACCCAGTAGTAACAGTTACTATTCTAACGTTTAAGAGTCTATAGCATTGATCTGTTCCCCAGATTTCACATGAATCAGGATGATCTTTATAGTTTTCCACGCTGTGGGGATGAGGTGGAGAGGAGAAGAGGGGAGGCAAGAGGAGGAGAGACCAAAGACCCCCAGTCCAAAACACCTTATGAAGGGTCTGCTCTTGATTCCGTGGTGATTGCTTTTCCACATCTCTACCCCCCTCCCTCCCCTCCACCTCATCCAGTGTACCTTTAAATATTTTATAATATGACATGACTGTTCGGATTTCCAAGTTGTGAATTAATGAGAGAAACATATGTCAATGTAGCTAGCCTGTAGGCTGTTGTAGTTGGCAGCTTGTAGCTGGACCTTTAGGTTTTAGGTCCAGGGCTTGGAAGGTCAGGACAGAGACCCCAGGCATACAGGGCTGTAAGCTTACCACACTCAACTCTCTCACCTCTATCTTCAGGCTCTCCCTTTTTCTCTCATGTCCACTCTCTCTCTATTTCTATCTCTGCTTATCTCTGGGGTGTTAACATTACACAGAGGAAGATGTTATCTTCATACATCCTATGTCTATCTGTGTCTTCGGAAGTCCAAGGACCGTAAAGAACACACATCCAAATCTAAACCAGAGCAGTTAGTAACATATGACAGAAGATAGGCTCTTTCTCTCTCTCTTTCTCTCTCTCACAGCAGCCTCATGAACTCAGCCACTGTCTGTCCCAAAGTGTCCCATGATTAGTCCCCACCAACTACACACATCCCTTCCTCCATCCTTCCTCCCTTCCCTGGCTTGGTCTGTCAGTCAGGGGATGAGTGTTTTCAATCAATCACTTTGGGAACTAATGTTTCCACTTCAGTTCAGCTCAGTCCACTCTAGAGAAGTCCTTCAATTCAATACATGTTCCTGATTGTGCATGAGAGTGAGTCAGTGTTAATAGTTTCTCAGTGAGGGTGTTGGAGGTTTCTGTGTGTGGTCAGCGTGAGTGTTAGGTATGTGTCTGTGAGGGATGTTAAATTAAGAGTTTTGCTCTCTGTGTGTGTGTATGTGTGCGTAAGCCAAGCGTTGTCTGGGCTATAGGAGGGCTGTTGCTAGGGCGTGCACAATTACCGTATAACTGTGTAATCGACGGTTGTGGATGAAAACCATCATGAAAATATAATAAAATAACAGTCGTAACCATTTGGGTGGGAAGGGGTGTCGTATGAACAGCTGACTGAATGACCACAATGCAGCAGCACACATAGAAATATAATGAATGGAACGGGCTTGGAACCTCTAACCCTGGCAATTTGGCTGGTAAAATCATGGGTGCAATCACAATGGCTGCCTGGTATTGTGATGCAATTATTTCCATGGTAATGTAGAATGTTCATTCAAATTATGTTAACTGATATGGCTCATGCAAGGGAATGTATTTTTTGTAATGTCAGTTGAGTTGAATCAACAAATCACAGCACATATTTTACTTCCTGCTTTGCTCCTATTGGTACACTCGCAATTGCCGCCAATCCACCTATTATGTCTTCATTGACTTGAATGGGGACGCCCGTTCTATTCATTCCATTTCTATAGCAGCACATGCAGTCAGGAGCGGAGAGGAGAGGAGAAAGTGTTTGTCTATTTTTTTGCTATTCTAGCAGTTATTACGGTGACCGTGGTCATTTGGCTAGCCATTTACCGTCATCCAAAAGGCCCTCGTCAAAGTGCACTAGTGGGGTGCCATTTTGGCTGCAGCCTTTGTGTTCCCTCAGACGGTTGTTCCCCTGATCTTAATCTGGTTCTCTTTAAATATAATTTCATAAAATCCATTATTCTAAGCCAGGGAGTAAGCCAGTTGAGTCCCTGCGGAGTTGTCTGCTGCTGTTTGTTTTAAGGGGATGGTCTGTGGTTCAGATGGACACGGAGTAGCTTTTAATTCAGCACCAGGGCCAGACACTGACCTACTCACCAGGCAGCATAGACCTAGACCAGACCCAATACACTACTTAGACCCTTAGACACTACTTAGACCCTTAGACAGTTCCAGAATACACTGAGTATACCAAACAGTAGGAACATCTTCCTAATATTGAGTTGCACTACCCCCCTTTTTCCCTCAGAACAGCTTGAATTCCTCAGGGCATGGACTCTACAAGGTGTCGAAAGCACTCCACAGAGATGCTGGCCCGTTTTGACTCCAATACTTCCCACAGTTGAATTAAGCTGGCTGGATGTTCTTTGTGGGGTGGACAATTCTTGATACAGAAAGGCACGTACATTTCTTATACCTCCAAGATATAGGACAGACACTTCAAAACCTTACCCTAGCTTTCTGATGTGTGCCAACAGAAATGGCGGCTGGAACCAAAAATCTCAACATTTCCTCCTCTCTCTCTATTATTCATTTTTAGACTGTCTTTTTTCCCCATTTATGAATGTGTTATTCAATGTGTTTCTATGGGCTAAGTAGTAAAGGCTAAATTGAACTGCTTCACATTTTAGAGGTTAACTAACCTGTTTCCTCACCTTCATCTACACTGATTGAAGTGGATTTAACAAGTGACAATAAGGGATCGAAGCTTTCACCTGGATTCACCTGGTCAGTCTGTGTCATGGAAAGAGCAGGTGTTCTTATTGTTTTGTATACCGGTCAAAAGTTTTAGAACACCTACTCATTCAATGGTTTTTCTTTATTTTTACTATTTTCTACATTGTGAAATAGTAGTGAAGACATCAAAACAACAAAATAACGCATATGGAATCATGTAGTAACCAAACAAGTGTTAATCAAATCAAAATATATTTTATATTTGAGATCTTTCAAATAGCCACCCGTTGCCTTGATAACAGCTTTGCACACTCTTGGCATTCTCTCAACGGCATTTCAATTAACAGGTGTGGGATTTCTTTCCTTCTTAATGTGTTTGAGCCAATCAGTTGTGTTGTGACAAGGTAGGGGGGTATACAGAAGATATCCCTATTTGGTAAAAGACCAAGTCCGTATTATGGCAAGAACAGCTCAAATAACCAAAGAGAAACGACAGTCCATCATTACTCTAAGACATGAAGGTCAGTCAATAGGGAACATTTCAAGAACTTTGAATGTTTCTTCAAGTACAGTCGCAAAAACCATCAAGTGCTATGATGAAACTGGCTATCATGACCAGGAGGAGTAGTAGGAAGGATCGGAGGACCAATGTGCAGCGTGGTGAGTGTCCATATTGTTTAATAAGAATAATGAACACTGAACAAAACGATAAACGACAACGTGAAATAACAAAACCGTGTTCCGTGTGGAACAAACACTGACACGGAAAATAATCACCCACAACTCAAAAGTGAAACCAGACTACCTAAGTATGGTTCTCAATCAGCGACAACGATTGACAGCTGCCTCTGATTGAGAACCATACCATGCCAAACACAGAAATCCCAAAACTGTCACGCCTTGGTCTTAGTGTTTTGTGTTTTCGTTATATATTTTGGTCAGGCCAGGGTGTGACATGGGTTTACGTGTTGCGTTTCGTATTGGGGTTTTATAGGATTTGGGATTGCTAGGTTTAGGGGTGTGTCTAGTTAGGCTTGGCTGCCTGAGGCGGTTCTCGATCAGAGTCAGGTGCTTCTCGTTGCCTCTGCTTGGGAACCGTATTTAGGTAGCCTGAGTTCGCTTTGTCTTTCGTGGGTGATTGTTCCTGTCTCTGTGTAGTGGTCACCAGATAGGCTGTATTAGGTTTCACGTTCCGTTTGTTGTTTTTGTATTTATTAAGTTATTTCATGTATCGTCACTTTTTCCATTAAAGACATGAGTAACCACCACGCTGCATTTCGGTCCGACTCTCTTTTGACAAACGAAGAACGCCGTTACAAAAACATAGAAAAAGGAACATAGACAACCCACCCAACTCACGCCCCGATCATACTAAAACAAAGACATAACAAAAGAACTAAGGTCAGAACGTGACACACATCTCAACATCAACTGTTCAGAGGAGACGTTTCACAAAGACACGGCGGCTGGAACCAAAAAGGAGACATTTCCACCGGTCTAATTTCCTTTGCTCGTGTTTCCTGGCTCAATCAAGTCTCTTCTTCTTATTGGTGTCCTTTAGTAGTGGGTGAACGGATGATCTCTGCATGTCTATTTCCCACCGTAAAGCATGGAGGAGGAGGTGTTATGGTGTGGGGGTGCTTTGCTGGTGACACTGTCTGTGATTTATTTTGAATTAAAGGCACACGTAACCAGCTTGGCCACCACAGCATTCTGCAGCGATACGTCATCCCATCTGGTTTGCACTTAGTGGGACTATCATTTGTTTTTCAACAGGACAATGAGTTTTATCAAGAAGGAAAGTGATGGAGTGCTGCATCAGATGACATGGCCTCCCCAACCTCAACCAAATTGAAATGGTTTGGGATGAGTCGGACCGCAGAGTGAAGGAAAAGCAGCCAACAAGTGCTCAGCATATGTGGGAACTCTTTCAAGATTGTTGGGAAAGCATTCCAGGTGAAGCTGGTTGAGAGAATGCCAAGAATGTGCAAAGCTGTCATGAAGGCAATGGGTGGCTATTTGAAGAATCTCAAATATAAAATATACATTGATTTGTTTATTATCATTTTGGTTACTACATGATTCCATATGTGTTATTTCATAGTTTTGATGTCTTCACTCTTATTCTACAATGTAGAAAATAGTAAAAATTAAGAAAAACCCTTGAATGAGTACCTTTGACCGGTAGTGTATGGTCCCAATACAACCACGCTCCACTTAGTCCTAGGACAGCAGGTCTTAGACTGAGGCATTTCCATCCAGACGCAATACTCGACTGACAATTACACTCACTAAAGGGTTTCCAGAACCAAAACAGCCAGTAGTTAACCAGAATACTGAGGCCCTTTCAGACTCAAAAATTAGAACCCTTGTAATAACGTTGAAAAAATACTTGAATTGGGATAAAAGCTCAAATTGTATTTCAGTACAGACTGAGATTGATTTATTTGTTGGATTAACTGCATGTGTGTGACATTGACTGTGGAGTTCCTGGAACAACAAGAAGTGCTGAGACAAAGGCAGGTAGTGCCGAGCCGTGAGAGGAAGTGGCTTATTGCCTCCTGCTGACCTGTTCTGGTCTGGTCCAGTGAAGGACTCTCTGTAGACATGAGCAGCTCAACACCATGGTCGCTTTAACCTGGGTTGGTGATACTTTCTAGAACTTCCTTCCCCCCTCATCTTCCCCTTGAGAACTTTGAGGGTATTTAGCTATTTGTGTCTGTGTGTGCGAATGTGTTTGAGTGTGTCTGTCTGTCTTTCTGTCTCTGTGTGTGTTTTGTTTGTCTCTCACAGTGTGTTATCTGACTGTGTCGTTTCCTCCTCTTTCCCTCTCTTTGTGCCTCCAGATCTGTATGAGCTGCTGTCTGCCCTGCCCTCCCAGCTCCAGCCCCATGTTGACAGCCCGGACGACAGCACCTTTATACACGACATGTTCGGAGAGAGGAGCCTCCACTCGCTGGTCAAGGTAAACCTACTCTACGTCTTCCTATTTTCCGCTCTTCATCCTCTAAAGAGGGGTGTGTGTGTATGCATGCTTGCATGTGTATGTAAGGGTAGCTGTTACGGCTTTCTTCCGTTGAAGGAGAGTCGGACCAAAATGCAGCGTGGTTAAATCGAGACATCTTTAATGAATACGAATACGAACAATACAAAAACATCAAACGGAAAGTGAAAACCTATACAGCCTGTCTGGTGACAACTAACACAGAGACAGGAACAATCACCCACAAAACACACAGTGAAATCCAGGCTACCTAAATATGGTTCCCAATCAGAGACAACGAGAATCACCTGACTCTGAGAACTGCCTCAGGCAGCCATAGACTAAGCTAGACACCCCTACTCAGCCACAATCCCAATACCTACTAAAACCTCCAATACCACAACACAACACAAAATAACCCCATGTCACACCCTGGCCTGACCAAATAAAATATATAAACACAAAATACTAAGACCAGGGCGTGACAGTAGCGTTAGGATCATCAAGAGATCCCTCCCTTTTATTCTTCTCTCTCTCCCCCTCTCCTTTTCTTTGTTCTACACTTTAAAAAAAGGCGATATCTAGAACCAAAAAGGGTTCTCCGGCTGTCCCCATAGGAGAACCCTTTGAACCCCTTTTTGTTCCAGATTAGAACCCTTTTGGGTTCCAAGTAGACCCCTTTCCACAGAGAGTTTTACATGGAGCCAAAAATGGTTCTACCTGGAACCAAAATGGGTTCTCCTATCGGAACAACCACAGAACCCTTTTGGAACCCCTTTTTTTCCGAAGAGTTTAATCTTTCTTTGTCTTTTTGCCTCCCTCCATCTCTCTAAACCTATCATGTCTCTCTCCCTTTCTCTCACACACACTCCTCCTTCTTTCTCAGTCAACCTCTCCTCCTCTCTCTCTCAAGTCACTGTCTCCTTTCCTCCTCTCTCTCTATCTGAAGTGGTTCTCTGGGCCAGGCCAGGCGGCAGGGTTGTTGAAACAGATAGCTCCGGAGATGAGGAGATGAGGAGATGAGCACACTTGATAACTTTATTTCTCTGGCAAACAGTTCTAACGAGGGAACCACATGCCTTCAGTACAGCAGGCTGCAGTCTGCCTGCAGTTTGTCTGTCCCCCTCTCTGTGTGTGTCTGCAGACTACAGCAGCCTTCTGTACTGTAGTCAGCAGCACCACTCCTCCCTCTATTCTGTAATTCATCCCTCTATCCTCCCTCTATTTATTTACTCTCCCTCTATTCCTCCCTCTGTTATCAGGGTTTACATGCAGTATCAGCCTCCACGACTAGTGCTCACTTTTCTTCTTTTCATCTTTAGTATTACGTTTACAAGTGTGTAGTTTGAGATTTTGGCAATTAGTTGTCTACTTCAGATGAACTAAGTACTGAAGTACTGTAAAAAATAAATAAAAAGGTCAGTCAGTAGCAGCCAGTTTTTGACCAGTCTGTTTGGCTGCCATCTTTGTGTCATAGACAAGGGAAGGGAGGGGGAGAGAAAATTGACATAATATTTTTCCTCCCTCACTATAGAAACCTTATAGAAACCTTTTCTCTAGCACGTGTTTGTCCAGGATCCAGGTTCTGCTTTGCCAACGCAAGCAATGTGTTTTTATGGGTGCATCGTGAATGGCACCCTATTCCCTATAGTGCACTACTTTATAGGGAATAATGTGTGACTTAAGACACATTTATGAAATAGCTCAGATGCTTGGGTAAAGACCTGAGGTTGACTTAGGAAACCAAACAGGGACATGTTATGCATGACTTTGGACTAAGGCATTTTCACCAGATAATGATGGGTAGGTCTGCATATGTTCAATGTGCAGATTGTGTCAGACCAAAGAAAAGCTCATGTAAAATGGTACAGATATAATTATGGTAAAGATTGTGGTCACATTTCCATAACATTTAGGCAGGCATGTGGGTGGACCTCACCTGGGGCCTCATTTATAAACGTTGCGTAGGCACAAAAGAAGGTGTACGCCACTTTCTAAGCAAACTTGACGGGAGAATGTGCGGTCCTCCACGGACACTTTGACCTATACATACGCACATAAACTGGAGAAATGAGAAACTGCAGATAGATGAAACTCAAGAAACGGTGTGAAATTGATACCATTGTGTGAAATTAATTATAATATTACCTCACGTATTATATGTGACGAGTTCCCTGGAGTGCACATAAAAAAAACACACACACAAAAACATGATTTAGGATAATAAATACAAACGGAGATATCGTTTTTTGCAAAAGAACCCCTCAAATATGTTGTACAGTTTAATTGGGAATCATATTTAATTGGATCTGTTATTATTAAACAATACTTGCATGTTATTAAATGTATTCTCATAAATAATAAGGTAAACAGTAGGACAATTTACAATGAAACTAAGCTGTTTTCGATGCCTCAGTCGGGCAGATACGAGTGCGCAGTTTCATATATTGTTATCACATGTTCGTTGCGCAGAACTGTCAATGTGATAATGGCCCTGTCATTGTCAGTTACAATCAGGGTAATTACCACACCTTGTAATGGGTGCATGTTGGTGGCAGGGAAGTCAGGCGCAGGAGAACAAACTTGGTATAAAACGGAGTCGTTTAATAAGTGCTGACCAAACTCCAAAAAACAAAATATATCAAAATAACAAAGTGGGTACAAAACCCGTCGCACACCAACACATACTAGCACAATCACATACAATAAGGGTTAAATAGGGTTAAATACACAACATGTAATTGATGGGATTGGAACCAGGTGTGAAGGAAGACAAGACAAAACCAATGGAAAATGAAAAGATGGATCAGTGATGGCTAGAAGGTCGGTGACGTCGACCACCGAACACCGCCCGAACAAGGAGAGGGACTGACTTCGGCAGAAGTCGTGACACACCTGAAGGTGTTATGCAATTGGGTAGCTTTGACAATCAAATGGGTGGGTATAAAAAGGCATGCAATTACCATGTGTAATGACACACAAAGGCTGCTTTGGCTCTGTTGGAAGATTTGGCGATCGGAAGAATTCGGAGAGAGCGAATTTTCAGAGACGATGATGAGTGGCTTATGAGCCGGTTCCGATTACCAAGAGATGTTATCTTGGATCTCTGTGCTGTAGTGGACCCAGCTTTACAGAAGAAGCACCCAAAGAATCCAAGCCGTGCCTGTCCCACTCCAACTCCTTGGCAACCACTTCAATACCTTGGCAACCTCGTTAATAGCGTCGATGGTGTCTCTCTGCGTTTGCAGGACTGCATCTGTGAGGACACGGCTGCTGGAGGGTTGTGACGCACGAGGTGCAGTGGAGACGCTGGGGCTGGGCGCACTCAGCTCCTGCTCAGATGCAGCACCTCCGACCCCGCTGGAACACTCAGCTCCTGCTCAGATGCAGCACCTCCGACCCTGCTGGAACACTCAGCTCCTGCTCAGATGCAGCACCTCCGACCCCGCTGGAACACTCAGCTCCTGCTCAGCTGCAGCACCTCCGACCCCACTGGAACACTCAGCTCCTGCTCAGATGCAGCACCTCCGACCCCGCTGGAACACTCAGCTCCTGCTCAGATGCAGCACCTCCGACCCCGCTGGAACACTCAGCTCCTGCTCAGATGCAGCACCTCCGACCCTGCTGGAACACTCAGCTCCTGCTCAGATGCAGCACCTCCGACCCCGCTGGAACACTCAGCTCCTGCTCAGCTGCAGCACCTCCGACCCCACTGGAACACTCAGCTCCTGCTCAGATGCAGCACCTCCGACCCCGCTGGAACACTCAGCTCCTGCTCAGATGCAGCACCTCCGACCCCGCTGGAACACTCAGCTCCTGCTCAGATGCAGCACCTCCGACCCTGCTGGAACACTCAGCTCCTGCTCAGATGCAGCACCTCCGACCCCGCTGGAACACGCAGCGACTAAAAACAATTAGATGTCACAATTGTTTGTGTAAATAAATGTTTAAACACAACTTGGTTTACTCTATTCAAACGAGGGAATACTAATTACACATCATTACACAACATTACAACATTACATCATTACAACATTACATCATTACACAACATGTGTCTTGCATGTCCGTGTCCTCCTCCACCTCCGTCGCTACTCCACTCAGGAGGGATCCCTCTTAATAACGGCAAGTCGCTCATCAAGGGGGTTGAGCTCCGATATCCCCTTTCCGCCGCCCGTGGCACAAACACTTTGTCTTTTTTGGCCTCCACTTTTATGTCGGATCACTTATTTTTTATTTCTGAGGATCTGACCTTCTGAGCCAGCAGCATTCACAGCGTCCGCCACATGCTGCCACTCTAACACCCTTTTGGCATTTGTAACGCCCACATGTCCACCAAACAATATATTTTTTCTCGCTTCAACCTCCCCTACAAGAACTTCCATTTCACATGGGGCAATTTTTTTTCTTGTTTGCCTTTGTCTGGATTTGCTGTCATTGTCTTCATGCAGTTTGGATTAATATTAATTAGGGGCGTTTGACTGACTATTTATTGACAACTATGGGCGTTCGCGTGCGCCAAATTTCACGTGCGCCAAGTTGATTGTAATTTATAAAGGGAAACCGCCGTGGGACGTGCGTGCTCACTGTTATATAAATCTGAATGTTTGTGCGTAAGCACTTTCTGCGTTTCGTCCATATGCCACCTTTTGATGTGAATCCTCCCCACAGTTGAATATATGAGGCCTCTGGTCTTTGACCCCACAGGATCATGGCTGATCGGGGTTATTCCCTATTATACATCTCTCCTGGGGAAGGAAACTCTGTCTGTCTGTGTGGGGAAAGTGATATGTTCATGTTCCCTTCCTGGTTCCCAATCCTAAACCCTGAAAGACCTCAAAGCCTGTGTCTATTCACAGTGACAGACCTCAGGCTGTTGAAGTTGTTGAAAAGTCTGGACTTTGCAGTCTTGGCTTTGCAGTAGCTGTAGTTCCCCAGTAGGGGGAGTCTGTTAAGAGAAAGGAAAACCTCAACTACCCATTGCCAGCTACTGAGTCTCAATAGAACAGTGCAGGTAGATGGGACCTGAATTGACTGGGATAAGTGTTTTGGGTTTCGGGAAATGCCAGTCTGATGTGTGAGTCTGAGAGACTGGTGGCTGGTGAGGAGCCAACAGAGCAAATCTAAGAAGTCATACACTCCTTCTCCTCCTTTCTTCCACCTCTCTCTTAAAAAATTGTTTGAAACGTTCAAGAGAGGAGAGCCCACCAACAAGCTATGTGATTGTCAAGGGCTGACAGTTAGGATTGGAAGGAGGGTGGGAGTGGGAAGAGGGCTCAGCGGGGGTTGCTTTTTAAATGTTTAATATTCTGAGTCCCGGTAATGAATTGGCACCAGCCACTTAGCAATGTGAATTCCACCACCACCATCAGGTCACCAACTTTCTGAGCCAACCTGTCACCGACTCCCTGCGACCGGCTGCCTGGCTCTCACACTGTGGTTCGCGTCAGCTGCAATCTATAAATACCCACAAGATTTATAGCCTAATGTGGCCTGATTTGCCGTCGCTACTGTAGCGTAATATATACCCTATTAAAGAAGAATGATGTCCCGCCCCCGGCCCGCCCAGCCGTGAAGCAGGGCAATAAGTCAGGGTGACGTGAAAGAGAGCGCGCACATTTATCTTCTTCTTCCAAGACAAGACCATTTATATCTTTGTTTCACTTTCTCTCTCTCTCTTTTCTCAGAGAAAGCTGAGTTGAATGAGCTGTTAGCGTGTCTTAGTAATGAAGGCTGAATGGAGGGGTGTTTGTTCTAATCCTGCTTTAGAAAGACAGGCTGGCCTGTTACTGTGTGTTTCCTTCTTCCCTGGTACCCGAATGTCAGCCCGACAGACCCTGCCAGACATAGACATAGACATAGAGAGAGAGAGAGAGAGACAGCGTACAGTACCGGACAACCCTCCCACCTTACAGGTGAGCCTGCCTGGCAGAAAGAAACCGCCGTTGCTCAGGTGAACATGGCTATCGTCAGTGACACCATTACCTTAAACCCTACTACCCGATCACACACACACACACACACACACACACACACACACACACACACACACACACACACACACACACACACACACACACACACACACACACACACACACTTCTGCAGATCCAGAGTTCACCCGTCACTACACAGGGCTGAGAAATAGAGGTATTGGAAGAGGCTAATAGCAGGGAAAACATCCTAGTAATCTGACGTTTAAACAGCTCAGGCTGTTCCTGCTCATATGGTAACCATCAGGTCTCACCTGGGTTATTGTGGAGCATCGAATGGCTGGGTGCCTGGTTAGGACTGAATCCCTAGCAGAGCTAGAAGAAGACCGAGAGGGAGGGAGGGAGAAAGTGATAGCGAGAGAGGGGTTGCACTGCGTTTCCCAAACTAGGGGTCGTGGCTTCCCAATGAACTCTCTGAACATCCCAGTACCTTTCTGATGCATTTCAAACCATACTTCTTTCAGATTGAAATACTATTGCAAATCAGTTTTTACATTTTTTGATAGACTTTTCATAGCTCCAATTTTAAAAATGTAGTCGTTGATTACATCACTTTTTTTTTTTTACATGTTGAGGTTGTGCAAAACGCCCTTCCAGACAGACAGTAGGGCCCCTAGCGTCCCTGTTAATCAGATTATGTCATGGAGATGAAACAAATATTGTCTAATATAGTCTTTCAGTCGAGGCCAAGTTCACAGAGTTTGCATCCCAAATGGAACCCCATTCCCATTATAGTGCACTACTTTTGACCAGGGACCCATAGCACACTATATATCGAATAGGGTGCAATTTGGGATGCATCCAGAGCCTCTGCACAGTGCACTACTTTGCAGACTTTTAATCGGCACGGCAACGGCCCCAGCTGCATGACAGAAAGTAGAGCCTGTACTGGATCTGTAATAGCCCGGTGTGTGTTTCCGAGCTAAAACGACACAGACATTCTTCTTCCTTTCAAATTAAAGTGAGTTACTCAAGTGTGCTTTCTATAAATTCCTCCCTTTCTTACTGTTCCCTCGCCAAGTTCCTCGCTCCACAAAAAGCCACAGGAAATATAATACAACGTTCAATTTCCACCTGAATCAGGTGCGGGGTGGTCAGAGACCAACTTTCTGTCAGCAGGCCTTCAGCGTGAGCCCTGAGCAGCCTCGTTTGTGGTCGGTCAGTTTTCCTTTAATTCTGCTCTAGTTAGATGCTAATAGGCTAGGCTTGGCAGTCAGTCATCTGCATCCTAAGTGGCACCCTATTCCCTATATAGTGCACTACTTTTGACCAGGATCCATAGGGCTATGGTCAAAAGTAGTGCATTATATAGGGAATACGGTGCCATTTGCGATGAAGCCTCACTTGCTTCCCTCCCTGATATAAATTAAATGAAATTGTATTTGTCACATGCGCTGAATTACAACAGGTAGACCTTACAGTGACATGCTTATAAGCCCTTAACCAACAATGCAATTTTAAGAAAAATACAAAAATGTGTCAATGTGTCAACCAGTAAGTCGAGATAATTGAGGTAATATATACATTTAAGTAGAGTTTTTAAAGTGACTATGCATAGATAATAACAGAGAGTAGCAGCAACCTAAAGGGGGGGGGAGCAGTGCAAATAGACTGGGTAGCCATATGATTAGATGTTCAGGAGTTTTGTGGCTTGGGGTAGAACCCTCTTGGACCTAGACTTGGTGCTCCGGTACCGCTTGCCGTGCGGTATCAGAGAGAACAGTCTATGACTAGGGTGGCTGGAGTCTTTGACAATTTTTAGGGCCTTCCTCTGACACCGCCTGGTATAGTCGTCCTGGATGGCAGGAGGCTTGGCCCCAGTGATGTACTGGGCCGTACGCACTACCCTCTGTAGTGCCTTGCGGTCGGAGGTCGACCAGTTGCCATACCAGGCAGTGATGCAACCCGTCACTATAGGTTTTGTCATGCCCTCTTCACGACTGTCTTGGTGTGCTTGGACCATGTTAGTTTGTTGATGATGTGGATGCCAAAGAACTTGAAGCTCTCAACCTGCTCCACTACAGCCCTCCAATGAGAATGGGGGCGTGCTCGTAGGGAGAGGTTGTTGTCCTTGCACCACACGGTCAGGTCTCTGACCTCCTCCCTATAGGCTGTCTCATCGTCGTCGGCGATCAGGCTGTTGTGTCATTGGCAAACTTAATGATGGTGTTGGAGTCGTGCCTGGCCATGCAGTCATGGGGCGGCAGGGTAGCCTAGTGGTTAGAGCGTTGGACTAGTAACCGAAAGGTTGCAAGTTCGAATCCCCGAGCTGACAAGGTACAAATCTGTCGTTCTGCCCCTGAACAGGCAGTTAACCCACTGTTCCTAGGCCGTCATTGAAAATAAGAATTTGTTCATAACTGACTTGCCTAGTAAAATAAAGGTAAAATAAAATAAAAAATGAGTGAACAGGGAGTACAGGAGGGGACTGAGCAAGCACCCCTGAGAGGCCCCGTGTTGAGGATCAGCGTGGCGGATGTGTTGTTTCCTATCCTTACCATCCTTACCACCTGGTAAGGATGGCCCGTTATGAAGTCGATTATCCAATTGCAGAGGGAGGTGTTTAGTCCCATGGTCCTTAGCTTAGTGATGAGCTTTGAGGGCACTATGGTGTTGAACGCTGAGCTGTAGTCAATGAATACACTTCTCACATAGGTGTTCCTTTTGTCCAGGTGTGAAAGGGCAGTGTGGAGTTCAATAGAGATTGCATCATCTATGTATCTGTTGGTGCAGTATGAAAATCGGAGTGGGTCTAGTGTTTCTGGGATAATGGTGTTGATGTTGACCAGCCTTTCAAAGCACTTCATGGCTACAGACGTGAGTGCTACGGGTCGGTAGTCATTTAGGCAGGTTACCTTACTGTTCTTGGGCAAAGGGACTATGGTGGTCTGCTTGAAACATGTTGGTATTACAGACTCCGACCGGGAGAGGTCGCAAAATGTCAGTGAAGACACTTGCCAGTATACTGTAGAGCTCTTGAAGTGGTCGTGAGCTGTTTGCTCTTCAAATGCTGAAATGCTTTAATGACATGGAAAGGTGCCTTAGCGTTGGCTCGTTAGAGATGTACATTAGCTTTAGTTGAAGTCTCTGGTGCATTTGACTAGTTTGTGGTCATTGCATATATGGTCTCACTTGAACTGGAATGTAATGATTCCATGGATTAGTCACTTAATATAATTTATATGGTCAAACAAATTATTTGACTGCAGTCCTAGTCATAAAAACACAACCATGACATAGGCCTAGGCTGCACACAAATTGGGCTACATAGAATGTTTCCAAGCAGCACCAGTCAAGATAACATATGCATAGGAAGACTAGGGCAAGGGTTCACCAGCCATAGGCTGCCCTCTCCACCTCCACTCTACCTCAGACAGTGTCTGTGTCTGATCCTGGACCTGTCTACAGACCTCACCCCTCCAGCACTACTGGGAGATCCCAGGAAGGACATTGTTTCAATCCTCCTGGCTTAGCTCCTAGCTTCAGAATGTACAGTATACCCTCTGAGCCATCTAAACCCTGCACCACACACACACACACACACACACACACACACACACACACACACACACACACACACACACACACACACACACACACACACACACACACACACACACACACACACACACACACACACACAAACTCCAATACCCCACACCCTGTACGGCCACACAGCAATAAAAAGCAGCTAATCGTCTCTGGGTCTGGGACTCTGGGCTCGGCTCAGAAGCCTCCTCCAGCTGAGAGATCAACTCGTGCTGCCTGCGGTTAGCACATCCCTGGGTCAGGTTGCTGCTGAGCCCCTCATTTATTATTTAGGGGGAACGGGACCTCCTCTTAGGAACCTGAGCAAACACCTGAGGGTTGTGGAGGGAACGTTAGCCTCTGTCTGCATACG
Organism: Oncorhynchus kisutch; assembly: GCF_002021735.2. Lineage (NCBI taxonomy): Eukaryota > Metazoa > Chordata > Actinopteri > Salmoniformes > Salmonidae > Oncorhynchus > Oncorhynchus kisutch. Next base: position 51,728,118 of record NC_034184.2, on the reverse strand, counting down.
AAATGGAATCCTATTCACTACATAGTGCACTACTTTTGACCAGGGCCCCTAGCTCAAATGGCACCCTATTCCAATATAGTGCACCAGTTTTAGCCTGGACCCATAGGGAAAATGGCACCATTTTCCCTATGTAGTGCACAACCTTTGAACAGGGCCCATAGGGATAAGTAGTGTGCTACATATGGAATTGGGTGCCATTTAGGATACAGACTCTTTCCTCTGGGTAACAGGACCCATGTGTAACTGTCCTCTCACTTGCCTGCGTCAGTTGTCACTGTATGCACCCTATAGATAAGGGCTGCCCATTTCCGGTCCTGGAGAAAGTTTTGTTTCTACCTGTTAGTCAATTGCACTCACCTGGTGTCCCAGGTCTGAATTAGTCCCTGATTAGAAGGGGAGGATGAAAACCAGACTTGTTTCGGCCCTCTGGGGCTGGAATTGGGCAGCCCTGCTATAAATTAATTCACTTTTACACATAAAAACATAAATGCAATGTGCTTATTGTACATTGACAGACACTAATAACTGTAGAAAGCTAAAGTGGTTCAATTTATCACGTTGCTCTTTAGAGAGTAGAGGCCTATACTTATTGACTCAAGTTAGTTATTTATGGTTTAAAAAGCTATATCGCATCTAAACCCCCTGTCCTCACTGCAACATTATACTCCGGTGCTTAGGCTGCCATCCAAACATTTTCTTATCTGTTCAATGGACAAACGCAGTGTGACGTGTGAAACATCATGCTCAATGTAGACAAACAAGCTGCTACAGACAGAGCCAAGACCGAGCCAGACAGACAGCGGACAGGGCCCAAAACAGAATGGGGTTGTGATAGGTACAGTAGGGAAAAAAGTAGAGAAAGTAGACGAGCTCACCCCAGTCACGTGGCCTATTGAGCGTAGAATGGGTTGGAAACTCAAAGGCTTGAACCATGGCTGCTGGGTTTTTGGAGATCGATAATAGCTTGATTTACCATTTACCTATAGCTTCAACTTCTTGTCTCTTAGATATGAGTTGGCAGTCCACTACTCCAGGTTTAGGACTACTGTGGTGAACTGTCTCTGTGAAAACACCACAGTTATAACCTCTAACCTGGAACTAAAACACTGCTTCCTAGCTCCAACCACCTCCATTATGGGGATGTGTGTAGTTTATCCGCCATTTTGTCCTGAACGTTCTCTAAGCGACTAGTTTTGTTTTCAACCCAATAGCCTGTATAAATCTTTTGAATTAGCTTGTTAAAATAAATGCCACGTGGAATAAATGGGTTAGGGTAAGGTTTAAATCACTGCATTGTTTTTTATTTTACGTATAATGAAATCTAATATTGGAAATTAAAAATGCAAATAGAAACCCTGTACTGTACTAAAGGTGTTTGGCTCATTGGCGGTCTGTATTTCTTTAGGACTGGGTTTAGGTGTGTGTGCATGCGCCCCTGGACTCCTCTAGTGTCTCCTTCAGCAGGGAGTGCACTGTCTCTGTCTCCCCATGCAGAATAAACAGGGCCTACTCTGGGGTCCTCTTACCCAGCAGCCAACACTCTCACTTTCCTAGCTGCGTAGTGCTCCGTAAGGAAATCTATCCTCTAACTAACTTAATGATATGGCAGTCACAGCAACCTGCACCCCTTCTCTTTCTCCCTCTGCCCCCCCCCCGCCCCAGTGCATCTGCTCTTAATAAGCTGTCACATTTTCCAGGCCTTTTCCACGTCAAACGAGAGCCGAGCATGTTCCTAGCAGATCCGGAGCTTAGGCGCCAGTCCTGAATCAGACCTCCATGCACCGGCCTGCCTCCTCAAGGCAAGGTGCTCCCTGCGCTCCTTTTGCGCTTCAGCCACCTCCAGAGGAAGGCTGAGAGGTCAAATTCAGTAGGGCGACAGGTATCAGTAACGCTCGACATATTGATTTGGTGTTGTCTCCTTGCGAAGGCACGGTGGAGGAGGCAGCAGCCTAACTACACTACAACTACAAAACACCACCACAACAGCAAGCCTCTTTCCCCTCAGCAGTCTCAAGTGCTGTCTACATTACCATTTTATGGTTGTTTTAAGGGTCAATTGGCCAGAAGAGGTGCTCTTGAGCTAATTTGAAAGTCTTTGAGCTAGTGCTCAGTGGCGGTTGAGGATGGCCTTCTCCATAATCTGTCTAAAGCTTCTAATCACAATGTCCAGGTCACCAAGCCAGACCAGACCAAGCCATCTCCAGGGCTCTGCTGTAAGCCAACCCGGTGTGAGAGAAGATGAGAACACAGCCAGGCAGCCAGCATTCCTCTTCCTCTCTGGCTCTGTGAGACTAAGGGCTAACCTGGGTTCTTGGGTAAACACTGACTGACAGGCATTTTAGTCTCAAGCCTGCACATCTGTCTGTCTGTCTGTCCGGTCTCCTGGCCTGTCTCCCCTGCTTGGTACAGTCCTCCTCACTGAGTCTCTTTCCCTCCATGTTGAGAGGGGTTGATGAGGTGTTCTGGAGTTAGTAGCTGTAGTGATCAATGGATTCTGTAGCCACCAATGGATTCTGGATACTGGATACACTCCGTTGGCTACTGCTGGAAACAGGAGCGGAGGGATGGAGAGGTGGTGAAGAGGACGGGTGGGTGGGTTGAGTAGAGCAGTGGAGGGGTCATGCCGAGCGCCTCTGGCCAGACGACGTTAACCAGGAGCTCCAGACCTCCTCGTGGGTCCCGCAAGTCGAAACACAATCCAGCTCTCTCTTTCATCTCTCACTACCTCCATCTTTCTGTCTCTTCCTCTCTTTTGCTTTCTTTCTCTCTCTTTCGCTCTTTCAAATTAACTTTCAAATTAGCTCAAGAGCACCTCTTGTGGCCAATTGACTCTCTCTCTCTCTCTCTCTCTCTCTCTCTCTCTCCCTTCAACCATCTCTCCTTCCATCATTCATTCATTCTCTCTCTTTCTCTCTCTCTCTCTCTCTGTCTCTCTCTCTCTCCCTTCAACCATCTCTCCTTCCATCATTCATTCTGTCTCTCTCTTTCTCGTTGTTGCTGCTCTGCCAGATGGATGTTATTGTCCCTTTGGTGTTTTTGGAGGATGTGCTCCCCTGTGTTCTGCCTCACCTCTGTGCCCTCCTCAGAGTGTTGGTACTGGACTGCCATGCCACAGGGGTTCCCTGCCATTGAAGCCAGGGTTACAGACAAAACTTTAAACCTGGTAACCATGACTTTGAGCCACAGCAGGGGTTGACGTCCAAGACTAATTACTGAAGATAAGGAAGACTGATGTTGTCTTCTTAGGGTGGCTTAAATCCCTTCTGTAAATGTTCTCCTATTTCAAACATTAACATCACCCCCAATTCAGGGTTCCTATTCCTATTCTTGTGTTTATGTTTAGTGTATTGCTGTGTGTATTTTAATCCTGTGGGGTATTTATGGAACGGGACACAACCTGGCCTGGGGGCTCCACTGGGAGATCAGGACACACTGGTTCATTGTAGCCTGTTTTCTGAAGCGCCTCTCCCTGTAAAAGTACACATTCATCCCTGTAAGCCCCTCACTTCAGGGACCTCCGCTCTGCTCTAAGCATCTAGGCAGCGTTTTGCGGGTGAGCGACTCCACCGCTCTTTTAAAAGAGGAAATTCTGTATTTGTCATCCTGCTCCGTCCTCTCCTCACTGCAGTCAGAATCCTTGCCTTTGATTCCTGCCTGTGGCTGTGCAGTCTCCTGCCTCTAGCCTTTTGAATACTTACCCAATGGTCTATTCCCTATGCGATGCGCTACTTTTGACCAGAGCCCTACGGGCCCTGGTCGAAAGTAGTGCACTAGCCTATATGGGAAATTTGGGAGGCATAGGGTGCCATTTGGGAGTCATCCCTAGCCTCTAGTTCTACTCTGGGTTTAGCTTAGCCCCTGACCTGACGTTGCCTGGCTGTTACACACTACCTCTGTGTTACAGACCTGAGGTTTTTCCACCGCCACACACACACACACACACACACACACACACACACACACACACACACACACACACACACACACACACACACACACTTTCTGCCTGCCAGGAGCACTAGCAGTGTATCGCTGGGGGCCTGAAGAATGCAGCTATGATATGTAAAGCAGCTCGTAATGACTTTAAAATACGTGACAGCGCTGGCTCTGACCTGGGCCCGATCGGCAGGCGGACAGATGCATTCCTGTCCTCTGCTCCACTCACGGACCGAGGCGCTGTTTGGATGCGGTCCTGTAGTTGTAAATAAAAAGCATTGCCATTGGATCTCACAGTTTAGCAGCGAAATTCCACAGTAACAAAGCAACAGACCGGTTCCTGGTAACTTGGAGTCGGTGGAACTAGCTAAGCAGATGTGATTCTCATTCTGGAATGCTGGAAGGCACAAGACAGTGACATTCTTTCACCTTGTTTTTCAGAGCGATAGATGGATGTGCAGCAGGACAGATGAAGTAACTAGATCTTCTCCTGTGCCCTTTTATGGGCTGTGGGGTGAGGATCATGAACCCTGTAGGTTGAAGAGATTAGGCTACTGTAGAACAGCACCTAGTCCTCTGTCTGCAATGTGATTCATACCGGTTATCAGTATCCTACATAAGAGCACAGTTATATCTTAAATCAGAAAGTGTGTCAAACCTGTGTAATGTTGATCTTTAAATCCATGCCTTCAGATTTGTTTGATTCTCTGGGCTATCAAGCCTCTGTCTGCCGTAGAGGCATCCCTGTCCCAAGCCTTAGTCTGAGAGTGAGTCCCAAATGGCACCCTATTCCCTATATAGTGCACTACTACTGACGAGAACCCTATTGGCCTGGTCGAAAGTAGTTCACTATATAGGGCAAGGATGGGCAACTTTGATGGGGGTGGGGGCCACAAAAAATCTTAATGTATCATGAGGGGCAGCAGTTACTTGTGGGTCTGTTGATTGCCTTTTTCATTTATTAGGCAATTTTCTCTTGAATCATACAGTAGGTCTTTTTAGAAGAAACTCATGGCCAAAAGGAAACAGATATACCGTAAAATTAATACTATTCATGTTTTTGTTTTTTTGTAATTCAAGTATAAATTTCCAAAGTTACGATAGATTGCCATAGATTTTCTGTTAATTACCAAAAATGACTGAAGATTCCGGTAACTTTGGTAAACTACTGGTAGCTTTGCAACCTGATCTGTGCACTTCTCCTCATCATAGATTACATCCTTTTCAATATATGAAGAGTTCTCCTAGCTTAGCTATGTTGCAACCTAATTCCCTTCTATAAAAAACACCATAGTCGATCTGCAATGCTCTGCAGGTAACCTAGCGGTTAAGAGTGAGTTGAATCCCGCGCCGACAAGGTGAAAAATCTGTCTGTGCCCTTGAGCAAGGCACTCAACCCTAATTGCTCCTGTAAGTTGCTCTGAATAAGAGCGACAGCTAAATGACTAAAATGACAAACAACATGATGTTTTGTTCAAATAAAATCCCCTACATTTTTTTACCCTGGTCGGTGACAGAAATGAAAAAAAGCTAGGGAGAGAGAGAAACAGATGTTTTAATAACACAGCAACTGTAGTTGTTAACAACGTGTCAGAAAACAAACTCTCTCATCCTCATCTCATTATTCTCCTCCTCCTAGTGAGGGATTCTCTGGTTGTGGTTTGTCAGTGCTCCATGTCTGCAGAGAGATAGAAGGAGGAGGCAAGCGAGGGGGAGAGAAAGAACGAGAGCGCGAGAGACAGAGAGTGAGAGACAGAGAGCGTGAGTGCCGTGCTGCGTAGGCCCATCAGGCTTCATGATCTCCAAGCCAGGTTTCTTCTGTCACTGTCACCCAAGCCAGAGGGCTTACTCCCCCAGCCTCGTCGTGCTGGAATGTTGGTTGGCTGCAGGGACATCCAGGAATAATCGAGGATCCATGGCCTGGGCCCAGCTGTCAGTCAACCCTTGGCCCAGCTCCACACCCTCGTCCTGGGATAGAGGGATGGAGCGAGAAGCAGTAGGGGAGTGGTTCTCCCTCTCCGATAATTGATTGGCCCTGACAACATCCTGTGTTGTCGTCGCATTCTTCGACAGCAGGTCGTACATCACACATGACAGCTGGGTTGATGTCACTGACAGATCTGATCAAATCAGCCTCTCTCTCCCTCTGTTCCTCTCGCTCCCTCTATTCCTATCTCTCTCTCTCTAACTCGCTCTCTCTTTCTCCCCATCTCTTGATCGCTCCACCCTCTCTCTCTCTCTCTCTCTCTCTCTCCACCTCTCTCTCTCTCCCCTTCTTCATCTTTGGCTCTTTCTCTCTGTGATGATAGCAGTGAGATATGTGTGTCTGTCTGTGTAAAGTGTTAAAACATGTTTTTTTCCCCCCAGTTTACTTTCCTGTCCTAGGACTAACACTGGGTTCTGATGTTGCAGTGCTGATATTGATAATGAAGTATGTTGTGAAGCTGTTGAAATGTTTAGTAATCCATACCCACTAGAGCAAATCCAGTGGGTGGATGAGAAGGGGATTGATTGTACATTTGGAGAATGAACTGAACAGTACTAAAGCAGTCTGATGTGCTCCGGTAAGCCCTCTGATAGTGTGTTTCTAGTTTGTTTGTTTCTAGTGTGAGTGTGTGTGTTGTGTGTGTGCGCAGACACCAGCTACCTCAACTGGGACCCTAGCCTGCCCTCTGCCCTGTGTGTGTTTGCTTAGCCTAGCCTCCCCGCTGACCCTCCAACCCCTCTCTCACCACCACAATCTATCTTTTCTTTCTCTCAATCTCTCCTTTGTTTCTGTCTCTCCTTCAGATCCACGAGAGGCTGCAGCACTATGAGCATCGCAGTCCTGCCCCCGTCCTGGACAGCGCAGGGTCCCTAGCCACTGACGTAAGTAGCTAACTACTCCTTGCCCCTGTTTACACACACACAGACCCTATCACTGCTCCCCCGCTGAGTCACCTGCTGGGAATCAGATCTGGTTTCACTGTTGTACTTTCTCCTCCCCATGAACTCTGACCTCGCTCCATGTAGCTACCAGGCTCTTCTCATTCTCAGAACCAAATGACTCGCCTGTTCCAATAACACTGCACCCTTAGATCCTACTCCCCCCTCAACCCCCTCCTCCACCATTCCCTCCTATACATCCAGCTCCCATGGCCCCAGGGAGAGAGTGATCATTGTCAGAGGGCAAAAGGAAGGAGGGAGAGAGTGAGATATGGCAGAAATGGAAGATGGATGAGAACGTCAGGGCAGAGGACAGGAGACGAAACAACAGATGAAAGAGGAGAAATGAGTCGTGGAGCATAAATACAGGATACAAGAGTGGGAGAGAGAGAGAGAGAGAGAGAGAGAGAGAGGGGAGGCGTCACACCATCACCTGTGGCACGCGGCCCCTCAATTTATTAACCTGTCGTCCTGTCCGCAAAACTCCACTGCTGGCTCCACTGTGTGTGTTAGTGTGTGTTAGTGTGTGTTAGTGTGTGTTAGTGTGTGTTTGTGTGTGTGTGTGGACGTGCGTGCGTGCTCCACTGTGTGTGTGTGCTCCACTGTGTGTGCGCTTGCGTGTGTGCGAAGACAGAGTGCACACATGGCTGACAGTAATGTTTTTTTTCCCTTTTGTATGGCCGTTAGTACCTCTGCTCCGATCATCACAACGCTGAAAACCACGCTCATTGTTAACTACACACGCACACCTGTATAAACCACTGATCCAGTCTGGCTTAGTACTGTAAGTAGAGGAGGAGGGACAGTGATGGTTTAATGGTGTGGTTTTGTTTAAATCCCCTGTTCTGTTTATTGTAATCAAAGTGCTATGGAGTATTCCTATCCTTGTAAAGAGCACACAGCCATACAGTACCAGTCAAACGTTTGGACACGCCTACTCATTCAAAGATTTTTCTTTATTTTTACTATTTTCTACATTGTAGAATAATAGTGAAAACATCAAAACTATGAAATAACACATATGGAATAATGCAGTAACCAACAAGTAACCAATATATTTTAATTTAGATTCTAAAAAGAAGCCACTCTTTTCCTTGGTGACAGCTTTGCACACTCTTGGCATTCTCTGACCCTTCTTCACCTGGAATTATTTTCCAACAGTCTTGAAGGAGTTCCCACATATGCTGAACACTTCCTTTTCCTTCACTCTGCGGTCCAACTCGTCCAAACCATCTCAATTGGGTTGAGGTCGGTGATTGTGGAGGCCAGGTCATCTGATGCAGCCCTCCATCACTCTCATTCTTGGTAAAATAGCTCTTACACCGCCTGGAGGTGTGTTGGGTCATTGTCCTGCTGAAAAACATATGATAGTCCCACTAAGCGCAAACTAGATGGGATGGCGTATCGCTGCAGAATGCTGAGGTAGCCATGCTGGTTAAGTGTGCCTTGAATTCTAAATAAATCACAGACAGTCTCACCAGCAAAGCACACACACACCATCACACCTCGTCCTCCATGCTTCACAGTGGGAACCACACATGCAGAGATCATTGGTTCACCTATTCTGCGTCTCACAAAGACATGGCAGTTCGAAACAAAAATCAAAAAATTGGACTCATCAGACCAAAGGACAGATTTCCATCGTTTAATGTCCATTGCTCGTGTTTCTTGACCCAAGCAAGTCTCTTCTTCTTATTGGTGTCCTTTAGTAGTGGTTTCTTTGCAGAAATTCGAACATGAAAGCCTGATTCACGCAGTATCCTCTGAACAGTTGATGTTGAGATGTGTCTGTACTTGAACTCTATGTTGCATTTATTTGGCCCTCAAGGCTGAACTCTAATGAACTTATCCTCGCTCATCTGAACTCTAATGAACTTATCCTCTGCAGCAGAGGTAACTCTGGGTCTTCCTTTCCTGTGGCGGTCCACATGAGAGCAAGTTTCATCATAGCGCTTGATGGTTGCTGCAAATGCACTGGAAGAAACTTTCAAAGTTCTTGAAATGTTCCGTATTGACTGACCTTCATGTCTTAAAGTAATGATGGACTGTCATTTCTCTTTGCTTATTTGAGTTGTTCTTGCCATATCCTCTTTGGGGCAGGTGGGACGGTAGCGTCCCACCTGGCCAACATCCGGTGAAATTGCAGAGCTCGAAATTCAAAATACAAAAGTAGTAATATTAAACATTTGTGAAAATACAAGTGTTATACACCATTCTTCAGCTTAGAATATTGGTCATCGAACCGCTTTGTCCTTTTTACAATAGGCTTTACGGCAAAAGCATAGCATTTGATTGTCTGAGGACAGCGCCCCGCATACTTCCTGCATTAACATAAATTCATAACCTGAACATGTGTCACAAAACTCAGAAATAGCGCTAAAATAAATCACTTACCTTTTGAAGATCTTCATCTTTTTGCAATCCAAAGGGTCCCAGTTACAAAATGAATGTTCGTTTTGTTTGATAAAGTCCTTCTTTATATCCCAAAAATGTCAGTTTATATGGCACGTTTGATTCAGAAATCCACCTGTTCCAACTCACCCAACATACCTACAAAGGAATCTAAAAAGTTACCTGTAAACATTCTTCCAAATAATTCAAACTTTTCTAATCCAGCCTCAGGTACCCTAAAAGGTAAATAATCAATCAAATTTAAGACGGAATATACAGTAGTCAATACCGGAGAAAAAGAACGAGGAGCACACACTCATTCACCCGCGGCAAAAGACTTCTTCTGAGGGATACTTCGAAAGAATACGAATACATTTTTTAAAAAACAAGCATGAAACAATTTCTAAAGACTGTTGACATCTAGTGGAAGCCATAGGAACTGCAATCTGGGTCCTAATTATTAGACTTTCCCATAGAAAAGCATTGAAATGTCCTGGATGGATTGTCCTTGGGGTTTCGCCTGCCAAATCAGTACTGTTATACCCACAGACAATATTTTAATAGTTTAGTCACGGTAAATACGTTTTTTCAAGCTCTGATGCTGCTGATTGTCATTTGTAGCCTCCCAAACATGCTAACTGTCTGGTACTCAGCACTCTATTTTCCCTCTAATCACTCTGACATCAATGCAAATGTGATCGAAAATCAAATCAAACACTTCATAAGAGCTCATGTTGCATAACATTTCTATAGGCTATGCAAATGCATGAGATAACAGAGTTATGGCCTCTTAAAAAGAGGAGGATCACATCAGCTTTCTATAGACTAAGGCCTACTATATTTATTTCTCAACTTTCCTAATATTAAGCACATTACTTATTTTTACAAAGGGGGATAGTCTGCCTGGCTGGCATGAAAATGAACGACGGGAAAAGCATCCTCCATTGGCTATTTAAGTGCATAGATGACATATTTTTTCCCCCTGCCCCTGTTCTGAGACAGGTGCATGATAATGGTCCATTCTAAATCAAAACTAATTTCACACATATATGATCTACTATATGTAAAGACAAGATTCAATTAAGAACATTATTAGCCTATCACCTGTGAATGATACAGTATATTGACACTTGTAAATGATGCCCAGCTTGTTTGCAGTAAGGAAAGAAACAGCGCTTGCCTTTTTTTGGCAACTTTTTCAAACGTTTTTGCATTTTTATGGTGAAAATGTTCTTCCCCAAACATGCCACCTATGTCAAATCAAACTTTATTTGTCACACGCGCCGAATACAACAAGTGTAGACTTTGAAATGCTTACTTACAAGATAATAACCAACAGTGCAGTTCAAGAAGATGTGAGTTTCAAGTTTCGGGAAAAACATTTTCCTGACTGATGTCTTGAGATGTTGCTTCAATATATCCACATAATTTTCCTCCCTCACGATGCCATCTATTTTGTGAAGTGCACCAGCCCTTCCTGCAGCAAAGCATCCCCACAACATGATGCTGCCACCCCCGTACTTCACTGTTGGGATGATGTTCTTCGGCTTGCAAGCTTCCCCCTTTTTTCTCCAAACATAACGATGGTCATTATGGCCAAACAGTTCTATTTTTGTTTAATCACACCAGAGGACATTTCTCCAAAAAGTACGATATTTGTCCCCATGTGCAGTTCCAAACCGTAGTCTGGGTTTTTATTGCTGTTTTGGAGCTGTGGCTTCTTCCTTGAAGAGTAGCCTTTCAGGTTATGTCGATATTGGACTCATTTTACTGTGGATATAGATACTTTTGTACCTGTTTCCTCCAGCATCTTCACAAGGTCCTTTGCTGTTGTTCTGGGATGGATTTGCACTTTTAGCACCAAAGTACGTTCATCTCTAGGAGACAGAACGCTTCTTCTTCCAGAGCGGCATGATGGCTGTGTGGTCCCATGGTGTTTATACTTGTGTACTATTGTTTGTACAGATGAATGTGGTACCTTCAAGCCTTTGGAAATTGCCCCCATGGATGAACCAGACTTATGGAGGTCTACTTTTTCTTCTGAGGTTTTGGCTGATTTCTTTTGATTTTCCGATGATGTCAAGCAAAGAGGCACTGAGTTTGAAGGTAGGCCTTGAAATACATCCACAGGTACACCTCCAATTGACTCAAATGATGTCAATTAGCCAATCAGAAGCTTCTAAAGCCATGCCACCATTTTCTAGAATTTTCCAAGCTGTTTAAAGGCACAGTCAACTTAGTGTATGTAAACTTCTGACCCACTGGAATTGTGATACAGTGAATTATAAGTGAAATAATCTGTCTGTAAACAATTGTTGGAAAAATTATGTAGATGTCCTAACCGACTTGCCAAAACTGTAGTTTGTTAACAAGAAATGTGTGGAGTGGTTAATAAACAAGTTTTAATCACTCCAACCTAAGTGTATGTAAACTGAGTTCAACTGTATATTTTCCTCAGATTACACATAATTTGAAATCAAATACAATTCAGATAAATGCCCATTTATATTAGGTAAAATACCACAGTGTGCCATCACAGCAGCGATATGTGTGACCTGTTGCTATACAAAAAGGGCAACCAGTGGAGCACAAACACCATTGTAAACACAATCATATTTATTTGTATTTATTTTTCTCCCTCTTACTTGTATACCACTGTACATAGCCAATAATATAACATTTGAAATCTCTATTATTTTGAAACTCTTGTGTGTGTAATGTTTACTGTTCAATTCTGATTGTTTATTTCACTTGCTTTGGCAATGTAAATGTATGTTTCCCATGCCAATAAAGCCCCTTTGAATTGAACTCAAATAAGAGAGAGAGTGCAGGACAACTTTGTTTCTCTTTCCTTCTCCCTCTCTCCCTCCCTCCCTAGGTCGTGGCAAGCGTCCATCTCAGTATTTCTTTATGGGACACAACTATCAGCCCCCCCGTAAATTTGTAAAATTACAGCTTTTTAAATGTACGCTTCCTCGTAAATTCAGTGAGAAACCTCACGCAGGGATGATTAGATATCATGATAAAACCCAGAGATGTTTTATCAACGTGTCTAGGAGTGCCCGAGCAGACGACGGCGGTGCAAAACGATTCCCAAGCACTTGTGTGTGTTTTTAAGAAGTATCCTTTTTCAACCGCTTGGTTGCTCGGAGCTCGAAATGGAACCTAATGAAGTTGTTGTGTAGAGTGTATGTATTTGACCTGCTATACTAGAGGAGCTCTTGGTTAAATTCATTTTGGGTTTGGATTTCGGTAATGGAGGTTTAATTGATTGCCTAACATAAAATGACACTTCAACCCCTGTCTGCCCTATTGTACTGTCTAGAGCAGTCTCAGCAGGTGACGGCTGTAGCCACAGACCCACAAGTCCAGACCTCTAGTACGTGTGTGTATGTGTGTTAGCTGGCACAGCAGGTGACGACTGCAGCCATAGACTCACCAAATGAGAGGCGGTCATTCCCCAGACTGGCCACCAGGTGGGCCCAGAGAGCATTTCTCTCGCTCTCTCTCTCTCTCTCTCTCTCTCTCTCTCTATCTCTCTGTCTATCTCTCTCTCTCTCTCTCTCTCTCTCTCGCTCGCTCTCTCTCGCTCTCTCTATTCTATTCTATTAAATTCAATTAAATGGCTTTATTGGAATGGGAAACACATGTTAACATTGCCAAAGCAGATAATAAACAAAAGTAGATAATAAACAAAAGTGAAATAAACAATGCAAATGTACAGTAAACATTACACCCCCCCCCCCCCCCCCCCCTTCCCACACACACACACACACACACACACACACACACACACACTAACACACACACACACACACACAGGTCATAGGCAGCCACTGACTGCCACTCCGCAGTCACAGTGCTAGAGATGTACAAGTGATGAACATTAAATGTCAGGTAGCTTCTTTGTCTCACCTTAATTATCTTTGTCTCAAAGTGTTTAAGACACAGAGGTGAACGCATACTGACAAATATTGTCATTGTATGAAATTGTGAAACTGTCATTAGGGTAGACAAACCTGACATATTTGAAGCTGTAGTATACCAGCATTGCATTAAATTCTTACATTTCATAATCTCATCCAGCACTAAGCTCTTTCCGACGGCACTGTCCAAGAGACGTATCATGTCGAAGAGACAGAACCATGCTTTTGCACAAGTAAGATATTCTCCTAACCAGATAATGTTGTGGAAACCTCTGGTGTCACATTAAATCCTTAAAAGACAACCATTAATTGAACAAGATTTGTGTGTCAGTTATAGCAGGTTTTTATTTGCGTTTGAAATAACGTAATCGGTTCTCAGGGATGCGGGAACTGTAAACTCAGTGCTCCACATCAGGCCTCTCTAAATACACCCCAGTGTGGGCCCACCGGCTATGGAGTTACAAATGAAGTACGCTCAGCCACAATCCACAAAGTAGCCCATCATGTTTTTTTCTTCCTCTCACACAGACAGATGAAGAGAGAGAGAATGGAAAGTGTGATTCTAGAGTAGAAGCATCAAGGTAGTGTATAGTATGTTGTCAAACATGCCTCATCTTTATTCCCTAGTGAGTTATGAGCTAAACCTTTTAATAAAACAATAAAATGGCCTGGAAATGTACGGTTGGTTCTCTCTCTATCTCGTTTTCTCTTTCAGTTCAAATTCATTTTCAATGTAAGGGCTTTATTGGCATGGGATAGATATGTTTACATTGGCAAAGCAAGTGAAACAGATAAACAAAAGTGAAATGAACAATTAAAGAAATAACAGTAAATATTGTACTCACAAAAGAATAAAGACATTTCAAATGTCATATGTGCAAATAGTTAAAGTACAAAATGGAAAATAAATACACTTAAATATGGGTTGTATTTACAATGGTGTTTGTTCTTCAAAGGTTGCCCTTTTCTTGTGGCAACAGGTCACACATCTCGCTGCTGTGATTCCACACTGTGGTATTTCACACAGTAGATATGGGAGTTTATCAAAATTGGATTTGTTTTCAAATTATTTGTGGGTCTGTGTAATCTGAGTGAAATATGTGTCTCTAATATGGTCATACATTTGACAGGAGGTTAGGAAGTGCAGCTCAGTCTCCACCTCATTTTGTGGGCAGTGTGCACATAGCCTGTCTTCTCTTGAGAGCCAGTACTGCCTACGGCAGCCTTTCTCAATAGCAAGGCTATGCTCACCGAGTCTGTACATAGTCAAACTTTTCCTTCATTTTGGGTCAGTCACAGTGGTCAGGTATTCTGCCACTGTGTATTCTCTGTTTAGGGTCAAATAGCATTCTATTTTGCTCAGTTTTTTTTTGTTAATTCTTGACAAATGTGTCATGTACTTATCTTTTTGTTTTCTCATGATTTGGTTGGTTCTAATTGTGTTGCTGTCGTGGGGCTTTGTGGGGTCCCTTTGTGTTTGTGAACAGAGCCCCAGGACCAGCTTTCTTAGGGGACTCTTCTCTGGGTACATCTCTCTCTAGGTGATGGCTTTATTATGGAAGGTTTGTGAAACGCTTCCCATTAGGTGGTTGTAGAATTTAACGTCTCTTTTCTGGATTGTGATAATTAGCGGGGGGTTTGAGACCCCCATTACTGTGAGGACTTGAGACCCCCATTAATGTGAACTGAGAAACGCATGCACACACATCCAGTCAACTTACAGGTGGGGCAGGGTGTGTCTGTGTGTGTTTTTGTCCTCTTTTCTTTCCCTCTTCCTCTCGCCCCTCCTCCCCTCGTCCTCTCACACACACCTCCTCTCGCCCCTTCCAGTGGGAGGATTCTCAGAGCTCTTGTGATTTTTCTCATCACTAAGCTAAGGTCTCTGGGACTAAACACCTCCCTCTGCAACTGGACTTCCTGATGGGCCGCCCCCAGGTGGTAAGGGTAGGTGACAACACATCCGCCACACTGATCCTCAACACGGAGGCCCCTCAGGGGTGCGTGCTCAGTCCCCTCCTGAACTCCCTGTTCACTCATGACTGCATGGCCAGGCACAAATCCAACACCATCATTAAGTTTGCTGATAACACAACAGTGATCACCGACAACGATGAGACAGCCTATAGGAAGGAGGTCAGAGACCTGGCCATGTGGTGCCAGGACAACAACCTCTCCCTCAAGGTGATCAAGACAAAGAAGATGATTGTGGACTACAAGAAAAAGAGGACCGAGCATGCCCCCATTCTCATTCAAGTTCCTTGGTGTCCACATCACCAACAAACTATAATGGTACAAACACACCAAGACAGTCGTGAAGAGGGTACAACAAAGCCTATTCACCCTCAGGAGACAGAAAATATTTGGCATGGGTCCTCAGATCCTCAAAGATTTCTACAGCTGCACCATTGAGAGCATCACTGGTTGCATCACTGCCTGATATGGTAAATGCTCGGCCTCCAACCGCAAGGTACTACAGAGGGTAGTGCGTACGGCCCAGTACATCACTGGGGCCAAGCTTCCTGCCATCCAGGCCCTAAAAATTGTCAGAGAGTCCAGCCATCCTAGTCATAGACTGTTCTCTATGCATGACAAGCGGTACCGGAGCGCCAAATCTAGGTCCAAAAGACTTCTTAACAGCTTCTACCCTCAAGCCATAAGACTCCTGAACAGCTAATCAAATGGCTACCCAGACTATTTGCACCCGCCCCCTCTTTTTAACGCTGCTGCTGCTCTCTGTTTATTATCTATGCATAGTGACTTTAACTCTACCTACATGTACATACCTCATTTACCTTGACTAACCGGTGCCCCCACACATTGACTCTGTACTGGTAACCCCTGTTTATAGCCTTGCTATTGTTAAGTTACTGCTGCTCTTTAATTATTCTTTTTTTTTGTGATCTATTTTTGCTTAACACTTATTTAACTGCCTATAGCTCAGGCCCTGAAGCAAGGACATGCATATTCTTGGTACCATTTGAAAGGAAACACTTTGAATGTTGTGGAACTGTAAAAGGAATGTAGTTGAATATAACACATTAGATCTGGTGAAAGATAATACAAAGAAAAAAAACTACATTTTTTTTTCCATTTTTTTTTTCATTATCTTTGAAAGGCCATAATGTATTATTCCAGCCCAGTTGCAATTTAGATTTTGGCATCTAGATGGCAGCAGTGTATGTGCAATGTCTTATACTGATCCAATGAAACATGTATTTCTGTTCAAAATTTTGTATCAAGACAGCCCAAATGTGACTAATTTGTTTATTAATAACTTTTCATGTTCAAAACTGTGCACTCTCCTCAAAAATAGCATGGTATTCTTTCACTGTAAAAGCTACTGTAAACTGGACAGTGCACTTAGATTAACAAGAATGTAAGCTTTCTGCGAATATCAGAAATGTCTATGTCCTGGGAAATGTTCTTGTTTAGTCCAGGATCCAGTTGCAGAGGGAGGTGTTATCTAGGTCTGGGCCCCTGGCTATGGCTGGAGTAGAGAGAATTAAGATGCTGCCTGGTGTCCCTCAGCATACATTGGACAGACAATCACTGTCTCTAGATCATGGCTGGGGCCTCTTTTTGTTTGTGTGTGTGTTAACCTGGCCCTGTTAGTCAGCTGTATGAATGTCTGAGTTGACTATATTAATGCTAACACTCTCTCTCTCTCTCTCTCTCGTTCTTTCTCTCTCTCTCTCTCTCTCTCTCTCTCTCTCTCTCTCTCGTTCTTTCTCTCTCTCTCTCTCTCTCTCTTTCTCTTTCTCTTTCTCTTTCTCTTTCTCTCTCTCTCTCTCTCTCTTTCTCCCTCTATATTGCTATCTCTCAGCTGTCTGAGGAACTGCAGGTTAAAGGTGGCAGTGGAGGAATCAGAGAGCTGCTAAAACTACTGGCTAAACCCCACATCAAGGTAACAGACACACACTCATACACCAACTCTCTCTGTCTCTCTCTCTCTCTCTCTCTCTCTCTCTCTTGTACGCTCTCTCTTGCTCCCTCTCTCTATACCTCACTTATCAGATCACCACAGAACATAGCCTCTTTTCCTCCTTCCCTTACACACTCCCTATTCATTCCATCTTTCTACATGGTACTCAGTCAATCTTGTATTAGTGCATTATTTCATTATTCCATCTCCTAGTTTTACTATAGTCTCTTTCATGTGGGATGCAGCCGTAGGTTCTGTGTCCTCTGTGATACATCAATCCGCTGTTCATCCACAGGTCAGCCAGACAGATATGATGTCACACAAACGGATGTAGCACTTCTTGAAACTTTTTAAAGCTTCTTTCTCTCTCTCTCTCCTTTTAACAATTCTCTGGCTGCCTTCTCTCTCTCTTGTTAGACATAAATCTAAATCTCAATGGTTGAGTGTGTGTTTGTGTGATGGAGATAGGGAGGTTTGGATTGCTGAATCAGTCCCGGCCGTCTCAGAGTCAGACAGACAGAACGCTGTGTACAGTAGGGCAGAAAGACAATGGTTACAAGATGAATGGAGTCAGATGGACCCCCTCACAGGAAACAAATGGAGATAGGGGGAATCCATCGTGTGTGTGAATCCATCATAACTGCGGTCTGTAACTCAAATGGCACCCTATTCCCTATATAGTGCACTACTTATGGCCCAAGACTACAGTGCCTTCGGAAAGTATTCAGACCCCTTGACTTTTTCCACATTTTGTTACGTTAGTCTTATTCCAAAATTGATTAAATATAAACATTTCTCTATCTACATACAATACCCCATAATGACAAAATGAAAAAAGGTTTTAAAAAATGTATTTAAATGTATAAAAAAATAAGTATTCAGACCCTTTGCTAAGAGACTCAACAAGTCCATCCAGGTCCATCCTGTTCATCCTTAGGTCCATCCTGTTTCCATTGATCATCCTCGAGATGTTTCTACAACTTGATTGGAGTACACCTGTGTTAAAATTAATTGATTGTACATGATTTGGAAAGGCACACACCTGTCTATGTAAGGTCCCACAGTTGACAGTGCATGTCAGAGCAAAAACCAAGCCATGAGGTCGAAGGATTTATCCGGAGAGCTCCGAGACAGGATTGTGCCAAGGCACAGATCTGGGGAAGGGTACTAAAACATTTCTGCAGCATTGAAGGACCCCAAGAACACAGTGGCCTCCATCATTCTTAAATGGAAGAACTTTGGAACCACCAAGACTATTCCTAGACCTGGCCTCCCGGCCCAACTGAGCAATCGGCGGAGAAGGGCTTTGGTCAGGGAGGTGACCAAGAACCCGATGGTCTCTCTGACAGAGCTCTAGAGTTCCTCTGTGGAGATGGGAGAACCTTCCAGAAGGACAATCATCTCTGCAGCACTCCACCAATCAGACTTTTGTGTGACCCCCCCAACCCCTCTTTTACACTGTTGCTACTCCCTGTTTATCTTATACGCATAATCACTTTAACTATACATTCATGTACATACTACCTCAACCAGTGCTCCCGCACATTGGCTAACCGGGCTAACAATCTGCATTGTGTCCCACCACCCGCCAACCCCTCTTTTTATGCTACTGCTACTCTCTGTTCATCATATATGCACAGTCACTTTAACCATACCTACATGTACATACTACCTCAATAAGCCTGACTAACAGGTGTCTGTAAATAGCCTTACTACTGTTATTTTAAAATGTATTTTTACTGTTGTTTTATTTCTTTACTTTTTTCACATTATTGGTTAGAGCCTGTAAGTAAGCATTTCACTGTTGTGTTCGGCGCACGTGACAAATACACTTTGATTTGATTTGATATGGTAGACTGGCTAGACGGAAGCCACTCCTCAGTCAAAGGCACATGACAGCCGGCTTGAAGTTTGCCAAAAGGCACCAAAAGACTCTCAGACCATGAGAAACAATGCAGGAGTGGCTCCTTGAGTGGCCCAGCCAGAGCATGGACTTGAACCCAATCAAACATCTCTGGAGAGACCTGAAAATAGCTGTGCAGCAACGCTCCCCATCCAACCTAACAGAGCTTGAGAGGATATGCAGAGAAGAATGGGAGAAACTCCCCAAATACAGGTGTGCCAATATTGTAGCGTCATACCCAAGAAGACTCGAGGCTGCCAAAGGTGCTTCAACAAAGTACTGAGCAAATGATCTGAATACTTATGTAAATGTGATTTTTCAGTTTATTTTATTTGATTATTTTTGGCAAATGTAAAAATATATACGTATATTGAGTATTGTGTGTAGATTGATGAGGGGAAAAAATATTTATTCAGTTTTAGAATAAGGTTGTAACCTAACAAAATGTGGAAAAAGTAAAGGAGTCTGAATACTTTTCGAAGGCACTGTATATAGGGAATATATCCATCAACTCCAAAGGGAGGTGCCCACGTATCCCTACAACCCTTCACCCCGATGGCTAGTTCAAGACACTGGTGTGCCACGGAGCGTCTCGCAGCACGCCTCCAATTATTGTATTTTGACACAGAGGTTATTGGCAGGGCAAACGTCGATCCATCACAAGGGGTTTCTCTCCTGGGCCAAACTCGTCGGGCCCTATAGGGTGAAGGATGGAGAGATGGGAGAGAGAGCGGTCAAAGCATTACACACATACACTTACAAACACTGCCTCTGCCGCTGGGCCTGCTAGGTAGGGGCCACTCCTCTGCTGGCCTGAAGGGGCGACAGGTTGAAATGTTCACAACTGCCCTAGCGTATACACACGCACTCACACCCACTCCCCCCACATACCCATTTCCCCCTCCCTCCTCTCTGTCTGGCTGTTGCCTGTATGGTTTGGGCCTGCTACCCGGCTTCTCTGATAGTTTTACTGTTCCCTGGGTAAACCGTCACACCGACAGTCTTCTAGCTCCAAGCAGCAGAAGCACTCGGTCACGATAGATTAACCTCAGCAGAAGCTAGCCCAGCTCACCGCTGGGGAATGGTGTCAGGGGGAACACTTTGACTGTAACACACTCACTTGCTGAGGTTTGGAAGCTGTCTCTTCTGAGTGGCTGCAACGGATGGTTCTCTGTGGGTTTTAAGCCCCCCCTCTCCCTCACTCTCTCTCTCCTGATGACTGGATAGGGATCTGACCGGTCTGCCGTGGCACCCGATACCTACCCAGCTCCATGTAAATCGCAGAGTCTGTGTGTAAAACACAAGCAGATGCCTGGGCTCTGAATGGTGTCTCTGTGCGATAGTAACAGTATCACTCTCCATTATAAAATGATCCATTCCTGGGGTGGGACATAAATCACAGCTTTTTTAAAGCACCAACCCTCTCACGCACACACAGGCACACGTGCACACACACACACACCTCCCCCTCTTTTCTCCCTTTTATGATTCTTCACACATGAGAAAACAACTCCTGCCCATATTAGCCGCCTCAGAAACGCTAATATTGACAATGATGAAAGTGCTAATTTTGACGGCAGTCTGTTTCCGATGGGGGGAACTGTGTGTTCTGTTCTATTGGGGTAGGGGAAAGGGTTTCGGGTGTTCGCTGGCAGTGGGTCGGGGTGTCTCTGCCTACCGCATCGCTGGGCTGGGGCTCTCAGAAGTAGAGGGCTGTGTCTCAATTGGCACCCTACTCCTTATAAAGTACACTACTATGGGCACCCTATGGGCTCTTGTCAAAATCAGTGCACTATGTGGGGAATATGGTGCTATTTGGAATGCAAAATAAGTGAACGCAGTAGAACGGAGCACAGCGGGGCTCTGGAACAGTCAATAAAGTGCCAGTCTTGCACTGTCTGCTTGCAGGTTGAAAAATGACTCTGCGAATGACAAGCCCAGCTTAATGAGTGCTAGATGCCAGTGATCCATAGGAGGTTTGTTTGGACAGGCTCAGTGATCTGTTTTTATAGGATCCCTATTATGTATAATGAACACAAACACTGCTCTCAACGTACGGGTCCTAAAAACAGGGTGGACCCAGCCGAACCCAACCCAGCCCGTGATGCCGGGATGCATCCCAAATGGCACCCTATTCCCTATATAGTGTAGTACTGGGCTCTGGTCAAAAGTAGTGCACTATATAGGGAATAGGGTGCCATTTGTGAAACAGCCTCGGTCTCTCCCTAACCCAATCTATATCGGTGGCCCAACTCCTGCTACAGCTGAATGGTTCAGTTCCAACAAGGATATCAGCTCTACATTAAATTGGGAGACACACACAGAACACTGGCTTTGAGTCATAACAGGACCTGCTCCCTGTCGTTGACCCAGAGGAATGCTTCCATACGGTGGCAGCCAGTGTGTGTGTGTGTGTGCTTGTGTACTTGTGTGTGTGCTTGTGTGTGTCTGGTGTGTGTGTGCAAGTGTGTCAGCAGCCACCACAAGCAAGGGGTCTGCCCTGCCTCTGCCATGTGCTACCTATTAGCCTGGTGCTGTTGTTGCTAGTCTGTGGTTGTGATGGGGAGTTTTTACAAGGCATTACCGGCCAGGCTGTTACGAGCTGTAAGGGGAAAGGAGGGCTGCTGGAATGAGTGTCAACTAGGCCCTGATGGAGGAAGTGGTGGGCATTGATGAGAGGATACTCAGTGTTCAGGATATTAGTTGTGATGGATATCAGGAACTAACTGTGGTCTCCAGGCTTCCTAATGTTAGAGAACTGGGAGTATGGTAACGCAAGACTAATAGGGGTGTAGAGGTAGGAGCAAAACACACGCGTGCGCGCACACACACACTCACACACATAGACACAAGGCTGTGAGAAGGAGAGGGTAGGAGGGGAGAGCTGTGAGGCCTGAGGTGAGCTGGGTTGGGTTAAGGAAGTTATAGAAGCTGTTGAAACAGGAATAAGCTGTGATTGGCACATAGTAACAGGCCTTGGTGTTGTTGACGAACCAGATCAGGTGTTATGAGTGACAGCGACACCTCACCAGGGAGGTGGGGGACACTGCGTGTGTCCGTCCGTCCGTCTGTCTATCCTCGGAGTGAAAACTCCTCTCTCCGGAGTCACATCGGCACAGGGCAGCAGTGTTTCATCGGCGGTGTTGTTTTCGGAAAACTCTGGAAACTCGATACAACACCACATTAAACGTTTTCTCTAACCTCCTAAAAAGAGGAGAGGAGAAGAAACAAAGAAAAACGGAAAAGGAGATTTGGCCTCAGCAAATCGAGAAAGAGAGAGAGCGTTCCTCTGAAAATATTTGTTCTGTAATATTTTAATCAGCTCTGAATGGAGCACGGTCTGGTGCAGGCTGCTTTAAAAAAACATGTATTTTACCTTTATTTAACTAGGCAAGTCAAGAACAAATTCTTATTTTCAATGACGACCTAGGAACAGTGGATTAACTGCCTCGTTCAGGGGGGGCAGAACAACAGATTTTTACCTTGTCAGCTCGGGGAATCGATCTTGCAACCTTTCGGTTACAAGTCCAATGCTTTAACCACTCTAACCACTAGACTACCTTCCACACTGGCTAGTATAATGTCTGTTATTATACTGTTCTAGAGTTGTGTGAAGATAAGTTATCTTTACTATTATTACATCATTTGTCCTCACATAAGGAAATGTGTTTCCACTGCTCCCAGGAACCATATACAAACATGATGACAAAAGATAGTTAGTGCCACACAGTTAAAGCCAGTGTCCATTAGGGTTGGCCTAAGGGTGACTAGACGAAGGCGGTGTGTCTGCTGCAGGTGGAGTCCCAGTGGAGCTTTGGGCACAGCACACCAGTTGTCTCTCCTTCTTCTTCCTCCTCCTTCTCCCACTCCTCTCATCTGGTCTTCTTTAGGAACATCTTGGAACGCTGTAGTGCATCATGCTCCCATGTCATAAAACAGACTGCTCTTCTCCTTCTCTCCTCCTCTCTATCCTTCCTCTCTCATCCTCCTCTTTCTGGTACGTGATTAGACTATGTTTTTTATTTCATGGAAAAAACAGTTTGTTTCCAGCAGCATTCGGAGACGACACGGAGCCGTTAAATTGTTTGAAAAATGAATGCGATCATTCTCGTCTGTGTCGTCTCGTTTTTCCCCCTGCTGCTCGTGAGAGTGTGAAATATGTGAGGCAGCTGAGAACTTCATTACTTTGCTCATCGCTGAACATCAGCTAGCTAGCGCTCCCATGGGACCGTCCCGACACACACTCACTCTCTGGAAATACAAAAACCGTTACCAGGGGAGGGTAATTCATTTCCCATGATTCATAGCGTCTCAGCGTGGCGTTAACCTCCTTTTATTCAGGAAGATCTATGAGTCCAACGATCAGCCTTAATAGCAATTAACACTTGTAGCTAGTATAATGGGACTTTAACGAAATCAAATCCATCAACAGGTACTTGAGGCAGGGTGCATACATTTTCACACTGGTCCCCCGTGGGTATCAAACACACAACCCTGGTGTTGAAAGCACCACACTCTACCCACTGAGCCACATGGGACACTGTTTCTCTCTGCCGTTTCTCTCCCTCTAGTTGAAAGGATCTCAGCATGTTTGTAGTATGGGTTTGTACTAGAGGTCGACCGATTAATCGGAATGGCCGATTAATTAGGGCCGATTTCAAGTTTCAATAACAATCGGAAATTGGTATTTCTGGGGACCGATTTGGATGATTTTTTTGTTTGTTACACCTTTATTTAATCTTTATTTAACTAGGCAAGTCAGTTAAGAACACATTCTTTTTTTCAATGACGGCCTGGGAACGGTGGGTTAACTGCCTCGTTCAGGGGCAAAACAACAGATTTTCACCTTGTCAGCTCGGGGGATCCAATCTTGCAACTTTACAGTTAACTAGTCCAACGCAATAAGAGAGAGAGAGATCTGCCTCTCTCTCGTTGCACTCCACAAGGAGTCTGCCTGTTATGCGAATGCAGTAAGCCAAGGTAAGTTGCTAGCTAGCATTAAACTTATCTTATAAAAACAATCAATCAATCATAATCACTAGTTAACTACACATGGTTGATGATATTACTAGATATTATCTAGCGTGTCCTGCGTTGCATATAATCTGACTGAGCATACAAGCATACAAGTATCTAAGTATCTAACTGAGCGGTGGTAGGCAGAAGCAGGCGCGTAAACATTCATTCAAACAGCACTTTCTTTGCGTTTTGCCAGCAGCTCTTTGTTGTGCGTCAAGCATTGCGCTGTTTATCACTTCAAGCCTATCAACTCCCGAGATGAGGCTGGTGTAACCGTAGTGAAATGGCTAGCTAGTTCGCCCGCGCTAATAGCGTTTCAAACGTCACTCGCTCTGAGCCTTGGAGTGGTTGTTTCCCTTGCTCTGCATGGGTAACGCTGCTTTGAGGGTGGCTGTTGTCGTTGTGTTCCTGGTTTGAGCCCAGGGAGGAGTGAGGAGAGGAAGGACGGAAGTTATACTGTTACACTGGCAATACTAAAGTGCCTATAAGAACATCCAATAGTCAGAGGTTAATGAAATACAAATGGCATAGAGGGAAATAGTCCTATAATTCCTATAATAACTACAACCTAAAACTTCTTACTTGGGAATATTGAAGACTCATGTTTAAAGGAACCACCAGCTTTCAAATGTTCTCATGTTCTGAGCAAGGAACTTAAACGTTAGCTTGCCTTACATGGCACATATTGCACTTTTACTTTCTTCTCCAACACTTTGTTTTTGCATTACTTAAACCAAATTGAACATGTTTCATTATTTATTTGAGGCTAAATTGATTTTATTGATGTATTATTTTAAGTTAAAATAAGTGTTCATTCAGTATTGTTGTAATTGTCATTTTTTTTTTTTTTTTTTTAAGAATCGGACGATTTTTTCCCCCCCAAATACTTTGGTCTTCCAATAATCGGTATCGGCGTTGAAAAATCATAATCGGTCGACCTCTAGTTTGTACTGTTGTATAGGGATCTAGTCTTTGAATGGTGAATTTGAACCCCTCTCTTTCCTCTCCACTTGCCTCCTCTTTCACTCTCCTTTCACCCCCCCCGCCCACTTTCCTATCCTCTTTCATCCCCCTTTTCTTCTCCTCCGTAGAGTCTTCTGTCCGTCCATGACACGGTAGCCCAGAAGAGTTTTGACCCCGATCTGCCTCCGTTGCCCGATGACATCGATGATGACGAGGAGTCAGTGAAGATCATACGACTGGTCAAGAACAAGGAGCCTCTCGTAAGTCATAGTCTTACAACACACATATACACACACAATGACGAGGCGTCAGTGAAGATCATACGGCTGGTCAAGAACAAGGAGCCTCTCGTAAGTCCCCCTCACAACAGACACACACACACACACACACACACACACACACACACACACACACACACACACACACACACACACACACACACACATACACACACAATGACGAGGAGTCAGTGAAGATCATACAGCTGGTCAAGAACAAGTCTGAGTCTGGCGAACCAGATGTGACAACTTTGTAACAGTCTGCCCAGTAGCACTGTGCTAGTTCTCACATTGTTTTTGTGTAATGTTCTGTGAATCAGTCTGGCCAATGAACAGTATCTGTTTGGTTTCCTCCCTTGTGGTGCTCTCATCACGCTCCCAGCTCACATCCTTATAGCGATGTCTGACCCCAACAACAACATCAGTGGCAGCAGCATGAACTGCGCCCCAAATGGCATCCTATTCTCTACATAGTGCACTACTTTTGACCAGAGACCTATCGGCTCTGGTTAAAAGTAGTGCAGTGTAAATGGAATAGGGTGCCATTTGGGATGCAACCAATGTCTTGGCCTGGTTCCCTTTCTCACTTTCATCCTTTACATCCAGCTCCAGTTCCTCCTCTCCCCACTGAGAGACATACCACACATTCCCCTGGTCAGCCCTGCTCTGCTCTCTCTCACATACACACATGCTTCACACATATGCAGACATGTGACAAACACGCGCGCACACACACACAGTCTTGTACAGCTAACCTTGTGGGGACACAATTCAGTCCCATTCAAAATCCTATTTTCCCGAACCCCTAAACCTAACCCTAACCTGTACTCTTACCCTAATACAAAAACCTAACCTTAACCCTATCCCTTAACCTAACCCTAGCTCCTAACCTTAAACCGAATTCTAACACTAAGTCTAACCATAATCCTAAACCCCCTAGAATTAGCATTTTACCTTGTGGGGACGAACTAGATGTCCCTAGTTGGTCAAATATTTGTTTATTTACTATTCTTGTGGGGACACGTCAACACATATATATACACACACACACACCTCTTTGTGGTCAGCTGGTGGGTGTGGTCTCTCACCCCCTCCTCTCTTTCTCTCTCATCCCTCTTTCTCTCATCCACCATCCCTCTCTTTTTCTTTCTACTACCATCTATCTTTGCATCCTCTCTCATTCGCTTTCTCTCCGTATCCTCTCTTTCTTTAACTCATCCTTTATTTCTGAATCCTCTCTTTTTCTCAGACTTTCTCTCTCAACCTGTATTCCAACTCACTCTTTCCATCCATCCATCCCCCCCCCCCCCCCCGCCACCATCACGGTCCTGACCTCAGTGTCATGTCTGGCATGGCGGTCTGTCACAGAGCTCTGTCATCAGAGTGCCACCCTTTGTTGTGTGTGGAGGCCCTCTTTGATCTGGTGTGTGTGTGTGTGCTACAGTAACAGTAGTGTCCTGTCTTGGCTGGTCTTGCTTTATTTTGAGGTTCCATTGAGGTTTTCTCAGACCTTTATTTGGCTCTGTGCCTGCCCGCCGTCTCACCTCCCCTCTCCCCTCCCCTCTAACCACACCTCAGGGAACCGGCGAGGAACAGAACACACCTAAAGTAATTTTGGATTCCAGCCTTCCCCTTGCATGTTCCAGTTCCCCCGGCTGGTCACTGTAATAAGTGACTCAGTCAGTCCCTCTGGCTCTGGAATGTTCTCTAGCTCCTTATTGTTTTTGCTCTGCTATTGTTTTTTCCAGCCCACTACTACTACTAGGGCTGATGTAAGTAAGGTCACATCTCAGAAACCATAATGTGATTTACACACAGGCCCCAGTCAGGTTTAATTGTCAGGTTGCATTTTTCACTAGCCTCCTACATGTCAGCTTGTTTTTCTCTTCTGATTGTATTTGGATCCTTAGAGGTCAACTCTGAAACATGAATTTGGAATGTGTGATGATGTTGTTTTGGCAGTACAATAGTGTCAAAGGGTTTTATGTTGACGAAACACTGAAGTGTTCTAAAATGTGTTATACGTGTACAGAGTGATTTAATGTCAAGGGGTCCAAGCCTATTGACCATTCAGAGTATGTGGCTTATCCGTCCGTCCCTCAGCACAGTGTGGTTTCATCTCATGTTTGGGCTGCCCTCTCACTGCCTGAAGGACCCTTATTGTGCTCTAATTGAGGCTTGGCAGTGGTACAGGAGGAGGATTCCTGTGTTTGCTAGCTGTCTGCAACTGAAAACAAAACAATACATTCCAATGGGGCCTCCAACCGACTTATGGCCACCCGCTGTCCGTCTTCCAGAAATGTCACGTCTGAACGTTTGATGGTGATGATTCTATTTGCATGCGGCGAGCTGGTGGCGACTCGGGCGGAGAGGGAAGGGCCTAGCACCTATGCTGATGAGAGAGCCAATTCAGGGCTGCTGCCCACTCCGTGGTCTGAGTCTGGTCTGGGCCATCTCAAAGAGCCACCGCCTTCATTTCCCAGTGTTCCTCTCTCTCTCTGTAATCACGCTCCTGCCAGAACTTCACACGGTAGCCCTCCCTCCTCTGGAGCAGCAGCGCTGTGAGTGGACGGTGTGGGTTGGTTGACCACTGTTGTTCACTACTCTGGGTGACTCACTCACTGACTGTAGACTGGAGAGAGCACTGTGGCCATAGTCTGTCTGTAGTCTGCACGCCACAACCACAACCAGGGCTGGGTAACTTATAATAACCCATAGCTTTGCAATGAGGAAATAACTGTGTTTACTTTGTAAGATATCCAATCCAAATATTACAATATCTATATGGCATCATCATTACTGTAGCTCCAACCCCAACTGATTTTTTTTTCTTCTTTCAGATAGACCTGTATTGAAATTAAATTAAATAACAGTAAACAATCATTCAGACATAAGGTTTGGGAAGAGGAGGATCCCACCTTCAGTGATTGTACCTTTCATCTCTTGGCTATGTCAGACAATTAGGAGTGAAACCATTAAGGCAACACCGCCATTTTAGCATTTCTGCCAATAAAGGCCCCAAATTGTGTAGGGTCTTCATCTTCCACTGCACCAAATTGACTTGGATGTGTCTTTTCCTATCGCTGCAACTCCCCTACGGACTCAGGAGAGACGAAGGTCGAGAGCCTCCTAAACATGACCTTGCCAAGCCGCACTGCTTCTTGACATACTGCTCCCTTAACCCGGAAGCCAGTAACACCAACGTGTCAGAGGAAACATCGTCCAGCTGGCGACCTAGGTCAGCTTGCAGGTGCCCCGCCAAAACCTCCCTTAACCCAGACAACACTGGGCCAATTGTGCACCACCTCATGGGTCTCCCGGTCACGGCCTAAGACTGAACCCGGGTCTGTAGTGACACTTCAAGCACTGCGACACAGTGCCTTAGACCGCAGGGCTGCTCAGGAGGCCTGGATGTGCCTTTTAACTTGCAATTTGACATAATCAGCCTGAAATTCTCACACTTGACATCATAACAAGAGCACTGAGAGTATTGAGGTAATTTATTTCCCGTCTCTCTTTCTCTCTTTGCATGTTTTGGCTTTATCTTCAGGGGACTGTTTCATAGTTAGCATGCTGAGGCCTTTACTGGTGACTCATCCATTAGCTTAATTGTGATTAGTTGAGTGGATTGTATTCGGTAGCTCTGATTAATTGCTATCATTTTTCACGCTGTGACTTCATACCGTAAAAACTCCATATTTCATTTCAAATCAAATTGATTTATATAGCCCTTCTTACATCAGCTATACAGAAACCCAGCCTAAAACCCCAAACAGAAAGCAATGCAGGTGTAGAAGCATGGTGGCTAGGAAAAACTCCCTAGAAAGGCCGAAACCTAGAGAGGAACCAGGCTATGAGGGGTGGCCAGTTTTCTTCTGGCTGTACCGGGTGGAGATTATAACAGAACATGGCCAAGATGTTCAAATGTTCATAAATGACCAGCATGGTCAAATAATAGTAATCACAGTGAACATGTCAGGGTTCCATAGCCGCAGGCAGAACAGTTGAAAGTGTAGCAGCAGCACGCCAGGTGGACTGGGGACAACAAAGAGTCATCATGCCAGGTAGTCCTGAGGCATGGTCCTAGGGCTCAGGTCCTCCGAGAGAGAGAGAAAGAAATAAAGAAAGAGAGAAAGCGTTAGAGAGAGCATACTTAAATTCACACAGGACACCGGATAATTCAGGAGAAATACTCCAGATATAATAGACTGACCCTAGCCCCCCGACACACAAACTACTGCAGCATAAATACTGGAGGCTGAGACATTAGGGGTCAGGAGACACTGTGGCCCAATCCGATGATACCCCATGACAGGGCCAAACAGGCAGGATATAACCCCACCCACTTTGCCAAAGCACAGCCCCCACACCACTAGAGGGATATCTT
The DNA here is from genome assembly GCF_002021735.2 of Oncorhynchus kisutch. Taxonomy (NCBI): domain Eukaryota; kingdom Metazoa; phylum Chordata; class Actinopteri; order Salmoniformes; family Salmonidae; genus Oncorhynchus; species Oncorhynchus kisutch. The sequence goes on along the minus strand of NC_034184.2, from coordinate 51,698,468 downwards.
CAACCACCAACTTACCATCCTGAGACAAGGCCGAGTATAGCAGGGGACCCAGCAGGGGACCCCCCCCCCCAGTCCATTCTTTGGCACCCGCTGTAACCCAAACCTTTTGTTTTATTAGGTCCAATGTCGGGACAATGAAATAATGTTTGAATAGAGAGAGGCATAAACATGTGGGTGCTGCCTGCTCCAGAAATAAGGCCAGACGTTTATTTTTATTGGAAGAATGTGTTATTTTGGATTAGGTTACCCAAAACTACATTTGAGTGGAACGAACACAAGAGTTGCGTCAAGACCAACTTCTGTCTCCTCTGAGCACCGGGATATAGTGTGTACGTCCCAAATGGCATCCAATTCCCTATAATGTGCATGACTTTTTATCAGGGCCCATAGGCCTTCTTTCTGGTGATAAAGGGGCTGAGTACAGACTGCCTAATATAAGCGCTGGCATCCAGAGTTGCCAGGATGGGAGAGAAGCACTGGCGTTACACAATTCAACCTCCCCAAGCCAGGAGCCTAAGGACCCGAGAGAGAGAGACAAACTCCTCACCACACCATCTTCATCCTGCATCTTTGAAAAGAAAGTAAAAATAATTGTAAAAGTAGTGAAAAATGAATCAACAGAGATACCGCAGGCATTAGGTCTGACCGTTGGATAGTCTGAAAACATTAGGGAGAATCCAGGGCTGTCCCAAATGGCACCCTGTTTCCTATAAAGTGCATTACCTTTGCCTGTTCAAATTTAGTGCACTATATAGAGATTATGGTGTCATTTGGGACTCAAGCAAGGCTGTGGTCGATGTGTCCTGCTCCTCTCATTTGGCTGTTTTTAAACCCTGTCATGACGCAGATGTAAATAGCAGATTGGAGATGCTTGCTGTGTTTTCCCCGCTGTTTTATGTTTTTTATGGCTCGCTCTACTCCACTGCTCTCTCTGTGCCATTCTCTTGTGGATCCCTTCATCTCTACACATCTATATACGCTACCGTTCAAAAGTTTGGGGTCACTTTGTTTTTGAAATAAAAGCAACATTGTTAATTGTTGTAAATGACTATTGTAGCTGGAAACGGCTGATTTTTTTTCATGGAATATCTACATAGGCGTACAGAGGCCCATTATCAGCAACCATCACTCCTGTGCTCCAATGGCACGTTGTGTTAGCTAATCCAAGTTTATCCTTTTAAAAGGCTAATTGATCATTAGAAAACCCTTTTGCAATTAAGTTATCACAGGTAAAAACTGTAGTGCTGATTAAAGAAGCAATAAAACTGACCTTCTTTAGACTAGTTGAGTATCTGTAGCATCAGCATTTGTGGGTTCGATTACAGGCTCAAAACGGCCAGAAACAAAGAAATGTATTCTGAAACTCATCAGTTTATTCTTGTTCTGAGAAATGAAGCCTATTCCATGCGAGAAATGTTCAAGAAACTAAAGATCTCTCTGTACTACTCCCTTCACAGAACATCGCAAACTGGCTCTAACCAGAATAGAAAGATGAGTGGGAGGCCCCGGTGCACAAGATGGGCAAAATAACACAGACACTGAACAGAGGAACTCTGCCTAGAAGGCCAGCATCCTGGAGTCACCTCTTTTCTTTCAAAAACAAGGACATTTCTAAGTGACCCCAAACTTTTGAACGCTAGTGTATCACTCTTTATTTGTCTGTCTGTCTGTCTGTCTGTCTGTCTGTCTGTCTGTCTGTCTGTCTGTCTGTCTGTCTGTCTGTCTGTCTGTCTGTCTGTCTGTCTGTCTGTCTGTCTGTCTGTCTGTCTGTCTGTCTGTCTGTTGTTCTGACTGTTTGTCCATCTCTTCTTTCCCTCTCTCTGTTGTCCTTTTGTTTGTGTGCATCAGTTTTTCACTTTTTTAAAAGACTGGGGAAAGACGCTGGTCCACCACCTTGTGTGTATCCCAAATGGCACCCTATTCCCTATAGTGCATTACTTTTGACCAGAACCAAACCCCAGGGCCCTAGTCAAAAGAAGTATGATAAATGGGAATCAGTGTGCCATTTGGAATACAGTCCTTTCCATCATGCACCTCAATCCGCCCAGATGTCCGTCTAGACCCCCAGACACCCAAACCTCCATCTCCAGGTTGTTAAGCATCATTAGGAGCTGTCAAAACACCAGGCCAGGAACCTGACAGGATCATTGTCACTTTCCTTTCCTTTCTCCTCTCTCTTTCTCTCTCTTTCTCTCTCTCTCTATTGGGTTTCCCATTAAGAGCGACTGTGCCATGGAAAATACTCTCCATACCAAGGGCATCATCTCCTGTGTGGGTGTCGGGCTCTTCCGGTGACATGCCATCCAGTTGGCCCTTGCCAACCTAGTCGACTGCCCTGTACCTAATCAATACAACTTTGTGAACTCTCACTCTAGATGCCTGGTGGATCAGCTGGACTTCTCGTTAAGAACACTGAACTTGTCTTTGAGTCTCCGATGTTCATTTTCATTTTATACTGTTTTAGAGTGCTACCTACCAGATCTTCCGAGAAAGAACTAAAGAATGACTTGCATCACAATCAGATATTGACATGTAAAAAAAACATTAAAAAAACATTTTTCCATCTGGTCTTTAGGAGGGCACTCCTTTAGTCTTCAATTCACCATTCTGACACCATTAGAGCTGGATCGCTCCTACTGCCTCATCTCTTCTTTTGTCTCAGAGTCGTAAACACATGCAGATAATCAGATCGGATAATCAATCAATCAGATAATACCCACCCATCACTCTCTCTGTCTGTCTCTGTGTCTCAATGGAATCTTAATACCGTTGGCTTGACTGTGAACTTTATGCTTGGAGTGCTTATGGAGAAGCTTATGTTAATTTCAACTGTAGTCAATGAAAGTGGTACACAATGGCACTGCAGCCATTTAAAACATAATATGAGGATGTAACTTTTTTTTCTATTTACATTAGTGTTCGGAAATCAAGTCGTTTGTAACGCTACTCTGTGGGATTCATGGAGCAGCAGATGAGATTAGGGTAGGCAGGTAGGACACATGTTAGTGTTTTACAAATATAGTTGTGTGCTATAAAACCCATACATCTTTCATTTGATGGATGAGCTGGGGGTTTGGTGCTCTGTGAAGAAGATGGAGTGTTCTCGAATGTTCTGGAGTGTAAAACATGAGGAAACATCTGGTGCGTCCTGGTTCCATGGTGGTATAGGATTGGATCACTTCAATTTGGAACTGGCAGTAGTTTGTGTCCGGAGCGTTTGGTTCCATGGTGGTATAGCATGTGTCCATCTTTAACCTGTCTAGCGGAACACCCCCGCAACAGTCAGTGAAAGTGCAGGGCGCCAAATTCAAAACACCATTTTAAAGATAAACACCATACAACCATTTTAAAGATAACATTCTCGTTAATCCAGCCAGTGTCTGATTTCAAAAAGTTTTTACAGCGAAAGCACCACAAACGATTGTTAGGTCACCACCAAGCCACAGAAAAACACAGCCATTTTTTACAGCCAAAGAGAGGAGTCACAAAAAGCAGAAATAGAGATAAAATTAATCACTAACCTTTGATGATCTTCATCAGATGGCACTCATAGGAATTCATGTTACACAACACATTTATGTTTTGTTTGATAAAGTTCATATTTATATAAAAAAATCTGAGTTTACATTGGCGCGTTACGTTCACTAGTTCTAAAACATGCAGTGATATTGCAGAGAGGCACATCAATTTACAGAAATACTCATATAAACATTGATAAAGGTACGACTATTATACATGGACATTTTGATAAACTTCTCCTTAATGCAACCGCTGTGTCAGATTTCAAAAAAACTTTACGGAGAAAGCAAACCATGCAATAAGCCTTTAGACAACAAAGCAGCCAAAAACGATATTGGGTAGGCAACATTACTCAGAAATAACATTTAAAATATTCACTTACCTTTGATGATCTTCATCAGAATGCACTCCCAGGAATCCCAGTTCCACCATAAATGTTTGTTTTGTTCGATAATGTCCATCAGTTTTGTCCAAATATCTTATTTTTTTAGGGCGTTTGGTAAACAAATCCAAAAGCAAATCAGGTCGCGCCGAATGTCGGATGAAAAGTTAAAAAAGTTCCGTTACAGCCCGTAGAAACATGCCAACCTAAGTATGGAATCAATCTTTAGGACAATTCCTTTGTCTGTAAAAATTAAGTGGAACGTAGCTACCTTTCACGTGAGAGCGGCAGACCGAGGCTGTGGCACTATGCCAGACCACTCACTCAAAGAGCCCTTATGAGCCCCTCCTTTAGAGTAGAATCCTCAAAACAGGTTCTAAATACTGTTGACATCTAGTGGAAGCCTTGGGAAGTGAAACATAACTAATATCACCCTGTATATTCAATGGGGGCTGACTTGAAAAACTACGAACCTCAGATTTCCCACTTCCTGGTTGGAGTTTTTCTCAGGTTTTTGCCTGCATATGAGTTCTGTTATACTCACAGACATCATTCAAACAGTTTTAGAAAATTTGTGTTTCTAAGTCAGAGTGTTTTAGAGTCAGAGTTTTTTCTATCCAATACTAATAATAATATGCATATATTAGCATCTTGGACAGAGTAGAAGGCAGTTCACTCTGGGCACGCTATTCATCCAAAAGTGAAAATGCTGCCCCCTATCCCAAAAAGGTTAGCATGCAGCCTATTAGATGTGTAACTTTGTGTGTTTGTCCACACAGTGGTTTCAGTTCCGCCTAATTCTGTCTAGTCACTGGCCGAATGTATTAAATTACCAACATTTTTGTTAATTGTTACCTCACCTGATGTGGCGATTAGGTGGCTGGTGGAGTCTTTGAAAGAAACCCAGACCCACCACCCACCACAGGTTAGCTGTAGAGGTCATGGCCAGTTCTCTGGGTTTGTGTCTATAATGTGTGACAGCCCCTATCTAATGTAGCTCATGCCAGTCTGGTGAGTGATCCACACTCATAGCCTCAGAACACCCCACATCACAGAAACGTTATTACCATGTTCCCATATTGATCTCAAGGCACACTGAGACCATTTGCTATCATCTGTCATCTTAAATGCCGAGATGGTTTCAGGCCTCTAGAACTTTCCCACCTTGTTTTTATCATCTCTAGTTGCTTCCTCTCCCCAAGGTATGACCCAAGTTCTGTACTTCAGCATTCCTTTGGTGTGGCATTGCGAGAGTCAGGGCTGAGGTTGGGGAATGTGTGCGTTATTGGCTGTCGCTGTGCGGCGCTCCTTGTGTGTTGCCAGGTCACTTATGGAAATGAGATATGACATGTGAAAGTGCTGTTTTCTTGGCGAGGTCATTTCAGGAGAAAACACTAAACAATCCCAGAGAGAGACTAGAGGCACAACAACTTTGTAATTTTAGTTGTATACACACACACACACACTCACACACACACACACACACACACACACACACACACACACACACACACACACACACACACACACACACACACACACACACACACACACACACACACACACACACACACACACACACACACACACACACACACACACACACACACACACACACACACACACACACACACACAGCTCAGGGCAGAAGTAGGAACCCAGGCAGGCCCAGTTAGGGGATTGAGCATAAGCATACATGCTGGCTCTTACACACTGTGAATCCTGGGTTGCGACTTAACACACAAGCACCTGTCTGAAATACTGAGGTGGGCCTGCTAAATATGTTTTCTCAGAGTGTGTAATGACTCTATCATAACATTAAGAGCCTGTGAAGGGAAGGAGGAGGGGGGACACACACCAACACACAGTATCTGGCAGTCTCAGCTCGTCCTTGGAATGTCCCCTGTAATTATCATGATAATTACCCACAATTTTCCTTTTTCTCATAATACCTGTTAATTACACTCCCAGGTCAAGAGCAGGGTTAAGGAAATAAAATAGGACATTTTAGCCTGAGTTTCTCTGGGTAGGTTTTTATTGGTTGTAATCACAAGTGATTTAATAAAAGAGGTGGAGAGGCATGCAATAGGTCACCCAGCGAGAATAGTGAGACAGCAAACAGCAGACACACACACACATACAGGAGCGGTCATTGTGGCATGAAATACTAGGAGAAAAATTGTTTAACATAGCTTAAAGTACCCTTTTCTCTCTCTCTCTCTGGCTTCTCTCCGTTTCACTGATAGTAAGGTCTTTCATCTGCTGAGTCCTACGCTAAGAAGTAGCACATTCTTTACTGCATTTTATTATAATGTAGGCCTACCAAAATGAATTACGAACTTCATCCCCAATCATGACCACATACATTAATTACAGTATTACCTGAGTACCGCTTCTCTTTCTTTCATTCCGTTTTTTTAGACAATGCTGTGTAATGTCTTGGTGGGAAGAAGTGTGCAAGGCCTCATAAATGCGTATTGGCTCTGTTTCTGAATGATTCTATATGTTGTAGGGATGATATGCCATCCGTCTGACTGAAGTCTGACGTAAGGCTGAATTGCACACTTTTACACGTAAAGATATGATTGGAGTTAATTGCGTTTTAATGTCCAGGAGGCCTTGTTTCCATTGTGATTCTATTTTCCCATGGTCAACATCTGGCTAGAGCAGAATGCCAGCATGTGGTTTCCACTACATTTATATTTATATCCTAAATACTTCAGTCAACACGGTGGCGGGCGGACTTGCCGGTGCGGCCGGGCCGGAACGAGAGTTTATTGTCGCCGTTACACTTTGCTGTTAAGTGACATCATGTCAAAACACGTTCTCTCCCCCGGCCCGACCACTTGCATTTGTTTTTTCTTGTCTCGTTCAATTTGGAGGGAAACATAACGTTTGTTGAATGCCACGGGCTCAGACGCCGTTCCCGGGACAATGTTATGAGTGGTCGTTACGGGCCGAGGGATGTGTGTGTGAAATGGAGACGCCTGCTTGTTTTCGCTGGCAGGTTGAGGGGGGTGGGGATTTAGAGGTTTGGGGTAGGGCTGGGTAAGAGGATCCCTGGACCCAGGCCTCTGGTTCTCTAATATGGCCAGGCCACACAAACCCAGACTCCTAAAGACCCAACCACCACCACTCCTTTAGTTTCAGCCAGAGCCCCAGCCCCAATTCCATCGCCAGCCACCTGACTGCTGAAGACCCAGCCAGCCAGCAGGTTCTATGGCCCTGGCCCCAGCCCCTGCTGCTACTGCTGCTCTAATTGTCCTGGCCCCAGCCTCTATACTCAATCCCCAGTCCTTTACCTAAGCCCAAGCCCCAGCCAATAGATCCCTGAAGGCCCAGCCATCCCTGTAGACACTATAGCTGCTGGTGCAGTAACTGTCCTGGCCCCAGCCCGGTTCTCTCCCGAGCTGACAAGGTACAAATCTGTCGTTCTGCCCCTGAACAGGCAGTTAACCCACTGTTCCTAGGCCGTCATTGAAAATAAGAATTTGTTCTTAACTGACTTGCCTAGTTAAATAAAGGTAAAATAAAAAAATAGGAGAACCCTTTTTGGTTCCAGGTAGAACCCCTTTTGGTCCCAGGTAGAACTATTTTGGGTTCCATTGTGTAAAGGGTTCTACATGGAACTCAAAAGGGATCTAACTGGAACCAAAACGGGTTCCTCAAAGGGTTCTCCTATGGGGACAGACAAAGAATCCTTTTAGGTTCTAGCAGCTTTTTTCTAAGAGTGTATACCATGGTCCTGCCTGACGTGTGCTAAGCAGAGATCTGAGGTCTTTCCTATTCCTGTAGTAATTGTCCTGGCCCCTGCCCCACTCTATCTGCTAAGGTTTCATGGCTCCACTTCGTGTTGAAAAGTCCTCGAAGATATTGCCTGACTTTCGTTTGCTCCCAGAAATACAATGTCGCCTCCTATATACCGTGAGGCAATCCAGATTCAGTGTGAGCCGTTTGTCATCACATACTTAATACCACAACCATGTCTCCCTCTGCATGTGTTTTTTATACGGCCACTCACAGAGACTCGGAGAGAGAATATCACTAACGGTCTGATATGAATGAATATTGCTCCAGTTCTCATCACGCCGCGGAGATTAAGCTATTGAGTTTTGGCCGGGCCTCGAATAACAATCAGAAGCATTTATGTGTTAGAAATATAGTTATAGTGGTCGGGGCAGAGGTTCCCATATGGAGCTGATCAGGGGGAGAGAAGAGCAGAGCAGAGGCTGAGGATCACCTTACTTACTGATGAGTAATTGACCGCCGAGCGGCGAACCCAAAGCCTAAAGCGCTGCTGATTCCACAAGGATGATTCCACATCGCTAACTTCTCCAGCTTAATTTTTGGGAGCGAGGCTCGCTCGCTCCTCGCTCCTTTTAAGTAATGCCGATTTTTAGGCCTCGACTTCGAGTCGGAAGACGCAGGACTTAGGCAGGCCTCTGTAACTTGGAGGGATATCTAAACAAAACGCACACGGAAGAGAGACGTTTTTCTTCTCCACTCGTGTCCTGTCTGGCTGTTGGTCGGTGCAGAGCGACCTATTTCGTAAGAATGCCAAGGTTTAGCCAGGCGCTTGATGGTTAATTGCTAGCATAGTAGCCTAGCATAGCTCACTCGTCGGGCTTTGTGATTGTCCAACATCAATCATAGCCCTTAAAGGAGAATTGTGCTTTTTTACAAAAAAACTGTTTCAACTGTAAACCCCTCCGTACCATGAAGGGGCCTCTATCTCTCATAGTGCTTCCAAGTCATGTCAGGCCCGTTAGCTTCCAGAAAATATACATTTCAGAATTTGTCCCTGGAGAATATTGAATGAAGTGTACCAACTCGCTACACAGCTCGTTGAGGCCCTGTAACGATGTGGCGAGGATGTGTGGACTGCCGTGGGATGGGGTGGCGAGTGGGTCACTCTAAAACACGACCAAGGAGTGGGTACTCAGATCTGACTTGACTCATTCACTCTGGAGGTTGGAGCGGAGAGAAGGAGGGGAGAGAGATGGAAGGGGAGACAGAGGTTGCAGAGGGGGAGAGAGTGAAGAGAGTGAACTCTTAGTGAAGTGCTCATTATTTCAACAGCTTGGGCTTAGTTGATGTGAACAAAATGTTTCTCCTCAGCCAGTCATTACCTCCTCCTGGAGCCCAGGGCTGGAGAGACAGGCCCTATTGTAAACCAGACAGCTCTCTTTCCCCTTCATGCTCTTCAGAAGTGTATTCTTTTTCCTTCTCTCTCTCCACCACTCTCTTTCTCTCTGTCTGTCTCCTGGCTGATGTGGCCCAGGCCCTTGCCTGCCAGGTGTACGTGTGTGTGTGCAGCAGGCTGAAGGGCCCTGTTCTCATGTCCCTATCCCCCTATGAGCCTCTCTCCTCTGGTCAGCACACCAAGCTGCCAGAGGCTGAGGAGGCCTGGAGCACTTGGGGAACCCCTCGTTCATTGTACTCATCCTCCTCCCTCTATCTTTCTTAAAATCTCTCCCTTTCTCTGTTTCACTCCCTTTTCTCCCTTCTCCCTCCGCCTCTCCTAATGGTCCTCACCCTGCTGGCCCTGGACCCAGTTCATTGGTTGTTTGGCTGTCTAACCCCTTTCCAGTAGTTTGGTTGATGACTTGGCTGATGTCTCGACTTCCCTGTTCTCTTATCAAGTAGAGCTCATTTGTCCCACTCTCTCTCTCTTTCTCTCTGTCTCTCACTCTCTCTCTCTTACTCTTTCTCTCCCCCTCCCTCTTGGCGTAGATCTGGCCTGAACAAGGATAGGGATCGGCCTGCAGGGAAGTGGGTCAAGTTCCAGTGCTGGATTGACTATACTAGACTAGTCTGACATCCAGTGCAACATACGATTATGGAAGGAGCGGTAATGACAAAGAACAGATAGAGCTTACTCACTTCTTTATTTACTCTTTAGCTAGCCTTGAGCCTCCCTCCCTACCAACGAGAGCTAATAAAAACTTCCATCACATAACAACCTGGCCCCCAGCCAACAACACACAGACAAAAACAAAAATATCCTCACTAGATGAAAGGCAGAGAGCAGCTACCCTACGCCCCTCATGTCTGGACACTGCTCTGAGAGATTACAGGCCCTATATACAGTCCCTCTCTGTCTCTCTCTCTCCGACTCTCTCTCTCTTTCTCTCTTTTTCCTGTCTCACCCCCCATTCTCGCTCTCCCTCCCTCCCTCCCCCACCCTCTGTCTCGCTCCCTCCCCTCTCGCTCTCTCTCCTCTCTCTCACTATTGCTTCATGTTTCAGCTGCTTATAGTCACAGTAAGGGGTTAGCCACGACCTTGACACCAGGGTCTTACAGTGTGCTGCCCTCTCTCCACCCGTCCTCTGATTTCCCTCCTACCGAAACCTCTCCAGTTACCATAATTGGCCCAATTATTTGATTAAGTGGAAAAGCTGTGAAGATCTCTAGCCCAAAGGAGTGTCTTATCCCGACGTCAAACGCCTCTGCTCTTTCCATCAGGACCAGCCACCATCTCTTTTTATTAACTCAATATCACACAGAGGAAAAGACCTTGAGGAAATTATTATTAGAGGAGAATACCCATTACGAGTGAACAGGTAACGAAAACAGTGATGTTGACATGGTAATTTACAGTCGTGATAAAGTGGTAGAAACCAGAGGATATTTCTGGTCCTGGAGAAGTTAAGAAAAGGCAGGGTCTCTGCATCCCAAATGGCACCCTATTCCATATATAGTGCACTACTTTTTTGACCTATGAGTCCTATGGGTGGGCCCTGGTCAAAAGTAGTGCACTAAATAGGTAATAGGGAGCCATTTGGGAGGCGAGGCACACAGGGTCTGCCCTGTGATCTATCATGCTTCTCGCCAGCCATGACAGTCCTGCCTATTGGACCTGTGGATGTACTATAGGTCAGTATACCCAGGCAAAACAAACAAGAAATAATCGTGGTGGACCATCAACTCGTCATTGACGTAGGCTCGTTGTCGCTGAGTGTTCCTGGCTAGGCCCTAGTGGCAATAGGTTACAATGAAATGGCAGTTGGTTAGACAGATTGAAATGAAGCACATCCACACAGTGAAGAAGTGAGGAGGCTCTTCCTTTAGAGAAACAATAACAGTCATGAAGATGATGTGAATAACAGGTAGGAGAGAGAGGAAGAAAGCGAGGGATGACGTGTTTCTGTTTCGCAACAAACTATGTGTCTAGACTACACGTCCGCGGACCCGTTACCCGTCTAGCTTGGCTCGGTCCGTTCGGATGGCAAAGCAACGGTGACGGCGGTGATGACACTCGATACTGTGCTCGGTTTCGAAACATTTCGCCGTCTCGCTGTCTGCCACCGTCGAACTGCCATCCGGCTCTCTGCCGATATGTTGTTTTCTCTCAGCATGGCTAAAGTGTGAGAGAGAGAAGCCCTGGTAAACACATCACTAGCTGAACTGAACACTGTCAGTTGAAATGGAAAAAGAAACTGTATCCCTCTATCCCCTGTCTCCCCCTGCCCTCTGTGTCTTGTGTCTCAGCTATTGGGTTAAGACGACACTGAAAACACAGGGTGTCTGGAGAGTCGAGAGATTGAAAACACAGGGTGTCTGGAGAGAGAGAGGCAACGGTCATCAAAATTAGGTGCCCCATTTGAATAAACACACTCAGCATATTTGCAAATACGAATAGATTAACAAAGTTTTGAAACAGGGCTGAAGCCTCCAAAAACTTCCTGCCTCCCTGCACTCACCTGCACTGTCTAGACTCAGACTGCCTCATTAATTACTGTTGTTGTCGTCACATTCTGTTGCATATTTCAACAAGTGTGCCAATAGCAGGATAACCTTTGAATATAAATCAACACGCTTGACTCTGATTACACCTATCTACTGTCGTGGAAAGTCAGTACTGAGAGAGATTTGGTCATTTCTTCAAACAATCATCTTTATTTAATATTGATTAATTATTGCAATAATGAGGCCGTCAGCCCACCAGTCTTGACTGACTGTTAGGCTGAGAGTCTAGCCTTTACAGACGATGCACAGTTTTTATATACAGTAGCTGATACCAAGATTGCTTAGTCAGTCATTTCTAACCTTCCCATAGGCCACCTTGGTTATCTACACAGGATGGTCTTTTACTTAGTTTCCCAGATGCCAGGAAGATGAGACAATGAGGCATTGTTCTCAACTCTTCCAGGCTCTCTCTATCTCGAGTCACACACACCACATCTTGTCTATAGAATGCTAGCTTTTAGGTTTTTTATCACCAACATCAATCAATTGTCAGCTTCAAGCTATCTCTAGTAGAACCCATGTCCTCAACACCCAGACTAGCTGCAGGGTGCTAGAGTGGAGACCATAAAACACAACATTAGCAGGACAGATATATCTTACTGTTTGTTAAATAAATAATTGTTACATATCTAACAAATAAGGTGAATACCCAATTTTTTACATTCTTTGCGAGATCAGACTTAACATCACTATAATGTGTTCATTTTTGGAAGTTCCTTTCATTTCAGCGCATCTAATTTGTAAACATTTCACCTGTATTCAATTATCCCTCAATTCCACAAAAAAATGAACACCCATTCAAATAAAGTAATGTTTGTTCCCTTTCCTGTGATATGTGTGTCGATGACGAGTTAAATCCTTGAACAAGCGTTCTTATATATGCAACCGAAGACAATGTATTCAACTGAACCCATTTCAGTTGGGGGGGGGGGGTTGACAGGTCATTAAAAACATTTCAGCAGTCGTAACGTTAACGGGAAGAAAACAACAGGTACAAGCAAAGGTATGAAAGAGTTGCAGGAGTACAATGAAAGCAATCAATCCAGCGGGATTTAAGTACTAAGTGGATTTTGTACCCCTCAAGCACACAGAAATAGATGGCTGTAAAAGATCCTCAGGTGGGCGGGTCATGCACAATGCTACAGAGAGGGAGAGAGAGAGTGTCTGGATGAATGCCTGCTGCTGCGTAAAGGATTGAGGGCCAGCTACCTTCTGGGGGATCACCTCTCTCTCAGTCATTGGCTAGTCCAGGCAGACAGGGGCCCAAGATGGATATCCCAGGAAAGATTTGTACTGAAAATGGCCAGCTGTACTGTACAGCCTGTGCTATGGCCTTCATGTCAACCAGTGATGAGATTCACCTCAGCGTGGTAGATTGAAGTGGGGCTGGGGTTGGAAACCGTATCATGTTAGAAGAGATGGTTGACCAGAAAATGTTTGTTGGACGTTGATGGAATTTCTGTGTAGTGGTACACGTGTAACATCATATAATACGGAATCTGTCTCCTTTTTTCCTCCCCACTGTGCGTGTCTGTCTGTGTCTGTCTGTCTGTCTGTCTGTCTGTCTGTCTGTCTGTCTGTGTGTATGTGTGTGTGTGTGTAACACAGGGAGCCACAATAAAGTGTGATGAGCACACAGGAGCCATCCTTGTTGCCAGGATCATGAGAGGTGGCGCTGCAGACAGAAGTGGTAAGTTCTCTCTCTCCTTCCTTGCCCTTCTTTCTCTCCACTCTCTACTATCTCCCCCTGTCTCTCCCCCCCCCCCCCCCCCTCTCTCTCTCTCTCTCTCTCTCTCTCTCTCTCTCTCTCTCTCTCTCTCTCTCTGTTGTGCCCCCTGTAATCAGTGTGTAACGTAAAGTGTATTCATGCCCTGTAGGGATCTCACAGTGTGAAATTGATATGCAGGGGTGATTTGCCAAGCCCAATAATCACTAATACCACCATGAAGGAGAACCACACACTGCTGGAGAGCAGAGAACAACCCCCCCCCCCCGAACTGTGTGCGACTAAAGCAATACAGCCTCACACATACATTATACTCCGTTTAATACTTATGTATTGTTTAGTCTGATATTAACTTCCAAAGGATTTATATTAGGTAGGTCAGTATTATGCTATTATGTATATAGCTGTGTATGTATGCACTCTGTGTTATATGTCTGTGTCTTCTTGACTTGTTGTGTCCTTCCTCTCTCCCTCAATTCAATTCAAAGGGCTTTATTGGCATGGGAAACACATGTTTATATTGCGAAAGCAAGTGAAATAGATAATAAACAGAAGTGAAATAAACAGAAAACATTACACCCACAAACGTTTCAGAGGAATAGAGACATTCCAAATGTCATATTTTGGCTATGTACAGTGTTATAACAATGTGCAAATAGTTACAAAGGGGAAAATAGCTAAACATAAATATGGGTCTCTCTCACTCTCCCTTGTCTTGTCCCTGTTCCAGGTCTGATCCGTGTAGGCGACGAGCTGAGGGAAGTGAACGGGATTCCTGTGGATGACAAGAAGCCTGATGAAATCCTCCGCATTCTGGTGCGTGTGTGTGTACTCGTGCGCGTGTGTGTGGTAGTCAATGCTTGTGTATGTGTGTGCTACCATTGACCTGCTGTTTATAGTTGTGTTTTGGCCCCATGGCTATAGAGATTTACAGACTTGTTTGTAGTGGCAGGACTCTCTCCTCCTAACTCATCCTCACTGGTCAGCCATGTCCCTTTGATTCCTCTATGAGTTAATGGCTAGGCTAAACTCTGGCTGCCCCTTCTGAACCAGCTGGCCCAGGAGCAGGCCTCTGTTTGGGACATGTTGGGCCACATAGTCCCCCTGGAAGAGACAGGCAGGGAGGGGGTTCCTGTAGGGGTCTTTGTAGTCCCTCCAACCACACACACACACACACACACTGTCACAGTCCTCAGATCAGCTCTGGGGAGATGGAGCTGGAGAGGAAAGAGGAAGATAGTTTGGAACTGGTAGACTGTTAAAAGCAGTCCTCTTGGCTCTCCTCTTCCCTCTGATCCACTCCCAACTGTCATCCTATCCTAATGGCCCTCTATTGTTGAAAAATAAAACAGCTCTTCATATTAAAGCTCTCTCATTGGATTAGGCTTGTTGGGTTTTGAGTTATTTTCAATGAAACTGGAGTCTTTATTTTTTCTTCCCCTCTTTCCTCGCTCTCTCTCTCTCTGGTTCTTTCTATGTCTTTCTCTCTCTCCATCTCCTGTCTGTGTTTCAGGCCCAGTCTCAAGGGGCCATTACGTTTAAAATAATACCAGGTATCAAAGAGGAGGCGCCGAGCAAGGAGCCCAAGGTAAGGTCCTACTGCTGTCCTGCCGTACTCATTATGCTGATGGGGTTACACACATGGTTTGAGTCCAAAGTGGCATCCTATTCTCTATTTAGTGCACTACTTTTGACCAGGGCACATAGGGCTCTGGTCAAAAGTAATTAAATATTTAGGGAATAGGGTGCCTTGATTTTGAACAGGACTTACAGTGCATTCGGGAACGTATTCAGACCCCTTTTTCCTCATTTTTGAAAAATGTTACAGCCTTATTCTAAATTGTATTCAATTGTTTTTTCCCTCATCAATCTACTAACAATACCCCATAATGACAAAGCAAAAACAGGTTTTTAGAACATTTTGAACTATCACATTTGCATAACTATTCAGACCCTTTACTCAGTAATTTGTTGATACACCTTCGGCAGCGATTACAGACAAGTCTTCTTGGGTAGGACGCTAGAAGCTTGGCACACCTGTATTTGGGGAGTTTCTCCCATTCTTCTCTGCCGATCCTTTCAGGCTTTGTCAGGTTGGATGGGGAGCGTTGCTGCACAGCTATTTTCAGGTTCAAGCTCACTCAAGGACATTCAGAGACTTGTCCCGAAGCCACTCCTGCATTGTCTTGGCTGTGTGCTTCGGGTCGTTGTCTTGTTGTAAGGTGAACCTTCGCCACTGTCTGTGGTCTTGAGTGCTCTGGAGCTCGTTCTTCCATCTCCAGCTCTGTCAGAGTGACCATCGGGTTCTTGGTCACCTCCCTGACCAAGGTCTTTCTCCCCGATTGCTCAGTTTGGCCGGGCGGCCAGCTCTAAGAAGAGTCTTGGTGGTTCCAAACTTCTTACATTTTAGAATGATGGAGGCCAATGTGTCCTTGGGGTCCTTCAATGCTGCAGAAATGTTTTGGTACCCTTCCCCAGATTTGTGCCATGACACAATCCTGTCTCGGAGCTCTCTGGACAATTTCTTGGACCTCATAGCTTGGTTTTTGATCTGACATCCACTGTCAACTGTGGGACCTTTATATATAATATTATTATTTTTTCATAAGTTTGCAAAACATTCCAAAACCTGTTTCGCTTTGTCATTATGGGGCATCGTGTGTAGATTGAGGGAAAAAATATTTTGTACATTTTAGAATGAGAGTGTAATGTAACAAAATGTGGAAAAGGGGAAGGGGTCTGAATACTTTCCGAGTGCACTGTATATGGCTCTGGTTAAAAATAGTGTTCTATAGATATCAAGGCTCAGGCTAAGACCCAGATGCAGACACAGGAGGTGGACAATACGAGTCTCAGAGTTTATTATAGTACAAGGGCCAGGCAAAAGGTAAGTTAAGGCAGGCAAAGAGTCATAATTCAAAATAGCATCAGTCAGATACAGGACGGCAGGCAGGATCAGGGTCAGGAGACAAAGGGCTGCGAGACAGAGGTTTAACCCTAGACACGTGACAAGCGGGGTATATACGGCGAGTGCGGGGCAACAGAAGACGAACAGCAGAGGGGCTAAGGATTTTAGAGAAGGTGAAAGGGCCGATGAAACGTGGGGGAAAGTTTACAGGACTCCACCCGGAGAGGCAGGTCCCGAGTGGAGGTCTCGAGCCACCTGTCGTCTATACCTGGATGTGGTCTTCAGAAGAGAGGCCCGGGCTCTCTTCCAGGTACGGCGACAGTGGCGGACAAACATCTGGGCAGAGGGTATGCTGACTTCTTCCTCTTGCTCAGTGAAGAGCGGGGGCTGATATCCCGAGGAACACTCGAAGGGAGAGAGATCAATGGCCGAGCAGGGAAGGGTGTTGCGGGCGTATTCCACCCACAAGAGTTGCTGGCTCCAGGTGGTAGGGCTGGCGGAGATGAGGCAATGAAGAGCCATCTCTGGGGGGGTGGGGTGAAAACCAGGGGACGGGCTGGCTGATGACTCAATGAGGGTGCAGAATGCCTTCCAGAACCGAGACGAGATCTGAGGACCACGATAGAACACCATGTCGACCGGAAGTCCATGGATCCGGAAGATGTGCTGCACCATGAGCTGAGCCATATCCTTGGCTGAGGGTAACTTGGGAAGAGGAATAAAATGGTTGGCTTTAGAAAACCTATCCACCACCGTCAGAATCGTGTTGTTGCCATCTGACTTAGGAAGACCAGTAACAAAGTCCAGGGATATATGGGAGGAGCAGGGAGTGGTTGAAGAAGGCCGGCCGAAGCTTGCAGCAGATTCTTATTTTGTGCGCACACACAGTGCAGGCGGCGACGAATGCAGAGACATCAGGAACCCATGTCTGACGGGAGCCTGGATGGCAGGTCAGTTTCGAGGAATGTGTCCATTCCAGGACTGGGGACAAACATCCGGTTAGCCGGAATCCCCCACATTTGTATAGCCCCACTGTGCATTACGGACCAGGCTCTCTAGACCCCAGATGAGTGCAGCTGCTAGACAGGAGGTAGGGAGGATGGTCTCGGGGTCAGACGGAGTAGCAGCGGGGCTATACAAATGTGGGAGTGTGTCAGGCTTCACATTCTTGGACCCTAATAACAGGGCCCAACGAGCCTGCCTAGAGTTGAGGCGCTTGGTGTTGCGAAGTTATTCCAGGTTGTTATGGTCAGTCCACACTAAGAATGGGTGTTCCGCACCCTCCAACCAGTGCCTCCACTCCACCAACGCCATCTTGAGGCGAGGAGTTCTCGATTTCCCACATCATAGTTCCTCTCAGCAGGGGTGAGACCCTACAGGGGTGCAGTTTTTGGTCCTGGGCAGAACGTTGGGACAGGACGGACCCCACTCCGGGAGAGTGGCTTGCTGCCTAATAGGGAATCTGCGGAATTGCTCCAGCAATGTATTGAATGTATGGCCATGGTGTTCTGCCAGGGTATGGAGTCCCTCCATAAGGCTATGCAGTAACTCTTTTTGTCTTCCAATGGTGGCTCCTTGGGAAGAGACAGCGTTGCGGATCTTGTCCAAGTCTGCCGGGTCAGTCATGGCCAGTGCATATTACCAAGGCTCAGGCTAAGACCCAGATGCAGACATAGGAGGCGGATATTATGAGTCGCAGAGTTTATTATAGTACAAGGGGCAGGCAAAAGGTAAGTCAAGCCAGGCAAAGAGTCGTAATCCAAATCAGAGTCAGGCAGGTACAGGACGGCAGGCGGGATCAGGGTCAGGATAGGCAGAATAGGTCAGAACTGGGAAAACAAGGAAAAACAAAAACTAGACAACAGGAAACAGGGGAACATGCTGGTAGGACTTGATGAGACAAACTGGCAACAGGCAAACAGAAAGCGCAGGTATAAATACACGGGATAATGAGGGGAGATGGGAGACACGTGGTGGTGGGTGACAATAGAGGGAATTTGGTGCTATTTCAGACCTTTTGTGAGTGGACTGAGAGGTCCTCTCTAGATGCTTACTGCCTCTAGTGCTGGAGTCTTAGTCTGCATCCCAAATTATACCTTACTCCCTATATAGTGCATATAGTGCTCTACTTTTGACCAGGGCCCACGAGGCCCTATACAGTGGGGAGAACAAGTATTTGATACACTGCCGATTCTGCAGGTTTTCCTACTTACAAAGCATGTAGAGGTCTGACATTTTTAACATAGGTACACTTCAACCGTGAGAGACGGAATCTAAAAAAATCCAGAAAATCACATTGTATGATTTTTAAGTAATTAATGTGCATTTTATTGCATGATATAAGTATTTGATACATCAGAAAAGCAGAACTTAATATTTGGTACAGAAACCTTTGTTTGCATTTACAGAGATCATACGTTTCCTGTAGTTCTTGACCAGGTTTGCACACACTGCAGCAGGGATTTTGGCCCACTCCTCCATACAGACCTTCTCCAGAACCTTCAGGTTCCAGGGCTGTCGCTGGGCAATACGGACTTTCAGCTCCCTCCAAAGATTTTCTATTGGGTTCAGGTCTGGAGATTGGCTAGGCCACTCCAGGACCTTGAGATGCTTCTTACGGAGCCACTCCTTAGTTCCCCTGGCTGTGTGTTTCGGGTCGTTGTCATGCTGGAAGACCTAGCCATCTCAAGATACATGGCCATCATGTATCATCATCCAGATGGTCATTGACAAATTGAAAACTCTAGTCATTGGCGACTCCATTACCCGCAGTATTAGACTTAAAACGAATCATCCAGCGATCATACACTGTTTACCGGGGGGCAGGGCTACCGACGTTAAGGCTAATCTGAAGATGGTGCTGGCTAAAGCTAAAACTGGCGAGTGTAGAGAGTATAGAGATATTGTTATCCACGTCGGCACCAACGATGTTAGGATGAAACAGTCAGAGATCACCAAGCGCAACATAGCTTCTGCGTGTAAATCAGCTAGAAAGATGTGTCGGCATCGAGTAATTGTCTCTGGCCCCCTCCCAGTTAGGGGGAGTGATGAGCTCTGCAGCAGAGTCTCACAACTCAATCGCTGGTTGAAAACTGTTTTCTGCCCCTCCCAAAAGTTAGAATTTGTAGATAATTGGCCCTCTTTCTGGGACTCACCCACAAACAGGACCAAGCCTGACCTGCTGAGGAGTGACGGACTCCATCCTAGCTGGAGGGGTGCTCTCATCTTATCTACCAACATAGACAGGGCTCTAACTCCTCTAGCTTCACAATGAAATAGGGTGCAGGCCAGGCAGCAGGTTGTTAGCCAGCCTGCCAGCATAGCGGAGTCTGCTACTAGCACAGTCAGTGTAGTCAGCTCAGCTATCACCATTGAGACCGTGTCTGTGCCTCGACCTGAGTTGGGCAAAACTAAACATGGCGGTGTTCGCCTTAGCAATCTCACTAGGATAAAGACCACCTCCATTCCTGTCAGTATTGAAAGAGATCATGATACCTCACATTTCAAAATAGGGCTACTTAATGTTAGATCCCTTACTTCAAAGGCAATTATAGTCAATGAACTAATCACTGATCATAATCTTGATGTGATTGGCCTGACTGAAACATGGCTTAAGCCTGATGAATTTACTGTGTTAAATGAGGCCTCACCTCCTGGCTACACTAGTGACCATATCCCCCGTGCATCCCGCAAAGGCGGAGGTGTTGCTAACATTTACGATAGCAAATTTCAATTTACAAAAAAAAAAAGGACGTTTTTGTCTTTTGAGCTTCTAGCCATGAAATCTATGCAGCCTACTCAATCACTTTTTAAAGCAACTGTTTACAGGCCTCCTGGGCCATATACAGCGTTCCTCACTGAGTTCCCTGAATTCCTATCGGACCTTGTAGTCATAGCAGATAATATTCTAATCTTTGGTGACTTTAATATTCACATGGAAAAGTCCACAGACCCACTCCAAAAGGCTTTCGGAGCCATCATCGACTCAGTGGGTTTTGTCCAACATGTCTCTGGACCCACTCACTGTCACAGTCATACGCTGGACCCAGTTTTGTCCCATGGAATAAATGTTGTGGATCTTAATGTTTTTCCTCATAATCCTGGACTATCGGACCACTATTTTATTACGTTTGCAATTGCAACAAATAATCTGCTCAGACCCCAACCAAGGAACATCAAAAGTCGTGCTATAAATTCACAGACTACACAAAGATTCCTTGATGTCCTTCCAGATTCCCTGTCTACCCAAGGACGCCAGGGGACAAAAATCTGTTAACCACCTAACTGAGGAACTCAATTTAACCTTGCGCAATACCCTAGATGCAGTTGCACCCCTAAAAACTAAAAACATTTCTCATAAGAAACTAGCTCCCTGGTACACAGAAAATACCCGAGCTCTGAAGCAAGCTTCCCGAAAATTGGAACGGAAATGGCGCCACACCAAACTGGAAGTCTTCCGACTAGCTAGGAAAGACAGTACCGTGCAGTACCGAAGAGCCCTTACTGCTGCTCGATCATCCTTCTTTTCTAACTTAATTGAGGAAAATAAGAACAATCCGAAATTCCTTTTTGATACTGTCACAAAGCTAACTAAAAAGCAGCATTCCCCAAGAGAGGATGACTTTCGCTTTAGCAGTGATAAATTCATGAACTTCTTTGAGGAAAAGATTATGATTATTAGAAAGCAAATTACGGACTCCTCTTTAAATCTGCGTATTCCTTCAAAGCTCAGTTGTCCTGAGTCTGCACAACTCTCCCAGGACCTAGGATCAAGAGAGACGCTCAAGTGTTTTAGTAATATATCTCTTGACAAATAATCATGGCCTCTAAACCTTCAAGCTGCATACTGGACCCTATTCCAACTAAACTACTGAAAGAGCTGCTTCCTGTGCTTGGCCCTCCTATGTTGAACATAATAAACGGCTCTCTATCCACCGGATGTGTACCAAACTCACTAAAAGTGGCAGTAATAAAGCCTCTCTTGAAAAAGCCAAACCTTGATCCAGAAAATAAAAAAAATCTATATATATCGAATCATCCATTCCTCTCAAAAATTTTAGAAAAGGCTGTTGCGCAGCAACTTACTGCCTTCCTGAAGACAAACAATGTATACGAAATGCTTCAGTCTGGTTTTAGACCCCATCATAGCACTGAGAGGGCACTTGTGAAGGTAGTAAATGACATTTTAATGGCATCGGACCGAGGCTCTGCATCTGTCCTCGTGTTCCTAGACCTTAGTGCTGCTTTTGATAAAATCGATCACCACATTCTTTTGGAGAGATTGGAAACCCAAATTGGTCTACACGGACAAGTTCTGGCCTGGTTTAGATCTTATCTGTCGGAAAGATATCAGTTTGTCTCTGTGAATGGTTTGTCCTCTGACAAATCAACTGTAAATTTCGGTGTTCCTCAAGGTTCCGTTTTAGGACCACTATTGTTTTCACTATATATTTGACCTCTTGGGGATGTTATTCAAAAACATAATGTTAACTTTCACTGCTATGTGGATGACACACAGCTGTACATTTCAATGAAACATGGTGAAGCCCCAAAATTGCCCTTGCTAAAGCATGTGTTTCAGACATAAGGAAGTGGATGGCTGCAAACGTTCTACTTTTAAACTCGGACAAAACAGAGATGCTTGTTCTAGGTCCCAAGAAACAAAGAGATCTTCTGTTGAATCTGACAATTAATCTTAATGGTTGTACAGTCGTCTCAAATAAAACTGTGAAGGACCTCGGCGTTACTCTGGACCCTGATCTCTCTTTTGAAGAACATATCAAGACCATTTCAAGGACAGCTTTTTTCCATCTACGTAACATTGCAAAAATCAGAAACTTTCTGTCCAAAAATGATGCAGAAAAACTAATCCATGCTTTTGTCACTTCTAGGTTAGACTACTGCAATGCTCTACTTTCCGGCTACCCGGATAAAGCACTAAATAAACTTCAGTTGGTGCTAAATACGTCTGCTAGAATCCTGATTAGAACCACAAAATTTGATCATATTACTCCAGTGCTAGCCTCTCTACACTGGCTTCCTGTCAAAGCAAGGGCTGATTTCAAGGTTTTACTGCTAACCTACAAAGCATTACATGGGCTTGCTCCTACCTATCGCTCTGATTTGGTCCTGCCGTACATACCTACACGTACGCTACGGTCACAAGACGCAGGCCTCCTAATTGTCCCTAGAATTTCTAAGCAAACAGCTGGAGGCAGGGCTTTCTCCTATAGAGCTCCATTTTTATGGAACGGTCTGCCTACCCATGTCAGAGACGCAAACTCGGTCTCAACCTTTAAGTCTTTACTGAAGACTCATCTCTTCAGTGGGTCATATGATTGAGTGTAGTCTGGCCCAGGAGTGGGAAGGTGAACGGAAAGGCTCTGGAGCAACGAACCGCCCTTGCTGTCTCTGCCTGGCCGGTTCCCCTCTTTCCACTGGGATTCTCTGCCTCTAACCCTATTACAGGGGCTGAGTCACTGGCTTACTGGGGCTCTCATGCCGTCCCTGGAAGGGGTGCGTCACCTGAGTGGGTTGATTCACTGATGTGGTCATCCTGTCTGGGTTGGCGCCCCCCCTTGGGTTGTGCCATGGCGGAGATCTTTGTGGGCTATACTCGGCCCTGTCTCAGGATGGTAAGTTGGTGGTTGAAGATATCCCTCTAGTGATGTGGGGGCTGTGCTTTGGCAAAGTGGGTGGGGTTATATCCTTCCTGTTTGGCCCTGTCCGGGGGTGTCCTCGGATGCCTTCTTATTATTCGAACATGCTGGTCATTTATGAACATTTGAACATCTTGGCCATGTTCTGTTATAATCTCCACCCGGCACAGCCAGAAGAGGACTGGCCACCCCACATATGCTCTCTCTAATTCTCTCTTTTTTTCTCTCTCTCGGAGGACCTGAGCCCTAGGACCATGCCCCAGGACTACCTGACATGATGACTCCTTGCTGTCCCCAGTCCATCTGACCGTGCTGCTGCTCCAGTTTCAACTGTTCTGCCTTATTATTATACGACCATGCTGGTCATTTATGAACATTTGAACATCTTGGCCATGTTCTGTTATAATCTCCACCCGGCACAGCCAGAAGAGGACTGGCCACCCCACATAGCCTGGTTCCTCTCTAGGTTTCTTCCTAGGTTTTGGCCTTTCTAGGGAGTTTTTCCTAGCCACCGTGCTTCTACACCTGCATTGCTTGCTGTTTGGGGTTTTAGGCTGG
This sequence comes from Oncorhynchus kisutch, assembly GCF_002021735.2. Classification (NCBI taxonomy): domain Eukaryota; kingdom Metazoa; phylum Chordata; class Actinopteri; order Salmoniformes; family Salmonidae; genus Oncorhynchus; species Oncorhynchus kisutch. Next base: position 51,674,967 of record NC_034184.2, on the reverse strand, counting down.
GTTTCTGTACAGCACTTTCAGATATCAGCTGATGTACGAAGGGCTATATAAATAAATTGGATTTGATTTGATTTGATTGGCAAACTTCAGATGGGCCTGGACATGCGCTGGCTTGAGCAGGGGGACCTTGCGTGCGCTGCAGAATTTTAATCCATGACGGCGTAGTGTGTTACTAATGGTTTTTTGAGATTGTGGTCCCAGCTCTCTTCAGGTCATTGACCAGGTCCTGCCGTGTAGTTCTGGGCTGATCCCTCACCTTCCTCATGATCATTGATGCCCCACGAGGTGAGATCTTGCATGGAGCCCCAGACCGAGGGTGATTGACCGTCATTTTGAACTTCTTCTATTTTCTAATAGTTGCGCCAACATTTGTTGCCTTCTCACCAAGCTGCTTGCCTATTGTCCTGTAGCCCATCCCAGCCTTGTGCAGATCTACAATTTTACCCCTGATGTCCTTACACAGCTCTCTGGTCTTGGCCATTGTGGAGAGGTTGGAGTCTGTTTGATTGAGTGTGTGGACAGGTGTCTTTTATACAGGTAACGAGTTCAAACAGGTGCAGTTAATACAGATAATGAGTGGAGAACAGGGGGGCTTCTTAAAGAAAAACTAACAGGTCTGTGAGAGCCAGAATTCTTACTGGTTGGTAGGTGATCAAATACTTATGTCATGCAATAAAATGCTAATTAATTACTTAAAAATCATACAATGTGATTTTCTGGATTTTTGTTTTAGATTCCGTCTCTCACAGTTGAAGTGTACCTATGATTAAAAAAATTACAGACCTCTACATGCTTTGTAAGTAAGAAAACCTGCAAAATCGGGCAGTTCTCCCCACTGTATGTGACCCGTTTCAGGAAACTAGGTGTCTTTTGCAAGTCAAGCCTTTACAGGAGAGCCATTTGAACATTTAAAAATATATTTTTATCAAAAAAAATAAGAAACGTGTATGCAATCTGTACATATACCAATACATTTTTTAAATTATAAGCCTTGTTGGTTAAGCCGCAGAAAACGCTAGCAACCTTCCCACTAGATAATGAGATATGTCGAGTGAGGAGTTGGGATTGGTCTGCCATATAGAAGGCTTCTGTCAATTCGAGCTGGTCAGTCTGTGTTGGTAATCCTGTCAAACACGTTTTTTTAATTTTATGTGTCGTGTAGTGGCGCTGCATAAGTGTTGCTCTCCACTTTCTGGAGGATTGAGTTTTGAAATCAGTGGAATTAGAGTATGATATCTTAAGAGATGGAGAAAACACCTGTCTAAGGATTACATCTTCAAACTAAGGGCAACCGTGGCATGGCATCTGTTTTTATTTTTTATTTTTTATTTTACCTTTATTTAACCAGGTAGGCAAGTTGAGAACAAGTTCTCATTTACAATTGCGACCTGGCCAAGATAAAGCAAAGCAGTTCGACAGATAAAACGACACAGAGTTACACATGGAGTAAAAACAAACATACATACAGTCAATAATGCAGTATAAACAAGTCTATATACAATGTGAGCAAATGAGGTGAGAAGGGAGGTAAAGGCAAAAAAGGCCATGATGGCAAAGTAAATACAATATAGCAAGTAAAATACTGGAATGGTAGTTTTGCAATGGAAGAATGTGCAAAGTAGAAATAAAAAATAATGGGGTGCAAAGGAGCAAAATAAATTAATTAATTAAAATTAAATACAGTTGGGAAAGAGGTAGTTGTTTGGGCTAAATTATAGGTGGGCTATGTACAGGTGCAGTAATCTGTGAGCTGCTCTGACAGTTGGTGCTTAAAGCTAGTGAGGGAGATAAGTGTTTCCAGTTTCAGAGATTTTTGTAGTTCGTTCCAGTCATTGGCAGCAGAGAACTGGAAGGAGAGGCGGCCAAAGAAAGAATTGGTTTTGGGGGTGACTAGAGAGATATACCTGCTGGAGCGTGTGCTACAGGTGGGAGATGCTATGGTGACCAGCGAGCTGAGATAAGGGGGGACTTTACCTAGCAGGGTCTTGTAGATGACATGGAGCCAGTGGGTTTGGCGACGAGTATGAAGCGAGGGCCAGCCAACGAGAGCGTACAGGTCGCAATGGTGGGTAGTATATGGGGCTTTGGTGATAAAACGGATTGCACTGTGATAGACTGCATCCAATTTGTTGAGTAAGGTATTGGAGGCTATTTTGTAAATGACATCGCCAAAGTCGAGGATTGGTAGGATGGTCAGTTTTACAAGGGTATGTTTGGCAGCATGAGTGAAGGATGCTTTGTTGCGAAATAGGAAGCCAATTCTAGATTTAACTTTGGATTGGAGATGTTTGATATGGGTCTGGAAGGAGAGTTTACAGTCTAACCAGACACCTAAGTATTTGTAGTTGTCCACGTATTCTAAGTCAGAGCCGTCCAGAGTAGTGATGTTGGACAGGCGGGTAGGTGCAGGTAGCGATCGGTTGAAGAGCATGCATTTAGTTTTACTTGTATTTAAGAGCAATTGGAGGCCACGGAAGGAGAGTTGTATGGCATTGAAGCTTGCCTGGAGGGTTGTTAACACAGTGTCCAAAGAAGGGCCGGAAGTATACAGAATGGTGTCGTCTGCGTAGAGGTGGATCAGGGACTCACCAGCAGCAAGAGCGACCTCATTGATGTATACAGAGAAGAGAGTCGGTCCAAGAATTGAACCCTGTGGCACCCCCATAGAGACTGCCAGAGGTCCGGACAGCAGACCCTCCGATTTGACACACTGAACTCTATCAGAGAAGTAGTTGGTGAACCAGGCGATGCAATCCTTTGAGAAACCAAGGCTGTCGAGTCTGCCGATGAGGATATGGTGATTGACAGAGTCGAAAGCCTTGGCCAGATCAATGAATACGGCTGCACAGTAATGTTTCTTATCGATGGCGGTTAAGATATCGTTTAGGACCTTGAGCGTGGCTGAGGTGCACCCATGACCAGCTCTGAAACCGGATTGCATAGCAGAGAAGGTATGGTGAGATTCGAAATGGTCGGTAATCTGTTTGTTGACTTGGCTTTCGAAGACCTTAGAAAGGCACGGTAGGATAGATATAGGTCTGTAGCAGTTTGGGTCAAGAGTGTCCCCCCCTTTGAAGAGGGGGATGACCGCAGCTGCTTTCCAATCTTTGGGAATCTCAGACGACACGAAAGAGAGGTTGAACAGGCTAGTAATAGGGGTGGCAACAATTTCGGCAGATAATTTTAGAAAGAAAGGGTCCAGATTGTCTAGCCCGGCTGATTTGTAGGGGTCCAGATTTTGCAGCTCTTTCAGAACATCAGCTGAATGGATTTGGGAGAAGGAGAAATGGGACAGGGAGACGCAGCCATCATGCATGATGATGTATATGGGTGCAATAGTCTAGCTAGCTTCATTTTCAGATATTACACGTTTCTAATTTTGACAGAAAGTGGTTTCATTTCAAGCTATAGTGTACTGTTAGCTAGCTAGTGAACGTTAGCTGGCTGGCTCCCTAGCTAACGTTACATGTATGATGTTATTATTCGTATCCCAGAGCCATTTGCTTTGCCAGTTAGAGCCTAATGTTAGCCAGCAAACATTGAACCTGGTTGGTTAGCTCCCAGCAGATTCATGCAAGGTAGTAACAACATGATTGGGCACTATGTGCATTGTTTTTTAACTAGCTAACGTTAGCTGGCTGGCTCGTTAGCAAATGTTACGTGACGTGTGTGATCTTACATGTGGTTTACCTAGCTAGCTACATGTCTTAAGCTAAAGTGTACAACACCCTTTGAATATGGCCGGTGTCAGTAAACGTTGGCAAAAAAGCGTAATGAAATTGTTGTCAGCAGAGCTGGTTAGGCTGTTTTCATGTTACCCAGAGGTAAACAAATCATCGGCCAGAGCGTCAAGTGTGCGCTTCAGTTGCAAGATTCTCTATTTATTCTAAAATAAGTTGGGGGGAAAAAACTGTTGGTGTTCACACGTGTACTTGTTTGATTTACAATTGCACAGGACCAATAACAAAAAAAGATTGTCCTGTACAAAAGTATTTAAAAAATCGAATTAATTTGGTTCTAGACAAGTGATTCTCATTTATGTGTAATTTATCTCACCTGTGGTAAGTTGCAGGTACCTCTGAAAATTAAGGAATCAAAATTCTAAAACAACAAATGTAAGTCATATTTTACATTGCTGGACACATATCAATTAAGCAACCGTCAACTAATTGATTCAGAAAAACTTGTGTTGAACTGATCTGTAGAATGTGATATGGTTGCCTGTGTCTGGGTTTCTGTTGTGGCTGTAGGTGTATGTGTACTGTAAATGTAGTTGCTCGTAATGTTAGGTGGGTGTTTTAACTGAAAATCCACCATCTGGCTGTATCCTCTATTCTCCAACTCATAGTAGTGATGTATTGTCTTTCAAAGACATTTATCAATAACAGAAGGGGGCTAGGGAGAGTAGGGGGCTCAGGTCAAAACACAAGCTGGAATATCATTTGTCAGAACACAGGGTGCATGTGTGCATGTATGCATGTATGTGGGGGTGGGTTGGAGGGGGGTTGTACTCTCTGTCATACTTTAATGGTTTTAATATGTCCATTTCAGACATCAATCTAAACCTGTGTATCGGTGCCAAAACTTCAGCCTCCCCTCTGCGAAGAGCTAGTTTACTATTTTTCCTGGGCTACTATAAATATATTGAAGTGCGGGCTAATTGGGTACACATGTATAAAACTGTAAAAAATAAAAAGGTAGACAAGAGGAGAGGGAGAGACAACCGGGAGCTTTCAGCAAGGATGTAATTGGTTTATTATGCTCTAAGGCTGTTTAGCCAGACCCAAACAAAAGGTCCCCGTCTGAAACATAATGTCACTACATGGCAACAAAGCACTCCACCCTGGCACATGCAGAGACGAGCAGAGACTTCCTCCTTATCACCTCTCTCTCTCTCTCTCTCTCTCTCTCTCGCTCTATGCACATGCTCACCAGTGGCTAAGGACTTGTAATTTACTGTGACACTCCTGTAGCATCTTTAAGTGAGGTGAGTTGTTTTCACTATAAAGTTAAAGATGTCCCTCTCTCAGGTCTTAGGTCTGTTGTGTTGATGACAAGATGTGTCCCTGCCTCCCTTGACTGCCCAGATAAATTAGCCCATCTCGGAATCCCCCCCGTTCAGTAGGGAAAGATTACTGATGTTAATTTGACCTGCGAATCAGCCCAAGTGGAACGAAGCAGGAGTCAGATTTGGAAGCTCTGACTCAGTCGATGTTAATGTCTCGCCACGCTCGGAGACGGCTGAAAGACTTTAGTCTTTAGGGGTGTTCCTCCCCCCATTTCCCTATATAGTGCACTATTTTTGACCAGAGGTCTATCTGCCCTGGTCAAAGAAGTGGACTATGTAGGGAATAGGATGCCATTTGGGACGCCGGCCATGTTGATGGAATAACCAAGAGAGGCCCGGGCCAATGGTTGCAGGTAATAGACTCCTGATTGCACAGACCTTTCCTGGCCAATCACGTTAAGCGACAGTGAAGGGCATCTGTTCTGGTTCCGAAGCCGGGATAAGCTCACATGGCTGTAGTGACGGCCTACCTTGATGTCGCCATGTCGAATAGGGGGGAGAGGAGACGCCGGAGTGTGGAAAGGTAACTGCTGTCATATTTTTTTTGTCTTTCTTTGTCTCTCCACCACCTGTCTCTCTCTTGTCCTCTCTCCACCTTCCCCTCTCTCTCACTCTTTCTCCACCCCCCTCTCGCTTCCCTTCTCCCTTCCTCTCTCCCTCTCTCAACCCCCCCTCCCTCTCCCTTCCTCTCATCTCTCTCCAGATGTTTGTGAAGACACTGTTTGACTACGAACCAGCGGAGGACAAAGTCATCCCGTGTAAGGAGGCGGGTCTGGCCTTCAAGAGGGGAGATATCCTTCAGATCATGAGCCAGGATGATGCAACCTGGTGGCAGGCCAAACAAGACAGCCATGCCAACCCCCGCGCCGGCCTCATACCCTCCAAAGAGTTCCAGGAGAGGTGAGTGAGCTACCTAGACAGATCCTAACTACCTACCCCCATCCCACTCCCTCCTGTCACCCTCTCCCCCAGCCTTGTCCCCTTCTAACTGTTCCAGGAGATGTGAGCTACGGGTCAGACGGCTCCTCTACACCCTCTAAACTACTTCAACTCCACCTCTCCCCCATAACCCCCTGTCCTCCTCACCCCCTCCCCCATAACCCCCTCCCCCATGGCACCCCCAGTACAAGACCCCCCCCCCCCCCCAACTCCCTGTCTTCCTCTCCTCTCCACCTTCCCCCCTGGCCCCTCTCCCCTTTTCTCAGCCAGAGGCCAGGGTGGGGCCTGTCTATATGCCTGTCTGTCTGCCACCCTCATTACAACCCCAGCCCAGCCCTAGTGTTTCACTGCCGTCACAATGAAAGGAATGACTTTTTCCCTCTCTCTCTTTCCTTTCCCCCCTTCCATTCCTCTCTCCGTTTGACTTTTTCTTCCCTTTCTTTCGCCTGGCCTCACACTGCCAAAATACTTTGGATTTCCGCGCACGTCTGGCCCGAAATGAGTAATGACAGAAAATGATAGCACTGGTACTGATCCACTTTGGAAGGGGAGCGGATGGAAAATCGCACAGTGGCGTGCTTAGATGGCTGCTGATGTGCAGCACAGGGCTGGAGGGCTGGGGCAGTTTCTTGGCGGCCGACAAGCAGCTTTTTCAATAGCAGGCATTGTGTTTTTTGTACTTTCTTATCCCACCTCTCTCTCTTTCTCCCTCTTTCTCTCTCCCTCCTCTCTTTTTCTCCCCCTCTCTCTCTCTCTCTTCTGCTTCTTCTTCCCTTTCTTTCTTTCTCTCTCTCTTTTTCGTCCAAAAGAATGAACTGAATGGATATTTAAGAATGTTTCTGGGTATCATAGCAGAAAGTGTTTATTAATCCCAGTGCGGCTGTGAAAGCTAATGGTTTTATTGTGCTTCTTCTCCCTCTCCTCTCTGTCGCTCTCCTCTTTCCTCTCCTCTTCTAGAAGATTTGCACTGCGTCAGCCCGCCACCCATGTTTTTCAGGCCCAGAAGATCTCCAACAGAAGATCATGTAAGAATATATCACGGCCACACACACAAGCACACCCAGAGATCATCTATGCACATATCTCCTGCCACTAGCCAGTCACTCCCTCAGTGGAACAGAACAGGTGCCTTAGTGAGGGCCTTCAGCATACCTGACAGGGAGTACATGGGGATAGCTGTCAGGAGACTGGTCCACTAGGCTCATATGTTTATGATGGATTAACGATCAGGTGTAAGCCCTACACTCTGAAACGCTACAAGGCTGCAATGCTGGTGCTCGTCTAGGGAAATGTTGTGTCTGGCTTGCTCCCTCGCACCCTCCCTCTCTCTGTGTTGATATGTTGTATATTTGGGGCTGCCCTCTGGAAAACCTCTCCCTATCCACTATAAGTGCTGCTCTGCCAGGTTTAATGAAGAATTACTGATCCGATAGGAAGGAGACTGTATGTGAGGATGTGATAGGGGCTCATTCTCAGAGCTGTAAATGAACCACCCGCTAGCTGAGCACAGCTCTGGTTTACACATTAACGTGTTTTACTGTGTGGGAACATGTGGTCCTTCTGCCTCAAGACTGCACCACACACACACACACGCACACACACACAAAGACTCCCTGAAACCGACGGCCAGGCAGTCTCACGACAACACACACAGACTGACAGAACTTAGCTAGGAAAACAAGCGGCTGGAACAGACAGAGGCCTCAACACTTCACTATTTCACATGTTAACTCACTAATAGCCACACACACTTACCTGGTGCTGTAATAACACTGTTATTATGACACTTTACAATATTAACAGTGAAGTGATTAACAGGTAATTACAAGGTAATTAACACTTTAGACAGAAACCAACTTTGTCTGTCCCGAGGTGTTTATTTCCCCATGCAGCCCCAGAGCTAGCTTGTCAGAGTGTGTGTACACAGTACCTCTCAGGCATGTCAATGTGTGTGTATGTGTGTATGTGTGCGTGTCAAAATGTGTGTCTAGTACTGTGTGTACACACTGCTTCTCAGGCGAGGAGGTGTTTATTCCTTTTCTCTGTTCCCTCTCTCCACCTTTTCGTCATGCGGCCTTGATCCCTCCCTCCATCTCTCTCTCTCTTTCGATCTCTCTGTGTGTTCTGTCAATCTCCACGTCTGACACATATCCAGTAGTAAAGCCAAGGAGCAAACAGGTTCTTTACCGTAACATATAATATTACTCATCTGGTTCCTAAACATATGAGCAGAATACAGATGCTGCTGGATTGGATCTGGTCTGGTAGCACATACAGCGTCCATGTATAAAATAGTCTAATATAACTAGTGTATATAACTAGGCTTCTCCAAGCTTTGATGCTGCTGATGGTCATTAGTAGCCTACCAAACTTGCTAACTGCCTGGTACTCAGCACTCTATTGTCCCTCTAATCACTCTGACATCAATGCAAATGTCATTGAAAATCTAATCAAACACTTCATGAGAGCCCATGAGCTCATGTTGCGCAACATTTCTATAGACTATGCAATTGTGTGAGAAAACAGAGTAATGGCCTCTATTAAAAAGAGGAGGATCCCATCAGCTTTCTATAGGCTAGACCTACTATATTTATTTCTCAACTTTCCTAATATTAAGCACACTGCTTACCTTTGCAACAGGAGTATAGTCTACCTGGCTGGGATGAAAACTAACGATGGGAAAAGCATCCTCCATTCACTATTTAAGTGCATAGATAACATGTATTATTTCCCTCTGCCCCTGTTCTGAGTGAGGTGCATGATAATAGTCCATTCTAAATTAAAACTAATTTCACACATATATTATTTACTATATGTAAAGACAAGATTCAATTAAGAGTAGTCTGAGGGGTGACAGTATTAGCCAATCACCTGTGAATGATACAGTATATTGACGCTTGTAAATGATGCCCAGCTTGTTTGCATTAAGGAAAGAAACAGCGCTTGTCTTTTTTTTTTGTGACTTTTTCAAATCATAGTCACACAACTCATATAGCCTAGCCCATAGGCCTATGTGATTTGATAAGGTTTGTATCACAACTAAAGTGGCCAAATAACTTCTTAAAATGATGCACATTAATCAACTTTGCAACCGAAGTTTCAATTTTGGGGAAGAACATTTTCACCATAAAAATGCACTTTTATAATAAAGCATTACATGCATAATCACATTTGCGGCCCCTTTTGAAAATGGTGAAATGTATTTTGATGGTGTAGGCTTTATTAAATTGATTTATTCAACTAAAATATAGATGTTCCAAACGTCTGCGACAGTGGCTTGTAGGCTATACATGGAAGCCAGGAGATGCTAAATGTGTTTATGTTAATTAAAGGTCAATTACTGTGAGACCGGCAGTTATTTGCTTGACAATCACCGGCTGACAAAAAGTTATGACCACCAAAGTGCTACACACGCGCTGCAGTAGTAGTATGTGATACCTGTGTATGTGTCCCAAATGGCACCCTAGTCCCTATATAGTGCACTTCTTTTGACCCAAGTCCTATGTGTTCACTATAAAGGTAATAGGGTGCCATTTAAGGGACACACTCTCTTTGAGCAGTAGGTTAATGTAATGCCTGGGTGTGTGTCGTAAATACTGGGCGGCCGTACAGTATGATGAATATAATGTACCTGTGTTGAGTAAGAAGTCCCAGTCTCAGGGTGTGTCCCCAATGGCACTCTATGCCCTATGTTCCCTATGGGCCATTGTCAAATGTAGTGCAAAGAGAATAGGGTGCCATTTGGGACATTATCAGATTTTGATGTATGAGCTGGGAGCTGTTCTCTACTACTCTACACTCACATACTCTACGGTACTCACTGTACTCTATAGGAGTTACTGGACATATTGTTTGCACTGTATAGGAGCCATGTCTACTTATGTTTAGCTACCCAACACCAACCCTCTCTGAGGCAACGTAGAGAATGACATAACACAGAAGAAGGAGTGAAGAGAGGGGGAGCCAGAGAGAATTGGTAAGAGAAAGGGTAGTAGAGAATCTGGAAACGGAGGGGAAAGGTTCAAGAGAAACCGAACAAGAGAGACTGGAAACATTGTGGGGAATGAAAGGGGGAACCAGAGAGAAAGGGAGAGTTAAAGAGAGAGAAAGATCAAAAGGCAGGAGGTGAGAGAGAGATTCAGAGGCATAAGGAGAGAGTGTCAGAGAGAAAGAGAAGAGAGAGAGTATGTGACCCTATGGTAGCCAGGTCAGGAGGAGGGGAGGGCGAGTTCCTCTGGTTTAGACCAGGCTCTAGTTCAGTCAGCCCTGTTTGGCTCTGGCCAGTCATAAAGCATTAGCTATTTGAAAGATACCAAAGATACCTGCTGTTACAGGGGGAGATGTGTGTGTGTGGGTATGCGTGTATGTGTGTGTGCAGAGATGCGTGCATGCACCTTTGTGTGCACGTGAATGTGTGTGTACATACTTGTGTTTGTTTATGTGTGCCGGGGGTCCGGGGATCTTAGTGTTACCAGCCCAGGATCAGGAGCTGTCTCCATCGGCTGGAACAATATTGATCTTGGACTGAAACGGCCTATCTAGCTTCACTTAACCGTGTCCATGTAGGCCTTATAAATAGTCTCATTCTCCTTCTAAGATGTACCCTATGCTGGAATAATGTCGATTTATGCCTTAAAACATTTGGTAGTAAAAAGCTTTAGCCTCAGTTGCTTTTTTTTTTGAATAGCATCCATAAACATAGTTTATTTTATTTATTATTAAAGTATTTTTTCCTGAGTTTCACGGTGGCTAGTCTAGGCTGGTTTTGATACCTCTCCCTCCCTCTCTTTGTCTCCCCTTCCACCCTCACTCATCTTTCGTCCCTCCATCATTACCCAAACCTTGAATCATGTCCATCTGCTGTTCTTCTCTTTATCCTCTATCCTCTATCCATCTCGTTCACTCTCCTATTTCTCCTCTACGCATCCTCTCCTCTACCCTCTCCTACTCTCCTCTACCCTCTCCTACTCTCCTCTACCCTCTCCTACTCTCCTCTACCCTCTCCTACTCTCCTCTACCCTCTCCTACTCTCCTATACCCTCTCCTACTCTCCTCTACCCTCTCCTACTCTCCTCTACCCTCTCCTACTCTCATCTACCCTCTCCTACTCTCCTCTACCCTCTCCTACTCTCCTCTACCCTCTCCTAATCTCCTATACCTGTCCTCTCCTCTATCCATCATCTCATTTCCTCTTCTTTCTCCACGACCCAAACTCTTCTCCAGTCTGACAGAGGCTTGACAGAGGCTTGACAGCCTGACAGCTTCCTGAGCGATTTTACTATAGCATGTCTCTCACATGCAAATCCCCTATAGCTCGTCTCGCCATACATTATTATAGCACGCCACGTCTCTCCATACGTTTGATATGTAATCACTCCCCTGTCTGACTGTATAGTAGTTAGGAGTGCTAGCCTAGCTGCCAAAAACGTGGGTGCACTTATAGCTCACCTTGAGGCCTTCTCTGTCTCTCTCCCTCCACAGGTTACTGTTGTCTCATCAGACACACGCTCACTTTCTCTGAACTGCTGAAAGATTTAACCGTTTTTAAATGGAATACCACTAAGTGCCCATGAACCTGGCCTTCCCTCAACTTATATAACTATTTCCAATCTCAATTCAAATGTATATAACTATTTAAAGTCTGAACTGAAATGGTCACATACAGAGGAGTTCAAAAACAGTTGAATCCAGTTTAAACTCAGTTCTATTTCAGCCATGAAGGTTGTCGCGATAATGTTCGATAAGAGACCACACTTGACATAGTGTTTTGAATGGCCTCACAACTAGCTGCTTCAAGTTTTAGTATTACAAATAAATAATAAAATAATAAAACCGTCAACATCAGAACAACTCATAACACAGTGTGTTAGTTATTCATCTCTGTGCGTATACATTTCTGGATAGACACTCATTATTAACATTAATTCTAAAACGCAATCATAAACAGATTACAGGCAGAGGAGATCAAAGGTTCAAATGCAAACCAGCTCCCCTCGTTACCGGCGGTTATGGCAAGACTGTACACAATCTATCTAACCGCCGTCGTTCCAATCTCTGTCGTATGAAAACTATCTAATTTCATGTCATCTGGAAAATTCTGCCCGCCCCGGTCTCATCCTGACCATAAAAAGGTTGAGTTTGTTCAAGGGAAGGAAAGAAGGAAGGCCATCTCCATCTGTGTGTTGGCCTCAAGGCAGAGTGACATCAGCCCATAACTCAGAGGCATTCAGAGCGTGTTGACTGGGGGTCATTCCACAGCCTCTTCACCGGTAAGGGGATAGCTGAGAAATGAGTCTCGCTGCCAAGGAGGAGGAAGATGGAGGGGGACAGACAGACAGAGAGAGAGAGAGACAGAGGGACAGAGAGAAAGGTGGAGAGAGACAGGGAGCTGGAGAGAGGGACAGAGTGACGGCGGGAAGGAGAGAGGGAGAGACTGGATGAGTGGGTCAGTGGCCAGGTAAAGAGCTCACTGCGTGAGGAGAGAAGACATCTGCAGGATAGGACAGTGCTGAGCTGATGCATGGCCTGTGTTGGGAATCCCTGCCCTGTAGTAACCAAAAAATTGCCGTGTCCAACAAATCAAAATATATTTGAGATTCTTCAAAGTAGCCACTCTTTGCCTTGATGACAACTTTTCACACTCTTGGCATTATCTCAACCAGCTTCATGAGTTAGTCAACTGCAATTAATTTGAATTAATAGGTGGAATGTCTTCCCTTCTTCATCTGTTTGAGCCAATCAGTTGTGTTGTGACAAGGTAGGGTTGGTCCAGAAGACAGCCCTATTTGGTAAAAGACCAAGTCAATAGTATTGCAAGAACAGCTCAAATAAGCAAAGAGAAATGGCAGTCCATCATTACTCTAAGACATGAAGGTCAGTCAATCCGGAAAATTTCAAGAACTTTTAAAGTTTCTTCAAGTGTAGTCGCAGCAACCATAAATCGCTATGAGGAAACTGGCTCTCATGAGGACCGCCACAGCAAAGCAAGACCCAGAGTTTCCTCTAATGAACTCATCCTCTGCAGCAGAGTTACCTGCCTCAGAAATTGCAGCCCAAATAAATGCTTTGCAGTGTTCAAGTAACAGACACATCTCAACATCAACTGTTCAGATGAGACTGCGTGAATCAGGCTTTCATGGTCGAATTGCTGCAAAGAAACAACTACTAAAGGAAACCAATAATAAGAAGAGACTTGCTTGGGCCCAGAAACACGAGCAATGGACATTAGGCCGATGGAAATCTGTCCTTTTGTCTGATGAGTACAAATTTGCGATTTTTGGTTCCAACCGCCTTTTCTTTGTGAGACGCAGAGTAGGTGAATGGATGATCTTTGCATGTGTGGTTCCCACTGTGAAGCATGGAGGAGGTGTGATGGTGTGGGGGTGCTTTGCTGGTGACACTGTCAGTGATTTATTTAGAATTCAATGCACACTTAACCAGCATGGCTACCACAGCAGTCTGCAGCGATACGCCATCCCATCTGGTTGGCGCTTAGTGGGACTATCATTTGTTTTTCAACATGACAATGACCCAACACACCTCCAGGCGGTGTAAGGGCTATTTGACCAAGAAGAGGTGTGATGGAGGGCTGCATCAGATGACCTGGCCTTCACAATCACTGACCTCAACCCAATTGAGATGATTTTGGATGAGTTGGACTGCAGAGTGAAGTAAAAGCAGCCAACAAGTGCTCAGCGTATGTGGGAACTCCTTCAAAACTGTTGGGAAAGCATTCCATGTTAAGCTGGTTAAGAGAATGCGAGAGTGTGCAGAGCTGTCATCAATGCAAAGGGTGGCTACTTTGAAGAATCTCAAATATAAAATATTCTTCTTCTATACACTTCTTTGGTAACTACATGATTCCATGTGTTATTTATAGTTTTGATGTCTTGCCTATTATTCTACAATGTAGAAAAAGAGTCAAAAATAAATAAAAACCCTTGAATGAGTAGGTGTGTCCAAACTTTTGATTGGTACTCTGTCTCTGTTTCTTGGAGCACACAGCTCCTGCAGTAGCATAGCATCCACCAACCCAGGCCTTCTCCTGTCAGAGTTTTCTCCCCCCCAGCCATAGAATCCAACCACAGAGACACCATAGAGGCTAGATGTGAGGCAATGTCCCCCTCTCCCCTTTTATTTACCCCTCTTCCCCCCTCCATCTCACCCCTCTGTCACCCTTCTGGTGAGGTTTCATTGTGGAGCTCTGTGACATGTGATTCCAATCCTCTCTCTCTCTGTGTGTCCCTCTGGCTCCGTGGGGTGCCTTGGGGCGTCCAGTGACAGTCTGACTGCACTGCAAGAGCTATAGCCTCATGCAGCGTGGGCGGTCATGATGGCTCGACTTCTCAGTAAATGATAGGCTCTACTGTCACAGCAGGCCCCGGCGCGTAACGACAATACCAGCACTACTTTCTTACTCTCTCGTCTCTAGAGTAGACAGACTACTGCTCACAAAATGTAGGTCTGGAGGACCAAAATATAAAAGTCCCTTATTAACTAAAACTTGAAGATTTTGGCCGGCTACCGCTGTCTTTTCTAGTAGCTACCATGCGCTTCGTTCTCTGATTTTCCCTGTCAATACTTCATCCTGCGTGACGTTATCACATGGTTTTCCATCGGTCGAAGAATGCAGAGGAATAAATAGTTGCTACTAAACTTTCCTCGTTGTGTGCAGATAGCCAGGAGATGAAAGTAGCGGCACAGTGTAATGAGTTCAGTTGGCTTTGAAGGTCGATAGACATCACTGTCACGCACATTCTCTACTTCCCTCTCATATACTCTCATTCCTTTTTCCCTCCCTCTTTCACCTCGCTCTCTTTCTCAGCCACTGTTCTCTGATCTCTCTCTTCAGTCTCTTCAGAAGCTGGTTTTACTTAAGATGTCACATTACAATAGGAGGAGGCAGCATCTGAGAGAACATTGCTGTGAACACACACTAACATGTGAAACAAGATGTCAGATAAAGGCTTCTCATTCACATTACCCTATCCCACTTAAAAACAACCCTTCACCACGAGAAGCTTTTAGCGTGTATCCTAACCTCCTAA